>NC_088223.1:31288047-31610914 GCF_036934945.1 Oncorhynchus masou masou | reverse complement strand
GCCAATATACCAGGGCTAACGGCTGTATCCAGGCACTCTGTGTTGCATCATGCTTAAGAACAGCCCTTAGTTTGGGTATATTGGCAGTACACCATACTCCTTTTGCAAACGATCTGGTGAGATGAATAAGGGAAAATGATCTTATCTCTTCCCACATTTTCAAATTGCTTTATTACGTCATGTCATAGCTTGCAATAATTATTATTTTGAGGAACCCCGAATTTTGCTTCTAACGTTGTTACAAGTGAAATATTCCTTCTTAATTGGCTCGATAACGTTATGGAAAAGAGGCTACTGTATAAATATGGCAACTCCTCTCTTGCTGTGATTTTTTTTTTTTTAATTTGGGCTAGTTTTCAAGCCTTTTGGGTAGGTTTTGCGTTCTCATTAGGCTATAATGTTTTGTTTGACCTGAGAATCCTGTAGTTAGTTCTCTTTTGGGTAACTCAAGGGGAGGCTGTATCTGAGCCTGGTAGACCCTACCTGTGCTTTATTGGATAAGACTGGTTTTGCCTAAAGAGAGGCCTTTTCTTTTGAAAACGGACATTTTGAAGCCAGAACATTATGTACAAAACGTTAAGAACACCTCTTTCCATGGCATAGACTGAAAAGGGGAATCCAGATGAAAGCTATGATTCTTTATTGATGGCACTTGTTTTATCCACTTCAATTAGTGTAGACGAAGGGGAGGAGACAGGTTAAATAAGGATGTTTAACTCAGTATTAGGAAGGTGTTCTTCATGTTTTGTTCACTCAGTGTATTTGTAAATACCACTGTCATCTTTGAAACACCAGCGCTATGTAAATAAATCCAACACTCATTTGCACCTTTACCTGCCTGCCTCCTGCTGAGTCTTTGTCCTTAAGACTGCTAGAAGTCCCATATTTTACGCTGATACAGTGCAGTGGAAATGGGCGACAGATTGCGCCAACCTGTCACTTAAAAAGCACTCAATGATCTCGGAATCTCTGCATTGAACTTAGTGTTTGTTGTGATATAGCGTGATATAAGCAGAATTCAATATAATTCCAATGCAAGATCCCAAAATGTTTGCCCCCTCGTCGATTACAACTTCCCCCTTAGTCACGTTATACTTGCGCCAGGGTCTGCCTAATAGATGCTAGAATTCCAGAGCATTGATCTCCCTCCCCTGCCGTCTCTCTGCCAGGTAAAGGAATACGAGGAGGAGATCCATTCCCTGAAGGAGCGCCTGATAATGTCCCATCGGAAGCTGGAGGAGTATGAGCGCAGGATGCTTTCACAGGAGCAGCAGACCAGCAAGATCCTTTCGCAGTAC
Organism: Oncorhynchus masou masou; assembly: GCF_036934945.1. Lineage (NCBI taxonomy): Eukaryota > Metazoa > Chordata > Actinopteri > Salmoniformes > Salmonidae > Oncorhynchus > Oncorhynchus masou. The sequence goes on along the minus strand of NC_088223.1, from coordinate 31,609,616 downwards.
CAGAACCGGCTGGACGACAGCGAGCGCATGCTGAGGCAGCAGCAGCTGGAGAAGGACAGTCAAATCAAAGGCATTATCAACAGGTGAGCTCGACCAAAACAAGACAAGACAGAAGGTTAATGCCTGCTTGCTCACTTGCCTAGATATCATTTACGTTGAATGCATTTACTTTTGTGGGAATTTCAATTCCCTCAACATCATATCTGTTTCCATAAACAGAAAGGCTAATGATGGGAGGCCAAATGGCAGAAAGAAACTGAATCGTGGTTCTGTAGCTTTTTCTAAAATATACATGTTCTCCTTCTTTTACAGGCTGATGGCTGTGGAGGATGAGTTGAGAGTGAGTGCCATTCCTGAAATTAAGCCCAGAATGTTCAGAGAGCAGATCTGTTTGTCTGTTGGTCTGTATGGCTGAGAGCGTATTCTAGTCTTGTATGAGTCTATGGTGTGTACGCTGATATGGTTTAATATGGATTCACTAGTCTGTCATATGTGCCATTTTTACATTAGTAGTGGTAGCATGTGACTAGTGGAATGCATTTGGAAACCTGCGACGTGCTTACCCTGATATGACAGGCTTACCCTGATATGACAGGCTTACCCTGATATGACAGGCTTACCCTGATATGACATACCTGTGGCAAAGAAACGGTGACATAGTTAACCCCATTTTTTAATTATTTTTTTTACCTTTATTTAACCAGGCAAGTCAGTTAAGAACAAATTCTTATTTTCAATGACGGCCTGGGAACAGTGGGTTAACTGCCTGTTCAGGGGCAGAATGACAGATTTGTACCTTGTCAGCTCAGGGGCTTGAGCTCGCTTGAACTCGCAACCTTCCGGTTACTAGCCCAACGCTCTAACCACTAGGCTACCCTGCCGCCCCATAAAGGGCCTTGATAACTCATGGACCCAGCCAAGTTTCTCAACACCAGTTTCCCTTTTGAGAAAACAATGCGAAACAAGTAAAACGCTGTTCTCTTTACATTGATTCATTTGGTTACTTGACAACGTACTATATTGCACCATGTCTATTCCGTCCTACAGTATGTAAGCTGTTGAATGTCTGTCTGGGCATAATGTCTCTCTACATTATAGAATTTTTACCACCACTGACAAAAGACCGTTTCAACCACTGCATATTGAGGCATTTCTTTCTCAAAGCTGGTGTAAATGGCATCTATGATGGAGTGGACTGGCAGTATAAGGTTGAATATATGTGGTAAGTATAGGGGTGTTGCTATGCATTGCAGCATATTCGAGAGTTTTATCAACTGGACAACCTTCGATTGGCTGAAGGTGATCCAATCCCTGACCAGTTTGTTTTGCCAAATGCCCCTTGTTTATAGACACAACCAGTGTCAATGAAAGCATGGCCAGACTGAACCAGTGTAGAAACAGAGAGATATTCCGTTTGGATTCCAGGCTAGCTTTCCCTTGATCCAGCTACGTGGTATTTCTTGCACACTATATAGTGTGTATGGCCAGGGAAAGTAGAGCCCTGGCATCTATATGTTTATTTGTAAAGGTATGCAACACTCCATTACTGAAATATACCCCCTACATTTCTGAAAACGAAAGTAGCTTACCATGGTACAACTGTATTAACTTGTGTTTAATCATTTGAACTGTTTTCATCTTTCAAAAGCGAGAGGCTCAATGTGTGAATCAGAAAGAAGCTGCGGTTTGGACTGATAGTGTCAGACCAACACTTACAGTGAACAGGGTTGGGGGGAAAAGTAGGGTTGGGTTCTTTACTGTCTGAATGGTTGCAAAGAGGGTTTTCTTCTTGTTAGAGGGTTGTGGGTTATGTTTCCATGTAGCATGATTTCCCATACTGTTGTACCTGTGATTTAGTTTGTTGTTTTATTCTAACTGTGTTGCCATATTGTGTTTATGTTCATCAGTTCTTTTGAGGTGGTGGGGTGAACACATGAACAACCCTATTTGGTACTAATTAGCATATTTTTTTCTGAGAGTGTATTGATACATCTTTGCGGGAAATTATGAATTGAACATACATGTCTTTTTTAAGTCTTACAGAGTGCATGACTAATGGTAGTTTTCTGTGCATCCCTGTGTTGAGGATGAGTTTGGGGCATCTGCCAGATGCCAGATGCCTAAAACAGTGGTTTTGATTGGTCATGAGCATGAGTTTTTGCTGATCCCAAACAGAGGTTAATCATGACACTTTCATTGTATTATTTGAGAAAGGATAGGAGCTGAAGAAGGGAGAGTAAAGGGAGTACAGATGTCAATCGCTCATGATTGAACCGGGATCCCCCCCGTGGGGGAATGTATATGGATTAAAACGTGAGAGCGTTACCCACTCAACCAGACTCCGGGACCACGTGACACTTTTCGTAACTTGGCTATTTCTAGCTTTACTTGTTCAGTCTGTATGAGGCCACAGTCCGCAGTGAGTTAAGGCAGCCAACACTGTTAGGGTGCCACTGATATGAAGCCCATTGACAACTACATTTTCTCAAAATTAAATGACAATCACTGACTCTTATAAATCCCATTACATGAGAGGGAAAGGTCGCTACTACCACCTTAGGCTAAAGTCCCTCTGTATTGCTTCAGACAAATGGTTGGACTACACCTGGGTTGTGTTCATTAGGGCATACATCAGACAATGATTTGCAACGGAAAATGAAAAATAGCTTTTCTTATTGGATAAGTCCAGGTATATCAGTCCGTCTTCTTCCATTGGGTACCTAATGAACAGGACCCTGTTTCTCAACCCTAAACCCCCACCCCCCCCCCCCCCACCCCCCCTGTCTCTGTCCTGTGCTTTCTTGTGGGGTCTTTCTTTTATTTCATCTCTGTTGGAACTTCACATTCCTTTACTTTATAACATATTTCTTCTCTCCCTTTCTGCAAAACTCCCCCCCAACCCCCTCTTCTATCCCCTCCTGTGTGACGTTCTCTCCCCACGCGTTCTCTTCTGACTCCCTCCCACCCACCATTCCGCCTTTTCTCCTCCCTCCCTCTGTCTTGCTATCGATAGGAAGAGGACTCTTCCTCTCTGGGTTCAGCAGACCCCCATGGTCTCCCCGGAGGGGGGGGAGGGACGGCCACCGCCACTGCCAGGCCCGGGGTCTCCTTTTCGGGCGTCTCCTGTGCCAGCACCCCTTGGAACGGAGCCCTCCCTCCCGTCCCACCTCCCCGCCTACACGTCAGCCACAACGGGGAGCTCCGTGGCAACCGAGCCTACCCCTCGACTACTACCATGGCTACGCCAGCCAGGAGCACGGCATCTTGGACCTCGGCAACAGCAACATCAGATCCAAGCTTAACCGGGAGGAGAGCAGTCTAATAACGAAATGTGATTACTAAAACGAGTCAAGTTGAGAGAAGAGTTTTCACACCCAGAACATCCTCTTGGCTATGTTTATCCTTTTGGCCCTTTTTCAAAATAATCATTCATTTACTTGATAGGGACAGATTCAGTGACAACATTGACACATCAATTTACCAGATGGCAGATGCATTGCACCGTCTTGCTTTAGCTTGCGCTAATTTCCAGCATCAGTCACTAGATGGGCTTTGAAATAATAAGAATTGGTTCTCAATTAAGAAACCTTGTTGAATAAAGGGATAATAATAAAGTGACGTATTCGTTTTAAAGACTGAAGGAGCCATCCTCCGATGTTTAACAGGTGATCCAATAATGGCGGTTATGTCATTTTTAATCAAATGGGCTTATATCAGATTTTAAGGTTTGCTAATTTACTAATTGATAATCGCAGTTAATGACACGTGGATTGGAAAAGCTTATTTGTACCTCTTTATTTTCCTCATTTTTAAAAATCCAACTAGGACTTCCGTGTGTGTGTGTGTGCGTGTGTGTGCGTGTGTGTGCGTGTGTGTGCGTGTGTGTGCGTGTGTGTGCGTGCGTGTGTGTGTGTGTGTGTGCGTGTGTGTGTGTGTGTGTGTGTGTGTGTGTGTGTGTGTGTGTGTGTGTGTGCGCGTGCGTGTGTGGTTGCTAAATGTTCAACTCTGTATTTTGAAATGTGCTTTGACCAACAAATTGTGGCCTGTAATAACTCAAAGATTCTTATTATTATTTAATCCATTCCCCTTTCACCATTTTCATCTTTCCCTCCCTACCTGCAGCCAATCCAACCGTTTTACGGAGGACACCCTGGAACCTGACTGGCAGATCAAATGCGGGCGGAGCTGATATGGGTCCAGGCTTAATCCTATTGGCTGAAACATAGAAGAGGTCTGCAGTACACGGCTACTCCAGATCTTGATTCCCCCACAACAAGCTGAGCTTTAGGAAAATTCAAAGGGGGGAGGGTTCTTTACATGCTAACACACCTTCTCCAGTCCCTCATGCATTTGCTCTTTCTCTTTCTCTCTGCAATACCACTCTAAGTTTTGACCCTGGTGACAATCAGTCCAGTATTAGCGGTGCTGTTTACAGTATCTACGTGTTGCAGTGACCCATTCACGAGTGATGAAACATTGCAATATCGAACCTGTGGTTTCAATTTTAATAGGTATGACAAAGCACAATACTGAGAAAGAGAAAGAGAGACTGGGGGGGATCCAAAGACCCCCCCCCCCACCTCAAATATTCACTTCACTTAATTAATTCCCCTGTGACACACCTGCTACACTGAACGCGTAACCCAGTGGGTAGAATTCCACTCATTCCAGGGTTTTTCTTTATTTGTACTATTTTCTACATTGTAGAATAATAGTGAAGACATCACAACTATGAAATAACACATATGGAATCATGTAGTAAACATGTGTCAAACAAATTAAAATCTATTTTATATTTGAGATTCTTCAAAGTAGCCAGCCTTTGCCTTGGTGATAGCTTTGCACACTCTTGGCGTTCTCTTAACCAGCTTCATGAAGAATGATGGAGTTCCCAAATATGTTGAGCACTTATTGGCTGCTTTTCCTTCACTCTGCGGTCCAACTCATCCCAAACCATTTCAATTGGGTTGAGGTCGGGTGATTGTGGAGGTCAGGTCATCTGATGCAGCACTAAATCATTCTCCTTCTTCTTCTTCTTCGTCAAATAGCCCTTACACAGCCTGGAGGTATGTTGGGTCATTGTCATCTTGAAAAACAAATGATAGTGCCACTTAAGTGCAAACCAGATGGGACGGTGTATTGCTGCAAAATGCTGTGGTAGCCATGCTAGTTAAGTGTGCCTTGAATTCCAAATAAATCACAGACAAGTGTCACAAGCAAAGCACCATCACACCATCATACCTCCTCCTTCATGCTTCACGGTGGGAACCAGATAGGCGGAGATCATCCGTTCACCTACTCTGCATCTCACAAAGACACGGCGGTTGGAGCTAAAAATCTCTCATTTGTACTTATCAGACCAAAGCACAGATTTCCACTTGTCTAATGTCCATTGCTTGTGTTTCTTGGCCCAAGTAAGTCTCTTATTCTTATTGGTGTCCTTTAGTAGTGGTTTCTTTGCAGCAATAACACCATGAAGGCCTGATTCACGCAGTCTCCTCTGAACAGTTGATGTTGAGATGTGTCTGTTACTTGAACTCAGTGAAGCATTTATTTGGGCTGAAATTTATCCTCTGTAGCAGTGGTGATTCTAGGTCTTAATTTCCTGTGGCGGTCCTCATGAAAGCCAGTTTCATCATAGCGCTTGATGGTTTTTGCGACTGCACTTGAAGAAACTTTCAAAGTTCTTGAAATGTTCCGCATTGACTTTATGTCTTAATGTAATGATGGACTGTCGTTTCTCTTTGCTTATTTGAGCTGTTTTTGCCATAATATGGACTTGGTCTTTTACCAAATAGATCTATCTTCTGTATACCACCTCTACCTTGTCACAACACAACTGGTTGGCTCAAACACATTAAGAAGGAAAGAAATTCTACAAATTAACTTTTAACACGGCACACCTGTTAATTGAAATGCATTCCAGGTGACTACCTCATGAAGCTGGTTAAGAGAATGCCAAGAGTGTGCAAAGCTGTCATTAAAGAAGGCTAGTTTAAAGAATTTCATGTATAAAATATATTTTGATTTTTTTTAGCACTTTTTTTTGTTTACTACATGATTCCATGTGTTATTTCACAGTTTTGATGTCTTCACTATTATTCTGCAATGTAAAAATAAAGAAAAACCCTTGAATGAGTAGGTGTCCAAAAGTTTGACTGGTACTGTATACCTCTGTAATGCCATGAACATATTTCTCTACGGCCTAATTGTTTCCTCCTTTTTCAGTATTCTATTCTTCTCTATCTCTACACAAGAGGAAATAGTAAATATGCACAGCCCTATGTTTCACAACAGTAGGACAACAGGTCTCGATTTCTATGTCATCTGGATACAATTACAACCTAGGGAGCTGGGATATATGGACATTGTTTTACTTTTCCTACGTAAGTGTTTTAATGACATGAATTACTCACCTGGACACGTGTGGTGTTTGTTTCTTTGAAATTATATCCCAGTTAGATTTCTTTACATTGTGGACAATTCCCCTGGACCACTTTACTTTTGTACGTATGGGTTCTCCTCTTCGAGATGGAAAGAGGAGGTTTCTCCCTGCTTTGCCTCCATCAAAGTCTGGGACACACTGCCCTTTTGTGGCCATAGTATCAATCTGCACTAGTTAGGGGAGGAAGGATGTTTCCTCAATTGGTGCTCAGCTACAGAGCTGATACAATTGCCATGAGCGACCTGTCCCAGTTGAATTGACTCCACTCTCTCACCTTGGACTCGTGCAGATGCCTGGACTCTAACCTTCAGGTCGTACTCACCTCCCCTTATCACCACAGAGGGGTGTGGCAGAACAATCGTCAGATGGTATTACTTAATGTCTCAGTTATTAAATGGGTGTATCTGTTCTTTGTGTGTATATATATATATATATATATATATATATATATATATATATATATACACCCACCTATATATATACACTACTGTTCAAAAGTTTGGGGTCACTCAAATGTCCTTGTTTTTGAAAGAAAAGCACATTTTTTGTCCATTAAAATAACATAAAATTGATCAGAAATACAGTGTAGAGATAGAAGAGTGACGAAGCGACTGGGATGCTGGCCTTCTAGGTAGAGTTCCTCTGTCCAGTGTCTATGTTCTTTTGCCCATCATAATATTTTACTTTTATTGGCCAGTCTGAGATATGGCTTTTTCTTTGCAACTCTGCCTAGAAGGCCAGCATCTCGGAGTCGCCTCTTCACTGTTGACGTTGAGACTGGTGTTTTGCGGGTACTATTTAATGAAGCTGCCAGTTGAGGACTTGTGAGGCGTCTGTTTCTCTAACTAGACACTCTAATGTACTTGTCCTCTTGCTCAGTTGTGCACCGGGGCCTCCCACTCTTTCTATTCAGGTTAGGGCCCGTTTGCGCTGTTCTGTGAAGGGAGTAGTACACAGCGTTGTATGAGATCTTCAGTTTCTTGGCAATTTCTCGCATGGAATAGCCTTAATTTCCCAGAACAAGAATAGGCTGACTAGTTTCAGAAGAAACTTCTTTGTTTCTGGCCATTTTGAGCCTGTAATCAAACCCACAAATGCAGTTGTTCCAGATACTAAACTAGTCTAAAGAAGGCCAATTTTATTGCTTCTTTAATCAGGACGACAGTTTTCAGCTGTGCTAACATAATTGCAAAAGGGTTTTCTAATGATCAATTAGCCTTTTATAATGATAAACTTGGATTTTTAACACAATGTGCCAATGGAACACAGGAGTGGTGGTTGCTGATAATGGGCCTCTCCATGCCTATGTAGATATTCCATTAAAAATCTACAGTTTCCAGCTACAAGAGTCATTTACAACATTAACAATGTCCACACTGTATTTCCGATCAATTTGATGTTATTTTAATGGACAAAACACATGATTTTCTTTAAAAAACAAGGACATTTCTAAGTGACCCCAAACTATTGAACGGTAGTGTATATACTGAGTTGAATGTGTATATACAAGAAAAGGGTTGTGTGTGTGTGTGTGTGTGTGTGTGTGTGTGTGTGTGTGTGTGTGTGTGTGTGTGTGTGTGTGTGTGTGTGTGTGTGTGTGTGTGTGTGTGTGTGTGTGTGTGTGTGTGTGTGTGTGTGTGTGAAGAATTGTTCCTGAGACAGAAACGGGATTTAAAAAATACACCTCAAAACAGTAAATGACGAGAGGGGATACACAAGCATGGGTACACACAGGAGCACATCCCATGTCCATGTCTTCTCATTTGAGCTGTGTATTGTCCTTTCTTGGTTCCCCCCACTTGAGGTAAAAAACAAATCTACATTTTTTCTTCCCCCATGCATGTTTACATCACCCTGTTCTGCACAAAAAAAAACAAAAAAAATTCAAACCTCACACACACATGCCGAATCTAACTAAATGAATGTTTTATCTTTCCCTTCTAGTCTAACTGTATGGCACTTTGAAATACTTTTATGTGTTGGTAATTTCTGTATATAAATTGGGACAGTAGATATTACAGAATCTTGCTTGAAACGTTTTTTTTGTTGTTTTTTTTTCTTTTCTCATGCTGTAGTTCTATTAAGGTGAATATATATTTACTTTCAGAATTTTGTTGGTTTTATGAGTAGACCTTATGGTAAGTTGATTTTGTAGTACGTTTTTGAGATAGTTAGGGATTAAGGTAGACTGCACTTAAGATTATGCTTTTCATAGATACAGGTGCAATATATTGAGATGTGATACTGTGCCTCTGTTCGGATATCAGATTTTTTTTAAACAATACCACAACCCCTTTGGGGTCATTTCTCTTTTCACCTACAAAAGCCTCAGATCAATATCTTCTCACGTCTATAACCAAGTGGTCAACATACAAGTGAATAGCATGGAAATGTTTGCTGTAGCCACGAGGAATGAATTGCCATATATTGATTTAGCCAATATAGAAATGTTTTCAAGTTTCAAATGTAAATCATTCTCAGCTGCTGTGCTACAACATCTCATGTGTATGACTCCTAGACACAAGTAGATTGTCACACCAATCAACTGAACCCTTAACCTATCATATTGAAACTACCTATCTATTAATTACAATGACTGACATATGATATAATGCCTTTTCTCATAGCCATTCCTGTAATCGATTTCTGTGTTTTTCCTTCCCTTTGATGCTATCCTTATGATGGGGACTTTCCCCTTTTTACTTCCCTTAAAGTTAGCCATGCCCTTGACAAGCCATAACCCCTCGACACCCCCTCCTATTGTCAAACTTTTAATGGACATTAGGGAACGTCACAGGCATTTGTATGCAGACATTAATATGTGTGCATACTGTAGATCAGGAGTGTAAAACTCATTCCATGGAGTGCCTAGTGTCTGATGGTTTTTGGTTTTTCCTTTCAATTAAGACCTAGGTAAGCAGGTGAGGAGAGTTCCTTACTAATCATTGACCTTAATTCATCAAGCAAGTACAAGGGAGGAGCGAAAACCAGCAGACACTCAACGCTCCGTGGAATGAGTTTGACACGTGCTGTAGATCAATGAAAAACATATTTATCAACATTTTATGAAGATATGATTGTTAATAGTCCCATGATAGTAATGATTATTGTAATTATTTTGATGATTCTTGTAATTATTATTACTATTGCAATGATTTTATTGATATTTACTTAATTATTCAACAACAGTTGATTTTATGTGAATAAGGGTGAAGTTTATATTTCTGGAGATTTAAATAAGTGAACAAATTAATAAATAGATTTATCTCTATCCTCCCACATGCTTTGTGTGTTCTGTCAATTACAGTGCAGTATCTAACCTACCTACAGAGTGTTGTGATTTTGTTTAATGGAAGTCCACCCTCCCCAAAGGGACTACTATAGATGGGACGATTTGATCAAAGTTAACAAGGGGAATGCTATGTTCGCTGAAGGAGGGTTAGGGGGGTCCACAGGCATGCTCATATTAACATTTACAACAGTACATTTAGATCATAACCAAAGCATGGATTGCAATTTCTCCCTGTCCGTAGACTGCTTTCAAGGTAAGGAAACACCATAGAGATAAATAGAGGACTATATGGATATTTAAGCAACAAGGCCTGAGGGGGTTTGGTATATGGCCAATATACCACAGCTAAGTGCTGTTGTTAGGCACAGCGCAACGCGACTGGACACAGGCCTTTGCCGTGGTATATTGGCCACATACCGCAAACCCTGAGGTGCCTTATTGCTATTATAAACTGGTTAGCAACGTAATTAGAGCAGTAACAATACATGTTTTGTCATGGTATATGGTCTGATATACCACTGCTGTCAGCCAGCCAGTCAGCATTCAGGGCTCACATCACCCAGTTTATAAACCCGTTTTAGCATGGACATTGCCACAAAGGGATTCCACCATTTTAACTTACTCAACTGGGTGGGGATTCCTATTGATCAGCCAATTATCAGAGCATTGTCTTCAAATTGGGTTACCTATGGTTTCTAAATGGCTTTAAGCTATATTACCACCATCTGGTGGCCACAAAATATGCATGATAAAATTTGGTTCAGGACTCCAGCACTGAAGGTGGCCGTAAAATTACCAATATTAGCTTATATGTTTTTTTCAAACACAAAATAAAGAAAATTACTTTAAAATGGAGATAGCCTCAAAGGCGCTGCCCCTGCTGTCAGAGATGCCATAATGGCAGAGATACAAAGATGAGTCCTCTATCTAGCTCTATGCGAAACACACATATGCATATATAATTAGTATAAACTATCCCTTTAAAATTTGTCTGGAAAAGAATCCTGGGTAGCTCTCCAAGAGGGTTCATCACCCCGATCAATGTTTCCCAAATGCTGTGTGTTTGAAAATGTGCATTTTTCCCTACAAAATGTACATTGGGAAGAAGTGAAATAATACATGTATGGGGAATAATTATTGCTAACACAAGCACACTAACTACCTTTAACCACTGACTTACATCAACTATTGTGAAATACCAAATACATTAAGCAGATAAAATCTCCTGAAGACAAAATGGCATAGCTTAAATACACCTTACGCAAATTCCGTGTCAGAGTGAACAACTGGAAATGTGAGTTGGCCCATATTGGAGGCAACAAAAAATGTTGACCGGAGCCTGCATTTGGGCCTATTTTAATTATTGTTTATTGAGAGATGTAAAATACACCACAAAAACGTTTTGTTGTTTTGAAGTCTGATTCCCTGTAATTCTGCATAGTATAACATGACTCATGACATCTTTTGGGTAGGCTATTTCATCATAATATGTATAGGGTAAATACATTTGGTAAACAATTTTACCAAATATATAATATAGCTCACTACATTATAAAAACCATCAACAATTTACAGAAGGTGAATACTGTAGCTCGGTTGATGGTGACAGTCACACATTGTGTTAGATTTGAGTCCTTGACTTTAGAGGGTCGTTGCTCAGCCATTGAATGTCATAGAATTCTCCATGTACAGTGCCTTTGGGAAGTATTCAGACCTTTCAACTTTTTTGTTAGGTTAGTGCCTTATTCTAAAATGAATTAAATGAATAAAAAAATCATCAGAAATCTACACACAATAGCCTATAATGACAAGGCGAAAACAGGTTTAGAGATTTTTTTTGGAAATTTATTCATCGTAAAAAACAGAAGTATTCAGACCCTTTGCTATGAGACTGGAAATTGAGCTCAGGTACATCCTCTTCCCATTGATCATCCTTGAGATGTTTCTATAACTTGATAGGAGTCCGCCTGTGGTAAATTCTATTGATTGGACATGATTTGGAAAGGCACACACCTGTCTATATAAGGTCCCACAGTTGACAGTGCATGTAAGAGCAAAAACCAAGCCATGAGGTCGAAGGAATTGTCCATAGAGCTGTGAGACAGGATTGTGTTGAGGCACAGATCTGGGGAAGGATACCAACACATTTCTGCAGCATTGAAGGTCCCCAAGAACACAGTGGCCTCCATCATTCTTAAGTGGAAGAAGCCACCAAGAGCCACCAAGACTTCCTAGAGCTGGCCGCCCGGCCAAAGTGGGCAATCAGGGGAGAAAGGCATTGGTCAGGGAGGTGAACAAGGACCTGATGGTCACTCTGACAGAGCTCTAGAGTTCCCCTGTGTAGTTGGGAGAACCTTCCAGACGGACAACCATCTCTGCAGCACTCTACCAGTCAGGCCTTTATGGTAGTGGCCAGACAGAAGCCACTCCTCAGTAAAAGGCATATGACAGCCCGCTTGGAGTTTTCCAACAGATAACTAAAGACTCTCTGACCATGAGAAACAAGATTCTCTGGTCTGATGAAACCAAGATTGAACTCTTTGGCCTGAATGCCAAGTGTCATGTTTGGAGAAAACCTGGCAACATCCCTATAGTGAAGCATGGTGGTGGCAGCATCAATCTGTGGTGGTGTTTTTAGCATCAGGGACTGGGAGACTAGTCAGGTTCGAGGTAAAGATGAACGGAGCAAAGTACAGAGAGATCCTTGATGAAAACCTGCTCCAGAGCGCTCAGGACCTCAGACTGTGGTGAAGGTTCACCTTCCAACAGGACAATGACCCTAAGCACACAGCCAAGACCATGCAGGAGTGGTAAGTCTCTGAATGTTCTTGAGTGGCCCTCCCGGGAACTCGGACTTGAACCCGATCGAACATCTCTTTAGAGACCTGAAAATAGCTGTGCAGCAAAGCTCCCCATCCAACCTGACAGAGCTTGAGAGGATCTGTTGAGAAGAATGGGAAATACAAGTGTTCCAAGCTTGTAGCGTCATACCAAAGAAGACTCATGGCTGTAGTTGCTGCCTAAGGTGCTTCAACAAAGGACTGAGTAAAGGGTCTGAATACTTATGTAAATGTGATATCTGTTTTTTATTTTTAATAAATTAGCAACATTTACTAAAAAACTGTTTTTGCTTTGTTATTATTTGGCATTGTGTGTAGATTGATGAAGGGGGGGTGGGGGGGGCAATTTAATACATTTTAGAATAAGGCTGTATGTAAAAAGGAAACCGTCAAGCGGTCTGAATACTTCCTGAAGGCACTGTACGTCTTTCACATGCATTTGACAGATTGTTCCTCAGATTTTTCCTCTTCCTCTTTTTCCTGTGCCTTTTTATGATATTTTACAACAGCTGATGAAACTAACACTATAAAAGTGTGAAACAATGTGATACGTATTATTTTCTGAAATTTGCTGGTTGAACATTCAATCTACACAGAACCCTCTCATCGGCAGGTTTTGTATGGGTGGAGTTTTGGCTTGCCAGGTGACATCGGCAGGTGGTATATGTTGACAGACCAACAACAGAATTCCAAACCTGTCTGACAATAACAGCTAGTTTTCAGGTTATATATCCCTCTCATTAGGCCCTTCCGCTCTGGTGGATTGATTCAAACTGGTTAATGCACTGCTGTGGTGCCCTTCCCTTCCCCACCCAAAGACAATCCTAGCAAAAGTCTTGCCATATAAATAGTTTTTTGCTTTTGTTTCTTTCCGTTTTAATAGGAAACTATTACATTAAGGTACCTAATCATTACTCAGAAATGATTTGATATTGAGATATGCTAAAGCAACCAACTCTAGTCAGCTAACGCTTCCAGTAAACATTATCAGAACTTAATCACTTCTTGTTGAACACGGAACGAGGGAGAGCTTGGTTTGTTGTTTTAAAAGTGTGTTAGAAAGTTTCTTAACTTTTTAGTTTGGATCCCGCGACACAGTTGGCATCAGTTGCTGGGACTGCTACTCTCTGTCCAGTGATCCTGCCGACCGAGGCCAGCACCAGCCAATTCTGGCACCTTGGCATTAGAGTCTGACCGAGGCTCCTGTGGTGGACGAATGGTTCAGATGCACGGAGAAACAAGGGACGCCACCCATGTTCACCTCCAGCGGGCCATGCTGCACCAGAAAGCCAGCGCAGACTGTCACCGCAGTGAGTCTGGCTCTCGACTCGGAACCTGCCCCTCCTCCTGCCCTGCCGGAAGCTGGGTCCGCAGTTTGTGGGGCCATAAAGTCCTGAGGAGAGTGAACAAGGTATGTTATAGGTTACAGCCTCCCCCTGATTACCGTATTAACCGCTCGTTCCATGTGTTTCTCCTCAGGCCGGTGGTGGTTGGCCCGCTCCAGGAGTCTGAGATGCGGGAGGTTCCTCCGCCCCCTCTGGACATCGAGGGGGCCCCAGCGTACTCCGTTCACTCTATCCTGGATTCGAGGCGTCAGGCGAGGGGCCTGCAGTACCTCGTGGAGTGGGAGAGGTACAGACTGGAGGAGAGGTGTTGGACCCTTCAATGCTGTGGGAGTTCCACTGTCTCCGTCCGGATCACCCAGCACCTCACCCTCTGGGTTGTCCCCGAGGCCGGCGTCAAGCGGGGGGTATTGTCACGACTTCCACCGCATGGCGGTCGGCGTCGTCGGTCTTCTAGCCATCATCGATCCACTTTTCATTTTCCATGCGTTTTGTCTTGTTTTTCGTCACACCTGGTTTCAATCATTTGTTGTGTATTTAACCCTCTGTTCCCCCCATGTCTTCGTGTGGGATTGTTTATTGTAAGTGCTTCTGCACGTGCTGTTTGCTGCGCGATGGGTTTTTGTACCCAATTATTCTTGTTATTTATATGCCGTGTGTTTTGCTATTAAACTGCTCCGGCTATTACCAAGTTCTGCTGTCCTGTGTCTGACTTCCCTGCCACCGATTACGCACCCTTTACACCAGCACCCTCCCCTTGCGAGGATAACGATACTGAGCCTTTTTCTCAAATATTTTATAGATTGGAGAACACATTGAGAGGGTTCTTAGACCATTCCTTCATTCGGAATCTTTCCATTTCCAGGATATCCTTTGTGTGCACTTATGGACTGCCCTCATCAATTCAAATCACGGATTTTCAAAGGGGTATAAGTCCGGAGACTGAGATTTTTTAATTTTGTGGTCAATTAACCATTTCTTTGGGGATTCACTTGCTGCCAAGTTTTAGCCCCCTGGCAGAGGAAACCAGGTTTTTGGCTAAAATGTCCTGGTAAATGGTCAAGTTAATGATGCCATTGACCTTAACAAGGGTCCCAGGACCAGTGGACATAAGTAGTCCCATAACATCAAAGATCCACCACCATGCTTTCTCACAACACTTGTCTGAAGTCGGTACTGCCGATGTGTCAACTTCTGCCTGTTGCGTGCAAACAGTTTGGGCTACAAACTAATATGACCCCACCATAGAAAGGTGATATTTGGTTATATGATGGCAGCAAAGCTCACAATACTCATCTGAAGGTAACCCAGTATCAGTTTAAAAAATGAAACGTATTATGGAAGTACATTATTGCAAAGAAATGGGTTAAATATGGGTAAAAAAAATCCTTAGACTCTAGGTGGTTAATCAACTCTTAATCCAATATATTTGTCCATTTCTACCCTACAGAGTGCTACCCTACAGAGTGCTGTTGAGGCTACTGTCGACCTTCATTGCAAAACAGTATGTTTTAATCAAATATTTGGTGACGTGAATATACAGTATTTAGTATAATTTTATACTATATTTAGTATATCAATAATACATTTATTTTTTTATGTTTCACTTTTTATTTTTATGAAACTCACTGAGGATGGTCCTCCCCTTCCTCCTCTGAAGGAGCCTCCACTGTTAGTACCAAAAAAGGGTTATTTGTTTCTCTCTGTAGGGAACCCTTTGGATTATATTTTTTAAATGGTTCTACAGTGCATTCAGAAAGTATTCAGACCCCTTCACATTTTCCACAGTTTGTTATGTTACAGCCTTCTTCTAAAATTGATTAAATTGTTTTTTTACACTCATCAATCTACACACAACACCTCATAATTACAAAGCAAGAACAGTTTTTTTTAAATGGCCAAATGTATTCAAATTAAAAACTGAAATATCACATTTACATAAGTATTCCGACCCTTTACTCAGTACTTTGTTGAAGAACCTTTGACAGCGATTACAGCATAGTCTTCTTAGGTATGATGTGGAAAATGTGGAAAATGTGAATGGGTCTAAATACTTTCCGAATGCACTGAATATAGAATCATCCACAAATGGTTCTACCTTCATATGCGGGTTCTAAGTAGCAACATTAAGGTGCTATGTAAAACACATTTTTGAAGAACCTCTTTTGCTGAAGATTTATGTGACACTGACAAGAATCTGATTGCGAGGTTGCAAGAAAAAGTCCCTTGTCTGTTCTAGTAATTGATTCAAACAGGTTGCCTTCTTTCCTTGACCTTGCCAAAATAGCTCCTTATCAATCTGGATAAATGACTGCTTCAATGTGTTTCGTTATCATTCTCGTCACAGACATACACTACTTATAGAAAATGCCCATGGAGTTGGTGGAGGAATCCTGAAATTCATGGCCACCTGCTCAGCTGGACCAGGGGCGATTTAATTAGGTCAGGTGGAAATGTCTGACAGATCTCATCTCATTTAAAGGAGGAAATCGCCATCGCGCGAGCTCGCTGCTTTCTCATCCAGACGTTCTGTGCGTCCATGAACCCACCGAATCTGTTACCTTTCATCTGAACTATCTGTTGCGATCGGGAAAGAGGGCCATCAGTTATGCCCGGCTTGGAGCGGACGCTTCAAACCTATTGTGTAATGTAAATGGACAATGATCACGGCCCAACAGATCATCACAGGCCAATTATGCCTTCGATATACGGTTAATATGTCAGGAAATTACATGTACATATGAAGACAAACTTGAAAAGGTGAAATATGAAACGTCATTGTTTGCTGAACTGATCAATTCTGATAGCAAACTGATGGGGATTATATTGAATAACCGATCACTGATTGAATTATTTGTATTATTCTTCTCATGATTATAATGAATAGTTACGTGCCTAAATGACTCAATGATGATTCCTATTGACTTCTTATTGAACTGAATTGCTGAATTACCTAATTATGTTAATAATGAGAATGATTGTTATGATTTGATCTTTGTGATTTTGAATTTGATTGATGCATGTTATTCTGTTTCCTTTGTTATGCTGCACAAACTACCCAGTAAATATACCACTTTATGGTTAAAGGAATTCCTGCCTCAGTCTCATCCATTCTTCTGTCACCTGACCCGAGATCACCTGTTCACCTTCACTGTCAGTCATCCCACCTGTCCAGCTACCCTCACAGATTCCACTAATCTTTCACTACTGTTCAAAAGTTTGGGGTCACTTAGAAATGTCCTTGCTTTTTAAAAGAAAATCACATTTTTTTGTCCATTAATATAACATCAAATTGATCGGAAATACAGTGTAGACATTATTAATGTTGTAAATTTATATTGTAGTTGGAAACGTCAGATTTTTTTATGGAATATCTGCATAGGCGTAAAGAGGCCCATTATCATAAACCATCCCTCCTGTGTTCCAATGCACGTTGTGTTAGCTTGTGTCCTTTGCAATTATGTTAGCACAGCTGAAAACTATTTTTCTGATTTAAAAAAGCCTTAAAACTGGCCTTCTTTAGACCAGTTGAGTATCTGGAGCATCAGCATTTGTGGGCTCGATTACAGGCTCAAAGTGTCCAGAAACAAAGAACTTTCTTCTGAAACTCGTCAGTCTATTCTTGTTCTGAGAAATGAAGGCTATTCCATGCGAGAAATTGCCAAGAAACTGAAGATCTCATTCAACTCTGCACTACTCCCTTCACAGAACATGGCAAACTGGCTCTAACCAGAATAGAAAGAGGAGTGGTTGGCCTCGCTGCACAACTGAGCAAGAAGACAAGTACATTAGAGAGTTTAGTTTGAGAAACAGATGCCTCACAAGTCCTCAACTGGCAGCTTCATTAAATAGTACCCGCAAAACACCAGTCTCATCGTCAACAGTGAAGAAGCGACTCCGAGATGCTAGCCTTCTAGGCAGAGTTGCAAAGAAAAAGCCATATCTCAGACTGGCCAATAAAAATAAAAGATTAAGATGGGCAAAAGAACACAGACACTGGACAGAGGAACTCTGCCTAGAAGGCCAACATTCCAGAGTCGCCTCTTCACTGTTGACGTTGAGACTGGTGTTTTATAAAATGTATTTACATGTATGTAAGTAACATTTGTAATTAATGGGGAGAATGTATGTATAAGCATGTATAAACTGTCTTCGGTGGCTGGAAAGTATCTTTGCAAACATTTTACGTTGTGTATAGCATAATGTCAATTGTTAACCTTTTCTGCAAATTAAATTGTTTGACAATATATTTTCTAAGCGCATACATGTATAAACTACTGTGTAGGTTACGTGATTATATCGAGGATTACATAGTCTATGACTGTCTGGAGAGATTTAGCAGTAATTTCAGTCAGCACTAATACATTTTTACTGAGAATCGAATATACACAAGCTGATACTACCCCAGGCACGTGTACAGATAGGGCTCGACCTGTGCAGAGTCCATACCCCTTTGCCCTTCCAGTCTCCAAAGTGCCCTTTTCGGTGATGGTATAATTTCCCCCAAAATATAGCTTGTTTTTTTGTATAAATGTTTTGTCATTGTTTATTCTGAACCCACTGCCCGCAAGTCGTCATTAAATTCTCACCTATGTTTCAGAACGAAAAAGTTGACCATCTTGATTGTTGACCAATGACCAGTCATCAACATTCGCGCGCAAAGGCCATAAGGGTCAAGTTTATGGTTTAGGGTAGGGACGTCCCGAGGATTCTGAATAGCACTAACCTATCCAGATTAGAGACCAGAATGAACTTGTTTTATTTCCTCCAGTTGTGCCTGGCAAAAACAGACGAGGTCTACGATTACCATCCAAGTAAAAATACAGTTTAGCAATCTACTACTACTACCGACTCATCTTTGCCAAAGCAATAGGCGACCTGGCGACTAGATTGATCATTTTTATATTTTAGATAGACCTAGTTTGGGTGGCTACTGGTTATAAACTGAGTGTAGAAAACATTAAGAACACCTGCTCTTTCCTGACGGACTGACCAGGTGTATCCAGGTGAAAGCTATGCTCACTTATTGTTGCCACTTGTTAAATCCACTTTAATCAGTGTAGATGAAGGAGAGGAGACAGGTTAACGAATCATTTGTAAGCTTTGAGACAATTGAGACATGGATTGTGTATGTGTGCCATGCAGAGGGTTAATGGGCAAGACAAAAGATTTAAGTGTCTTTCAACAGTGTATCGTTAGTAGGTGCCAGGCGCACCGATTTGTGTCAAGAACCGCAATGCTGCTGGGTTTTTCCACGCTTAACAGATTCCCACTTGTATCAAGAATGGTCCACCACGGAATTGACACCCAGCCAACTTGACACAACTGTGGGAGGCATTGGAGTCTACATGAGCCAGCATCCCTGTGGAACGCTTTCAAAAAGTGGGGGGAGGGAAACTCAATATTAGCAAGGTGTTCTTAATGTTCTTAATGTTTCTAAAGATAGGCAGCTGTAACATCGCACTCCCTTCAATATTATGGGATGAAGATGTAACATATTCTGGCCAATTTTTTACGATATTTGTGAAGAAGAACAAGGCTACCCGGCTGGCAACGAGCACTCTACAGGCAGACCTCCATAGTGATGCATGGGTGCAGACAGAACATGCTTTCCATCCAATCCTGCAACCTCTGCTACAGAGGCCGTATAATTTTGCTTGCTCTGGACTCCAGAGAAGTGACATGATATATCCCTTTGTTGATATTGGCCACTAACGTGAATGACTTTCAGCTCCAAATGCAGGTGTAAAACGCAGTTTATTTCTGTAGCCTATCTTGCATTTTGAAAATGCATCACCGTTTGTGGCTATAATGACAGGCTACATTTTCTCAGCGATTGTGCTTGTATGTTTGTGTGTGCACATGTGCATGTGTGTGCGTGAGTTCGCACGTTTTGTACCATTCTTTTTTGGGGATCGCGGATCAAACAGTTTGAAAACTACTGGGATACATGGTAATGGCAACAAATGTGTCAGGATTTGGCCAGGGTTGTTCCGGGTTTTGGTCAGTAGATGCCCCCATTGTGCTTTTTGTCCCTATGTTTTTCCCTTGATCCCCATTATTATTTGCACCTGTGTCTCGTTTCCCCTGATTGTATTTAAACCCTTTGTTTCCCTCAGTTCTGTGCTCTGTGTTTGTATGTTAGCACCCTGCCCTAGTGTTCTGTGTGCTCTTGTCGATTCCGGGTGACGTTCTTGTGGTATTCTGTTTTTTGTTTTTGTTTATTTTTGGTGAGTTTCTTTTGAGGTCTTTTTGTGTTTTACCTACCACCTTTTGGATTTGCCATTTTTGTATTTTAGGATTTTTTCTTTATTAAATACACCGTCTTAAGTACTGCTGTGTCTGCCTCATCTTCTGGGTTCTGCTGTCTATTCGTGGCTCAGTTGGTTAAGTGACTGTTTCTCACTCCAGAGACCCAGGTTCGAAACCGGGTCCTGACAAAATGGAGTTGGGTTGGATATAGTAATAGTAAGTTACAGTATTTCTTACAATCTTCTATTTTGACTGGAATTGTGTTGGTCGCTATTTAATGATGCTGCATTTATTACAGTTCAAAATAGTTCAGCAAAATACTTGACTCATCAGATTGTGCTGCTTTCCCCTCTTCCTTGTGTGTGTATGGGGGGGGGTGCTCTTTTATTAGTTTGAGCATATGCCCCCCCAAAAGGTCTGTGCACAGCCCTATACTACCCAATGACTACCTCACTAGCAGTTGGATTAGCCATCCTAAGAAAAAGAGGCCACAGACAGGTATACTGTACATCTTCATGGTGATTTCAACTGCCTACAACTGAAACCCATTCAATGAGTTTAAATAAAACAACTGGTTAACCATTAAACCAGGGCAGAACTTTGACCTTGTGTGAATGATCAACAGATCACGTTTGTGTGATGTTGGTGATAAAACACCTGAAGCCAGGCCCAAGGAGGAGGAAGTGTACACAGGGGCATGAGTCTTACCAGTAAGGAAGCATTAGGCGGCCACACACACAGGTTCACACTGCACTCAGCCCAGATCTAAGCGAGTTCTTAGGAACAGTTTTACAGGGCTTGCCAATCACAGAGTTCCATTGTCACCTAATTTTAATATTCAATAAGCTTAGTCCTGGGTTAAGGACATGCAATTTGAACCCAGGTGATTGAATAAAATAAAACCCTTTAAGCACTGTTTAGTTTTTAGATTGCTGTGAAATACATCATTTTAGTTTGTTTGTTTCATATGGTTTGAATTATTATATATTTTTTACAATTTCATTTAGAAAGGCAGTAGCATAGTTATAACATTCTGGTCATTAGCAGCCAGCCACTGAGTCATGGATGTTGCAGACTGGTCCATATTTTGACCCGAGATGTGTAAAACTGTGTCTCTCATTGGCGCCATAGTCACGCCCTGACCATAGAGAGCCCTTGTTTCTCTATGGTGTAGTAGGTCAGGGTGTGACAAGGTGTTCTAGTTTAACATTTCTATGTTGGTGTTTTGGTTTGGTTCCTAACTAGAGGTAGCTGGTAATAGTTGCATCTAATTGGGGATCATATTTAAGTAGCTATTTTTCCTACCTGTGTTTGTGGGATATTATTTTGTGTTTGTGCATGTGCACCACTTAGTCACGTTTTGTTGTTTGTTTATTGTTTTGCTTAAGTTTGACTTTATAATAAAGATGTGGAACTCTACGTACGCTGCGCATTGGTCCAGTTCTATAAGGAGAGTCAGAGATTAGTCTGCCATTTCTTCACAAGCAGCCTATGTCTCACAGCTAGCGAGACTAATAATATTATTTATGATACAGTAGGTACAGTTTAAAATAAGAAACAGGTTAATTTCATCTTGTGGTACACAATGCAAGCCTCTCTTCAGGCCACCAACTAATCTCTGAGCAGGAATGATATGTAACTGTCCAGTGCGTGACATCACTGACCACTCATTAATAGCAAGTGCAATAAAACATACACTACCATTCAAAAGTGTCGTGTCTTTGGCTATGCCAGATTAAGTGATATGACATGCTATTCTATAAAATAATTTCTCTGTAATTAATATTACCTGATTAAGCTAATCAGATAAATAACTAGAAAGTCGGGGCACCACCAAATAATGTTTATAGAGCTGTTATCTTCCAAATAGACTCTTAAAGACCTAGTAATCTTTTACATCAATAGCAGTCAATATTAATCGTCACCTTATTTCAGTCTCATCTGAACATCGTAGAATTCTTGAAATCTTCACGAACCCTGGCTAACAAGTTGAATCAGCAATAAAAACTTTGGTTTAATTATTTATTTACTAAATACCTAAATAATCACACAGAATTACATAAACACAGAATGGATATTATGTCATACAGAAAACGTCCCTGGTGGACGGAGCCGACATGATGGCTGGTTACACAAAGGAAAGGGGGTTGGGTTTGAGTGAAAGAGCAGGAAGACTGAGGGACAAAGGGAGAAGCTATGCTATTGTAAATACAGTATCTTATGCATACTAAATTACTGCCCATGTAAAAAGGAGAATGCAATAAATATTTACTCTGGCGTTTCGATCGTCACCTTCACATTGAATCACGATGCTAATTTCTTAGGTTATTATCTAAGCCCTTTTAACGTAGGACTGTCGTCCACGCGTCGTCAGAACAGAAAGTACTATTTTCGTAAAGGGCTTATATAGTGGAGGGAGAGAAGGGTGTGTTTCATAGTTTATAACCAATATCTCTTCACAGGGGCAGGCCACTGATTGAGCAGAGCTTTAACCTTATGAAAACCCAATTCTCTCATTTGGAAGATTAAATGTAATTTTATCTTTTCACAAATAGTTTCAAATGTAAACATTTAAATTGCACAACAATTCCATGTGAATCTGATAACTATAATGTGTAGACTTTCCAAGATACAGTTTATGTCATCCTATCATTAATAAGAATGTCTCAGATGGCAACTGAACTGACATTATATTCATTAAGTCCCAACGCATATTTGCAACTGGTTGGATTACCAAAATATGTTTCCTTTCGCTCCACCTTTTGATGTTCCCAGACTCTATATGTTTAACAAAGGCTCTTCAAGAGTCCTTCTGTAGAGTCAGAGAGAGAGACAGGGAAGAGAGAAAGGCATTTATCGGGGGGAGGGGGGGGGGCTGTGTCATAAACCTACCCCCAGGCCAACGTCATGACAAAAGTTTGGGGTCACTTGGAAATGTCCTTTTTTTTGGCCATTACAATAACATCAAATTGATTCGAAATACAGTGTAGACATTGTAAATGAATATTGTAGCTGGAAACGGATGATTTTTTATGGAATATCTACATAGGCGTACAGAGGCCCATTATCAGCAACCATCACTCCTGTGTTCCATTGCACGTTGTGTTAGCTAATCCAAGTTTATCATTTTAAAAGGCTAATTAATCATTAGAAAACACTTTTGAAATGATGTTAGCACAGCTGAAAACTGTCGTCCTGATTAAAGAAGCAATAAAACTGGCCTTATTTAGACTAGTTGAGTATCTGGAGCATCAGCATTTGTGGTTTCGATTACAGGCTCAAAATGGTCAGAAACAAAAATGTACTTCTGAAACTCGTCAGTCTATTCTTGTTCTGAGATATGAAGGCTATTCCATGTGGGAAATAGCCAAGAAACTGAAGATGCTGTGTACGACTCACTTCACAGAACAGCGCAAATTCGCTCTAACCAAAATAGAAAGAGGAGTGGGTGGCGCTGCTGCACAACTGAGCAAGAGGACAAGTACATTAGAGTGTCTAGTCTGAGAACCACATGCCTCACAAGTCTTCAACTGGCAGCTTCATTAAATAGTACCCGCCAAACACCAGTCTCAACATCAACATTGAAGAGGCGGCTCCAGGATGCTGGACTTATAGGCAGAGTTGCAATGAAAAAGCCATATCTCAGACTGGCCACTAAAAATAATAGATTAAGATGGGCAAAATAATACAGACACTGGGCAGGGAAATATTGGAAAAAAGTGTTATGGACTGACAAATCTAAGTTTGAGGTTTTTGGATCACAAAGAGCAACATTCGCGAGACGCAGAACAAATGAAAAAATTGAAGTCTCTTGGCTCTATTTTCTGCAGGCAATTTTAATATTGACCTGTTAAAACTTCTTTGGGATGGGGGCAGCATTTTCACGTCCGGATGAAAAGCATGCCCAGAGTAAACTGCCTGCTAGTCAGGCCCAGAAGCTAGGATATGCATATTATTAGTAGATTTGGATAGAAAACAGTCTGAAGTTTCTAAAACTGTTCAAATGATGTCTGTGAATATAACAGAACTCATATGGCGGGCAAAAACCTGAGAAAAATCCAACCAGGAAGTGGGAAATCTGAGGTTTGTAGTTTTTCAAGTGATTGCCTATCCAATATCCAGTGTAAATGGGGTCAGATTGCACTTCCTATGGCTTCCAGTAGATGTCAACAGTCTTTAGAAAGTTGTTTCAGGCTTCTATTGTGAAAGGGGAGCGAATAAGAGCTGTTTCAACAAGTGTTCAGCCTGAAAGCCATTAGTTGTGTCTCGCGCGTGAGCGCAACGGTCGTTCTCTGTTCTTTCTAATGACAACGGAATTGTCCGGTTGGAATATTATTGAAGATCTATGATAAAAACATCCTAAAGATTGATTATATACATCGTTTGACATGTTTCTACGAACTTTAATGGAACTTCTTTGACTTTTTCTGGACTTAGAGCCCGCGCTTTGTTCATTTGGATTAGTGAACTAAACGTGCAAACAAAAAGGAGGTATTTGGACATAAATGATGGACTTTATCGAACAAAATGAACATTTATTGTGGAACTGGGATTCCTGGGAGTGCATTCCGATGAAGATCATCAAAGGTAAGGGAATATTTATAACGCTATTTCTGACTTTTGTTGACTCCACAACTTGGAGGGTATCTGTTTGGCTTGTTTTGGTGGCTGAGCGCTGTACTCAGATTATCACATGGTGTGCTTTCGCCATAAAGTTTTTTGAAATCTGACACAGCAGTTGCTTTAAGGAGAAGTCCTAATCCTATGTATAACACGTGTATCTTTCATCAAAGTTTATGATGAGTATTTCTGTAAATTGATGTGGCTCTCTGCAAATTCACCGGATGTTTTGGAGGCAAAACATTACTGAACATAACACGCCAATATAAACTGAGATTTTTGGATATAAATATGAACCTTATCGAACAAAACATACATGTATTGTGTAACATGAAGTCCTATGACTGCCATCTGATGAATATCATCAAAGGTTAGTGATTCATTTTATCTCTATTTCTGCTTTTTGTGACTCCTCTCTTTGGCTGGAAAATGTCTGTATGTTTTTTTGTGACTAGGCACTGACCTAACATAATCGTATGGTATGCTTTCGCCGTGAAGCCTTTGTGAAATCAGACACTGTGGTTGGATTAATAAGAAGTTTATCTTTAAAATGGTGTATAATACTTGTATGTTTGAGGAATTAGAATTATGAGATTTCTGTTGTTTTGAATTTGGCACCCTGCAATTTTACTGGCTGTTGTCAAATTGATCCCGTTAACGGGATTTGATCCCTAAGAAAGCCATCGATCTTCTCTTTTCAAACCCTCGAGCCATGATTGGTAATTTACTTGCATTATATAAGCTGGCTTGCGCTGAGGTGATGAGGGGTGACAATATCTGAGGTGAGTCCTGAAAAAACAATTTCAGTATGTGCTCGTGGGGATATGTAGGACCAACCAAAAACTGGTCTTAGCGTTAAAGAGGTTGGTTAAGGCATCTATCTAGCCGAGTGTCGTGGAAATTTCCTGTATTATCAAATCACAAGAGAGCAAACCACACACAAGACAGAGTTATCATAAAGTCCATCTTTAATTATATGAGCTCCATCACAACCCTGTGACTCTCAGATCAATTCAGTGTCTATAAATGAATTCTCTGAGAGTGCTTACATATTGGCAACTGAGATCCTTTATAGCAAAGACACACATAGCCAGACAGTATTGGCTATAAATTATCGTTCAGTTTGGTCTCCTAAACTAAGTTCCTATCTCGCTCTTGGTACCACTTAGGACCAAAAATATTACCTCATCCAATGGCATATATCAAATACACGCCCTCCTGGACAAGATCACAGAGAGACGTGACTGGCACACAGACATTGTGGAGCCACCTAACTGGTTCCCATTAATCCCCCCATCTCTTCACATGATTTAGGAATATTTTACAGACACATTCACAGATAAGACTAACCTTTCCCCTCTTCGGGGCCCAATGTGACTAAGCCCTAGTCAGAGAAGGGATAACTGCAAACTGCAAATAGTATTATCCAAAAGAAGACATTCTAATGACAAATATCTCACATAAGCATGCTATAAAAATACATCTTATTTATCAATGTTACCTAACTAATTCTGATTCTGCCCCGTCACGAGATGCAAAGTGCCCATGCCATATATGGAACCAGAATTATGTGCTTTTTGTGCCCATAAACCTCATATTTAGAAACATAGTAAAACAATGTTTTTCACTGTTTCATTTCATTTGATTAAAAGCCAAGCATAGCCTCCCCTCATCTTAATGAATAGATTTTTTTTGTCCTGCCCAATGCATTCACCAAGTAGTCAAGGCTATCGATAACGGGTTTGCCTAAGGAGACCGCATTGAAATAAATCTTGTTTTCTGTTTCGTTTGATTAAAAAACAAGACCTTAGTAAGCTACCCTTTCCGTACTTTAATGCAAGCTGGTTCAACAGCAATGCGTCTGGTGTCTTTCTTGTCCTGACCATGCTTTCGACAAGTGTCCTATCCATAAAAGGTGAATAAATGGTATACTCATGATGCTTTTGCTGACATGCTTTTGCATTATTCTTAATTTACATAGGCCTACCTGCAGTGCATGCTCCCTTCGGCTTGTATCAATCCCATTTCCAAAGAGAACCGCTTGTTAGGTTTCCTAGTATGTATAATCAATGGTAGGCATAGGCTACTGTATATCTTGCTCATTGAGAACTTGCCTCACGCTTACAATATAATTTACGTGAGTCTGGCATTTTTTATTTGAGGAGAAGTGATACATAAATACCTTTACTGTTAATATCCCACATTACTGTAGCCTATAATATTAATAAACTGTAGTATCCATCCACAATGCACTACGACAGAATATTCTGTGCTCCCAGCTTAATTGGAGTTGATGACAATGTAAAGACCTCATTAACTTGAGACAAACGCGTGCATGCAGTATTAAGCCATGGAATGGCTTGATTGGCCAATCAGTGGACAAGCACTTGTCACACCTACAACTTGTTTGTTCATCAAAACCCAGCCCTTTCATGCCACCATCAGTTATTGCGCTCATAATAACGGCTGTGAAACTAGTTAAAACATTTCTGACACACCCATGACCTATAGTGCTGCCTCCAGAGCTTTGTTTTACCATTGTGTTAGGTCTAAAATCATGTAATATTCCCTTCTACCAGGACAAAGTATGTTACAGGACCAAGTACCTTATATTAGCTCTCATACAAAACATGGTTTGGAATTTTAGATGTTGCTAGTTATTTGTTTGAAGGTAGTGCTGAGCACCCCCAAACCCACTCTTGCTTATGATTCACCTGAAATTCAACACTGAACCAGGAGGGGGTAGAGGTAAACATTATGCAATTTTGCGTATTTTAACATCTCGTTAGCATGCGGTTTAAGAGAAAAGACTACAAGCAATATTGCTGACATGATTACATGTCTTTTTGGCACACTAAACAAGAAGTTTGTCAAATACAGCAAGTTTCCCTGTATTTGGGGGAAAAACATCTGTGAAACAAGCTGTAGTCCATTGCGAATATCTGTTTGTCTGTTATTTTTTTTAATGAAACAATGTTGTGTTTGTGTGCTGCTTGTCATTAAATAATGTATGGCTGTATTTTAGGCTATAGCCTAGAATTTGTGTTCATATGAGCAGAATATTATACTGAACAAAAATATAAACGCAATATGCAAAATTTCAAAGATTTTACTGAGTTACAGTTCATATAGGGAAATCAGTCAATTGAAATAAATTAGCCTCAAATCTATGGATTTCACGATTGGGCAAGGGCACAGCCATAGGTGGGCCTGGGAGGGCACAGACCCACCCACTGGGGAGCCAGGCCCAGCCAATCAGAATTTTTAAAATATTTTTTTTACCACACAAAGGCTTTATTACAGACAGAACTACTCCTCAGCAAAGGGGCACAGAATATGTGCATTCAAAAGGAATCTCACGGCCAGTATGGAGATCAAACCCATGTCCTTGGCTTTATTAGCACTATGCTCTACCTATTTATTTATTTTTATTTTTAATTTACCTTTATACATAGTTACACATGGAATAAGCAAGCATACAGTCAATAACACAATAGAAAAAAATAAAGTCTATATACAGTGTGTGCAAATGGCGTGAGGAGGTAAGGCCGTAAATAGGCCATAGTAGCGAAGTAGTTACAATTTAGCAAATTAACACTGGAGTGATAGATGAGCAGATGATGATGTGCAAGTAGAAATACTGGTGTGCAGAAGAGCAGAAAAGTAAAGAAAAACAATATGGGGATGAAGTAGGTAGATTGGGTGGGCTATTTACAGATGGGCTATGTACAGCTGCAGCGATCAGTTAGCTGATGTTTAAAGTTAGTGAGGGAAATATAAGTCTGCAGCTTCAGCGATTTTTGCAATTCGTTCCAGTCATTGGCAGCAGAGAAATGGAAGGAAAGATGATGATGACCTAGATGACCTAAATTACTTCACCAGCCCAGCTTCTCAGGTGGGGCATCGTGACTCAGCAAGTGCGAGCAAGTAAGCTACCAAGTAAGCTAAGATGATAGCCTGGCCAGGGCTTGAGCCTCTACATTGCTCCATGTGGTCTCTACAAACAGCTGGGGAATTAGTTTTAATGGTAGACTGCCTGCTTAGCATGCGAGAGGTAACAGGATTGATGCCCGCATTCTCCAATACACATTGTTTTGAGGACCCAAGACAACTCCTGTTCAGTGTGCCTGCATTTCAGTCTTGTGACAACCTACTGTGATGTAATAATGATGTAGCAATGTCAGCCTAAAAACATCAATACTTTCTGAAGAAAATGTCAGCACACAAAGCTTTGGGCATGCTCCTGGTGGTCAAATGGGAGATTGTGTTAGAACCTCATGCTGAAAACCAGAAGCAAACTAGGGACCTTTAGATCTTTAGTTTAATGCTCTCCCAACTGAGCCGCTTTGCTTATGTCAGTGGTACCTTTAGATATGGACACTCAAAAGGCATCTCGTGGCCAGCACGGGGACTGAACCCGCGATGTTGGCGTTATTAGCACCACCAACTGAGTTAACCAGTCCAGCTTGTCAGGTTGGTCAGTTGTTCCGAGTCTGAACTTAGTTCACTGGATGATTTAACGTGGTTGTTCTTCAAGCCTTGGTGTGCATATTGCAAATTAAGTAATGACCTTTGAAAACCTGAATCTAGTGATAATGGAACAAAATCTGTAAGATTTTACTAATTAGAGATGATATGGCCAAAGGCTGATGGAGACTGCATTATACTTTCCTCCAAATCTGGAGTGTATGCTTGGACCATGGGCTCTTACTGTCCCTATCTGTCCTCTTTCCCAGGAAAGGTCTTACTGGAGCGTATGTTTGTACCAGTGGGTAAAAGGAAGTGGGTAAAAGGAAAGAGGGATACATAGTCAATTGTACCACTGAATGCATTCAACCCGTCTTCATCAGAGAGGTGCATTGACCACCTTTGTTGTTTTCTTTTTCGAGCCATCTAGTTTCAGATTAATATTTTATCCAAGTATTATTGGTTGCAATTGGGTGGCCCAGTAGTACCACACAGGGGCGCAACTTTGGTTTTCGAAGTGGGGGGGATAAACACTCCAAACAGCCTACCCGACCGCGTGGAGGCGTCAGCGTGGTCCTAAAGCACACCATTGCCTCGTTTTGTATCACATTCCAATGATAAAACTGTGTGGGGAAAAAATTCCATTTCAGTGAAAGTTGCGCCCCTGGTACCACGTCAAATTTGGTAAACCTAGGTCACCTGATTCCTTTGGCTGTGGAGTCTCGAAATTGAGCTCAGGTGCATCCTGTTTCCATTGATCATGTTTCTACAACTTGATTGGAGTCCACCTATGGTAAATTCAATTGATTGGATACGATTTGGAAAGGAAAATGTCAGTTCATGTCAGAGCCAAAACAAGCCATGAGGTTGAATGAATTGTCTTTAGAGCTCTGACACAGGATTGTGTCAAGGCACAGATCTGGGGAAGGGTACCAAAACATTTCTGCAGCATTGAAGGTCCCCAAGAACACAGTGGCCTCCACCTAGACCTGGCCGCCCAGCCAAACTGAGCAATCGGGAGAGAATGGCCTTGGTCAGGGAGGTGACCAAGAAACCGATGGCCCATCTGACAGAGCTCTCAAGTTCCTCTGTGGAGATGGGAGAAACTTGCAGAAGGACAACCATCTCTACAGCACTCCATCAATCAGGCCTTTATGGTAGAGTGGCCAGATGGAAGCCACTCCTCAGTAAAAGGCACATGACAGCCTGGTTAGAGTTTGCCAAAAGACACCTAAAGGACTCTGACCATGAGAAACAAGATTCTCTGGTCTGATGAAACCAAGATTGGACTCTGTGACCTGAATGCCAAGCGTCACATCTGGAGGAAGCAATATACCATCCTTACAGTGAAACATGGTTGTGCAGCATCATGCTGTTGGGATGGTTTTCAGCAGCAGGGACTGGGAGACTAGTCAGGATCGAATAAAAGATGAATGGAGCAAAGTACAGAGAGTTCCTTGATGAAAACCTGCTCCAGAGCACTCAGGACTGCAGACTGGGAAAATATTCACAGTAAGCACACAGTCAAGACAATGCAGGAGTGGCTTCGGGACAAGTCTCTGAATGTCCTTGACTGGCCCAGCCAGAGCCCAGACTTGAACCCGATTGAAAATCTCTGGAGAGACCTGAAAATAGCTGTGCAGCAACAATCCCCATCCAACCTGACAGAGCTTGAGAGGATCTGCAGAGAAGAATTGGAGAAACTCCCCAAATACAGGTGTGCCCAGCTTGCAGCATCATACCAAAGAAGACTCGAGGATGTAATCGCTGCCAAAGGTGTTTCAACAAAGTACTGAGAAAAGGGTCTGAATACATATGTAAATGTTATATTTCACTTTTTTTTAACATTTGCAAAAATGTATAAAAGCCTGTTTTTGCTTTGTCATTATGGGGTTTTGTGTGTAGACTGATGAGGGAAGAAATCAATTGAATCAATTTTAAATTGAGCATACCCATGAAGGAGCCATGGGATGCTGGGGGGGATCCTGCCCACATGCTAGAACGCCCCAAATGGCGGACTGCAGTTGCACACTGTTGCTCAGGAGAGAGGAGGTGGATGTGGTAGTGCCAATGAGCAAGGCAGCTCCTGAGGGTCTGATATGGGCAGTAGTGGTTCAGAGATGGCAGGAGAAGTGGAACAGAGACACAAAGGGCAGGCATCTACTCCAAGTAGAGAGGAAAGTCTGGGAGGGGAGGATGGTAGGAAGAGACAAGTGAGGAGGCCATCTTTACAAGGCTAAAGTTGGGACACAGCTGGCTAAATAAAACATTAAATATGATAGGAAATTATCCAACAGGAAGGCGTGATTACTGAAAGGAAGCAGAGACAGGGACATGTACTAATCAGTGGTTTAGTGGAGGGTAATCACAGTTTACCCACATTTTTTATTTTTCCCAACAGTTTACCCTCCTTTAGCAGAGAAAAACTCCCTAAATATATGGAGCATGAATTTTTTATGCACGAGCAAGACAAAGGAGATGATAGTGGACTACAGGAAAATGAGGGCCGAACACGCCCCCATTCACACCGACAGGGCTGAAGTGGAGTGGGTTGAGGGTTTCAAGTTCTTTGGTGTCCACATAACCAGCAAACAAATTATCATGGTCCAAACACACCAAGAAAGTTGTGAAGAGGGCACTTTTCAGGCCGCCTAAGCAGACTGAAAAGATTTGGCATGGGTCTCCAGATCTTCAAAAAGTTCTACAGCTTCACTATCGAGAGCATCCTGACCGGTTGCTATGGCAGCTGCTCAGCATCCAACCGTAAGGTGCTACAGAGGGTAGTGTGTACAGCCCAGTACATCACTGGGGCCAAGCTTCCTGCCTTCCACGAACTATATACTAGGTGGTGTCAGAGGAAGGCCCAAAAAATTGACAAAGACTCCAGTCACCCAAGTGAGACTGTTCTCTCAGCTACCGCGTGGCAAGTGGTACCAGAGCGCTAGGTCCGGTAGGTCTAGGTCCAAAATGCTCCTTAACAACTCTTTCCTCTTTCAGTAGGAAAGGGGATCAATGTGAAGGTGTGAAGGTGAAGTTTAAGTGTTGTAATTCTGGGAGGGAGACATAGGGCAGCATTTGGTGGATGCCAGGTGCAGATAGATGCTACAGAGGCTCAATATAGAATCAGTCATGATGAAGAGACTGTAAGATTGCTGTAACTACAGTGTGGAATGATGTTTCCATGGCTGCTCCTGTACTAAGTGGACCCAATGAAGGGCTGGAAGTTAGTAGGGATTTATTATTTTTTAAATTGTATTTGCTTTGTTAAACAGAATTTGGCAGACCATGAGTTCAATTCTTGGACCGACTCTCTTCTCTGTATACATCAATGAGGTCGCTCTTGCTGCTGGTGAGTCTCTGATCCACCTCTACGCAGACGACACCATTCTGTATACTTCTGGCCCTTCTTTGGACACTGTGTTAACAACCCTCCAGGAAAGCTTCAATGCCATACAACTCTCCTTCCGTGGCCTCCAATTGCTCTTAAATACAAGTAAAACTAAATGCATGCTCTTCAACCGATCGCTACCTGCACCTACCCGCCTGTCCAACATCACTACTCTGGACGGCTCTGACTTAGAATACGTGAACAACTGCAAATACTTAGGTGTCTGGTTAGACTGTAAACTCACCTTCCAGACCCATATCAAACATCTCCAATCCAAAGTTAAATCTAGAATTGGCTTCCTATTTTGCAACAAAGCATCCTTCACTCATGCTGCCAAACATACCCTTGTAAAACTGACCATCCTACCAATCCTCGACTTTGGCGATGTCATTTACAAAATAGCCTCCAATACCCTACTCAACAAATTGGATGCAGTCTATCACAGTGCAATCCGTTTTGTCACCAAAGCCCCATATACTACCCACCATTGCGACCTGTACGCTCTCGTTGGCTGGCCCTCGCTTCATACTCGTCGCCAAACACACTGGCTCCATGTCATCTACAAGACCCTGCTAGGTAAAGTCCCCCCTTATCTCAGCTTGCTGGTCACCATAGCATCTCCCACCTGTAGCACAGGCTCCAGCAGGTATATCTCTCTAGTCACCCCCAAAACCAATTCTTTCTTTGGCTGCCTTTCCTTCCAGTTCTCTGCTGCCAATGACTGGAACGAACTACAAAAATCTGAAATCTGAAACTGGAAACACTTATCTCCCTCACTGGCTTTAAGCACCAACTGTCAGAGCAGCTCACAGAACACTGCACCTGTACATAGCCCACCTATAATTTAGCCCAAACAACTTCCTCTTTCCCTACTGTATTTAATTGATTTATTTATTTATTTTGCTCCTTTGCACCCCATTATTTTTATTTCTACTTTGCACATTCTTCCATAGCAAATCTACCATTCCAGTGTTTTACTTGCTATATTGTATTTACTTTGCCACCATGGCCTTTTTTGCCTTTACATCCCTTATCTCACCTCATTTGCTCACATCGTATATAGACTTGTTTATACTGTATTATTGACTGTATGTTCGTTTTACTCCATGTCTAACTCTGTGTCGTTGTATGTGTCAAACTGCTTTGCTTTATCTTGGCCAGGTCGCAATTGTAAATTGTTGTTCTCAACTTGCCTACCTGCTTAAATAAAGGTGAAATAAAACATTTAATAAATAAATGAGTGGTCGCACACTCCAGCACAGTAGGTAGCGGCATTTGTTTATGTCATAGAAGAAGAGTAATATCATACCTGTTTGGCCCTGTCCGGGGGTATCGTCGGACGGGTCCACGGTGTCTCAGCCTCCAGTATTTATGCTGCAGTAGTTTGTGTTGGGGGCTAGGGTCAGTCTGTTATATCTGGAGTATTTCTCCTGTCTTATCCGGTGTCTTGTGTGAATTTAAGTATGCTCTCTCTAATTCTTTCTTTCTCTCTCTCGGAGGACCTGAGCCCTAGGACCATGCCTCAGGACTACCTGAAATATTCAGGATTGTCTAAATCTAACTAGCTTCAGTTGGCTTCACATTCATCCATGTCACAAAGGGTGGATATTGATCAAACGCATGCCGTTAGTTCAAACCAGGCTTCTAACTGCATATGCCTGTCACACGTGGACAGCCCAGCGAGTCAAAAACTGATATCTTAATTAAAACGATGCTCACTAACTCTATCCTGATTTGGGACATACCCCCTATTCCTCAACTGTGTGTGTGTGTGTGTGTGTGTGTGTGTGTGTGTGTGTGTGTGTGTGTGTGTGTGTGTGTGTGTGTGTGTGTGTGTGTGTGTGTGTGTGTGTGTGTGTGTGTGTGTGTG
The DNA here is from genome assembly GCF_036934945.1 of Oncorhynchus masou masou. NCBI lineage: Eukaryota > Metazoa > Chordata > Actinopteri > Salmoniformes > Salmonidae > Oncorhynchus > Oncorhynchus masou. The sequence continues at coordinate 31,575,099 of NC_088223.1, read as the reverse complement.
TGTGTGTGTGTGTGTGTGTGTGTGTGTGTGTGTTGTGTGCTATGAAATGTACAAAAACATATGGGATTTACTCAGGATATAACATGAATGTAAGTAAGACTGAAGCCTACGCTATGAATGGTTTCAACATCCATCAGGTACCCTGTCTGGCAAAGGAATAGAATGCCTTGGAATTACTATCCCTACCTCTATTGAGGCCATGGATAAAACTAAATATACCGAATTAATTGAGGTGATAACCTCTCACTGTAACAGCAAAGGTGGAAACAATTAAGTTGAGTATTCTCCTCAGACTGCTATTCCTATTTCAGACGCTATCTGGTCTGGTCCCAGAATCCATATTTCAATAATAACATTGTCGTATTTCAAGGTTCCTATGGCAGGGTAATAAACCGAGGGTGGGGTACAAAACACTCAACTGCCAAAGGAATCAGGTCATCTATCAGGTCATCACTTTACGTGGTACCAGGGACGCAACTTTCACTGAAGACTGGGTGGGGCACATGTCATTTTAAAACTGCATTTTTGTCCCCCCAGTTTTATAATTGGAATGTGATACAAAATTAGGCAATGGGATGCTTTAGGACCATGCGAACGCCTCCGAGTGGTTGGGTAGGCTGGAGTGCTTATTGGAATGGATGAAAAAATATATATTTTAAAAAATGATGTCCCCCCCACTTCTGAAACAGAAGTTGTGTGAGGCCACCTGTCTTTTATTTTACTAGGCAAGTCAGTTACAAACAAATTCTTATTTTCAATGGTAGCCTAGGAACAGTGGGTTAACTGCCTTGTTCAAGGGAAGAACAACTTATGTTTAACTTGTCCGCTCAGAGATTTGATCTTGCAATCTTTTGGTTATGAGTCCAATTCTTTAACCACTAGGCTACCTGCCACCCCAGCTGTAGTGGGCAGTCCAGAGGAGGTGATGGTCAGGATCAAAATGGTGAAGGCTGGCCAGTACCCCTGTGGCGTAGTGCAATGTAAGAGAGAGAGAGTTTGTGTGTGTTGTTTTAAACACATTTTCTTCAATTCTACTTATTTTGCCATTGGGGCTGAGAGACATTGCCTTTTTAAAGCAAATTTACTGCAATTCACATTTTGCCATGTCTTATGTTGTGTTATAACATAACACAACAAAATCAATGAGGACCCAATGCCATGGCATTTTTGGATGGTCACTGACTGTCTAGTCCGTATTTTGGTGATTTGTTAGTTTTCAATGATGATCTAATTTTAAAATATATATTGCTAATAGATGGTGCTATTATAATCTAATTGTGGTCGTTTAAAGCTGCAATATGTAACCTTTTGGGCGACTTGACCAAATTCACAAAGAAATGTGTGTTATAGATCTGTTATTCTCATTGAAAACAGGTCTAAGAAGCGTTCTTAAGTTGAGTTTTTGCTTCTTTTACTTACGGTTTTGTACACCAGCTGAAAATGCAATATTTTTGTTATGGAAAAGATGGTAAAACAATTCTCTACACTAGCTTGTTTTCTCACAAACTGAAATTAGGCAATCTATTACAGTTTTAGCAACCATGAAATGTCGGAGCGAATTCTGCACACAGATAATGTCCTTGCACATGTGATGCATACGTTTGATAAATCCAACGCATGCACCACACAGAACACACTGCGTTTATATCTCTGTTATATTTCCCACTTTCTTAACCTCTGCCACTATAGGACACCGGTAGTCTCCTTGTTTTACAGAGGAATACCCTTATTTCTACCTGCCTCACAATCCACTGACACTGTTTCACTCCCGCTACCAGTAATCAGTAAAAAGTTATTCATTGGGTTGAAATTTATTTTCTAATTGGATGTGATTCATCTGTTCATTTACATTTGTTGTGTTTAGAAATGTTTCTTCTTAGGGAGAGTTTAACCAATTATTACATTTCAGGGATCTGTTCATTGTGTTGCTGTTGACCACATTTTTTAGATTAGAGGATTTTTAATGTGGTGATTTTAAGACGCTAGAGAGTGCTGTGTGTTAGACATATTTTGGTAGGCTATTTCTATAACTCAGGTCCAACTAATTATAATAGGCTAATATTTTTTGTTATAAGGATATGTGTATATATATTCTTAATGTCTACAGAATTAGCCTATACAGTCTGAGATTGGTTTGGATGCGGGTTTGATAGAAAAGTCACGGCTGTGTAGGCCTACCGTCCAAAGAGTTAAATAAAATATTATTAATTAGAGAGAAATTGTCCTGATATTTGTTATACCTATCCATGCCATACACAATCAATAAATCGTCAGGCTTTCCGCATTAGGCTACAATATTTTCTCTAGATAAGCCTAGGGCAATCCACCGCACCATGTAGGTAGCTCATGAGTGTAAAGGTTTTCTCTTCTGAAGAAGGGGAGTAGTATGAAGTAGTATGAAGGATCGGAGGACCAAAACGCAGTGTGGTAAGTGTTCATGTTTTTTAATGAATAACGAACACTGAACAAAACAATAAACGTGAAGTAAATCAAACCGAAACAGTCCCGTGTGGCACAGACACTAACATGGAAAATAAACACCCACAACCCAAAAGTGAAACCCAGGCTACCTAAGTATGATTCTCAATCAGGGACAACGATTGACAGCTGCCTCTGATTGAGAACCATACAAGGCCGAACACAGAAATCCCAAATTACAGAAAAACGAACATAGAAAACCCACCCAAATCACGCCCTGACCATACTAAAACAAAGACATAACAAAGGAACTAAGGTCAGAACGTGACAATGAGGTTGAAGTTTGAGGAAGCTTACAATTTATCATACAATTTCTACCTGTGCCTGTCAGTTATAATTATTTGTATATGTGCATTTTCGTGGAACAGTTTAATTTTAATAATAACATTTTTGTTTCTCAAAATTATTTTCACATGATTATTAATCCTTAATCTGAATTAAAATGACAATCTAAAAATTCAAACTCAACTAATGCAAGAGCACCAGGTTTTGCCGTATGGACACATTGATACACTGATCCATCGGCGGCTAAAGAAATGAGCTCAGGCGCGTGCGCTCCCTCACACTTATCAGGACAGAGAAACCACACACATGCTCCTTGCTCACATGGAGCACTCCAAACAAAATACAATTAAAACATTTATAACTCTTACCTGATGGTTATGAAATTAACCAAAACTTGTTTCTCACAAGTGTAGCAGGTTGTGAACTCTGCAAACAACGTTTCCTCTCCAAGAATGTGAACATTAAAGTACTGTAATATGTGGGGCGTAGAGCGTTGGGCCATCCTAGGCCGTCATTGTAGATAAGAATTTGTTCTTAACTGATGGCAAAACAAACAAAAAAAAGCCAAATTACGGGATTAACGGTACATTTACTAGGCATACTGATTCCATATGTAATGGGGAATTGGTAGGAGAAAGCAGAGCACATTCTGAGGCGCTGAGTACATGCATTCTGGAGACACCGCCATATCTTCGCCACACACCCCTCCCCTTTTTCTTGTCTCATTATTTTGAGTTATACTTAAGACACATTATCTTCACACATTTTAGATGCAGTGACAGCCGCAACTCAATTATCAGCTAGCCCTATTGCCACGCGCACTGGCCAAATTGCTGACTTTCAAAATAGGCATAGGCCTATGTACTTGTGATTTTTTTGTTAACCTTTATTTAACTCGGCAAGTCAGTTAAGAACAAATTGTTATTTACAATGACTACCTACCCCCAGTCAAACCCTCCCCTAACCTCACCCCGTGATTGGGACTCCTGGTCACGGCCGTTTGTGACACCGCCTGGGAAGGAACTATAGTCTGTAGTGACGCCTATTGCACTGCAATGCAGAGCCTGAGACCACTGCACCACTTTGGTGGCCTCTTCTACAGGAAGTATCCGAACAGCGCACTGTGCACCCGATAACTTTCCTTTCTATTTCGTAAATGGCTGGAACCAGAGATCAATATATAATGACGAGATGCGCATGTCTCCGCCCTAACAATGCGAGTCCTCCCAAAGGCGGGAATGCAGGCGACAAGTTTAGGTCTGCATATTATGCTCATACGAACGCATTGAGTTTATTCAAATTTTGGTGATAGTGAGCCCTCTCGTTTCGCATCTTCCTCTCTGCTGAAACGAATGAGTTTAACAGCGCCCAACTGTTTTACTATATGTATCCCATCTGATGCTGTTTTACCAGAAAAAGTATGACATACCATACTCCATTTATCCAGACAGCAGTAGATACATAATCTACACATACTGAGGCAGAAAGGCGTTCTTTCGCTTGCTGGTATGCTTAATCTGAGATTGATGTATATTTCTGTTGGCTCGGGTCTCTGTCAAATTCATAAATGAGGGGGTACGATAGGGAGGGCCAGGGCCAGTGCTAGCGTGCTAAATGAACACTCTACCATTTAAACTAATCTCTCAGTTGTTTGAAGTGGCCACAAGGAGCAATCAAGAGACTCCCGCCCAATAGTATTTATTTGCTGATCCGCGATGGCTCATAACAATTGACCCACCTGGCAAGCGGACGGTTAGCTCATTTGGTTAAACGTTAAGAGTGTGGTGCTAATAACGCCAAAATCGAAAGCATAGATCCCAGTACTGGCCACAAGATGCCTTTTGAGTGTTCATAGTCTGTGCCACTCATGGGTGTCCCCAAAGGTGCCACCGACATAAACCAAGAGGCTTGCCGAAATAGGTCAGTTGGGCCAGCATTATACTGAAGATCTAAACGTCTGATTCAGTCCCAGGTTTTGGCACATGATTTTGGAGGTAGGTTCCATCAGAAGTTCCCCTTAGACCACCTGGAGCATGTTCATAGCTTCGTGTGCTGCCCTCTTCCTCCGAAAATAGCTTCCAACACTCTACTCAGCAAACTGGATGCAGTTTATCACATTGCCATCCGTTTTGTCCCTAAAGCACCTTATACCACCCACTACTGCGACTTGTATGCTCAAGTCGGCTGGCCCTCGCTCCATATTCGTCGCCAGACCCACTGTTTCCAGGTCATCTACAAGTCCATGCTAGGTAAAGCTCCGCCTTATCTCAGTTCACTGGTCACGATGGCAACATGCACCCGTAGCACACGCTCCAGCAGGTGTATTTCACTGATCATCCCTAAAGCCAACACCTCATTTGGCCGCCTTTCGTTCCAGTTTTCTGCTGCCTGTGACTGGAACGAATTGCAGAAATCGCTGAAGTTGGAGACTTTTATCTCCCTCACCAACTTCAAACATCTGCTATCTGAGCAGCTAACCGATCGCTGCAGCTGTACACAGTCTTATCGGTAAATAGCCCACCCAATTATACCTACCTCATCTCCATACTGTTTTTATTTATTTACTTTTCTGCTCTTTTGCACATCAATATCTCTACCTGTACATGACCATCTGATCATTTATCACTCCAGTGTTAATCTGCAAAATTGTAATTATTTGCCTACCTCCTCATGCCTTTTGCACACAATGTATATAGACCCTTTTTTCTACTGTGTTATTGACTTGTTTATTGTTTACTCAATGTGTAACTCTGTGTTGTCTGTTCACACTGCTAGGCTTTATCTTGGCCAGGTTGCAGTTGCAAATGAGAATTTGTTCTCAACTAGCCTACCTGGTTAAATAAAAGTGAAATTTTAAAAATTAAAAAAATAAAATAAATAAGGATTGCCCTACTTTTAAGGCTGACATTGTTAAATCATCATCACTTCATAATAGGTTGTCACAAGACTGAGCTGCAGATACCCCTTCAGGTCGATAGCACCACAGCGTGAGCTGACCACACGCCACCACATTAATTCATTCATTTACTAAGCTACTAAAGCCTTATACTAATTTACAAAACGGAAGGGGGAAAGATTAAGATAATCTTTAACGATTATGCAAACAGTATGACCACAAGACGCTGCAGTAAATATAAGAAACAAGACAACGAGCCGGTGAGCGAAAAAACAATAATAACAAAAAATGTTCGGAATTGCTTGTCCGCATAGAAATTGTGGTTTGGAAAAGGTGGGCAAACATTTTGAAACCTTGGGAAAGAAAATAGAAGACGTGACAACTACCATCCAGAACCTGGACACTACACTTAAGACAGCGGATGTCTGAGTGGGTGAACTGGAAGACAGGTGTGGTACTCCCGATAGACCTCTCTTTCACTCTCCAAACCAACAATATTTCCGTGAGTCATAACAAATGTCGACATTTAGAATCGAGAGGCAATAGTGAGGATATATGGAGTACCAGAAAGCATGGAAAAATTAGATATGCAAAAGTTCATTGAGCCCGATTCCTGAGCTATCAAACCAAACAACTGTCCTCCACACAGCATGGCAAGCTTGTTTTTGTTTAGTGTAATTCATGTGAAAATACACACATTTTTGTGCGAATTAATTCGTAGGAAAATACATTTGGGGGGGCAAGCTTTGGAAAAACATATTTTGAAAGTTATTACAGCAATGTGTGATGGGCAATGGTATTCTGCACTGCCTTTTTTGTGACCCATATATATATTAAAATAAAATAAAAACGTGTTCACAACCCAATATTTTTAATCAACCAGGTTGTCACTTAAATAATTATTATATAATAGTAACCTTAAACTTATATTCAATGGTGTCTGAGCTGTGCACATCCAAGGGCCAGCCGTGCTGCCCTGTTCTGAGTCAATTGCAATTTTCCTAAGTCCCTCTTTGTGGCACCTGACCACACGACTGAACAGTAGTCCATGTGACACCTGCCTTCTTGATAGTGCTGTTAAGAAGACAGTGCAGTTTTATTATGGACAGACTTCTCCCCATCTTAGCTACTGTTGAATCAATATGTTTTGACCATGACAGTTTACAATCCAGGGTTACTCCAACCAGTTTAGTCACCTCAACTTGCACAATTTCCATATTATTCATGACAAGATTTAGTTGAGGTTTAGGCTTTAGTGAATGATTTGTCCCAAATACAATTCTTATTTATTTTGAAATATTTAGCACTAACTTATTCCTTGCCACTCATTCTGAAACTAACTGCAGCTCTTTGTTAAGTGTTGCAGTCATTTCAGTCGCTGTAGTAGCTGACGGGTATGGTGATTCATCCGCATACTTTACTTTACTCAAAGCCAGTGGCATGTCATTAGTAACTATAGAAAACAATAAGGGGCCGAGACAGCTGCCCTGGGGAATATCTGATTCTACCTGGATTATGTTGGAAAGGTTTCCATTGAAGAACACCCTCTGTGTTCTGTTAGATAGGTAACTCTTTATCCATAATATAAGGGGGGGTGTAAAGCCATAACACACATGTTTTTCCAGCAGCAGACCATGATCGATAATGTCAAAAGACGCACTGAAGTATAACAAAACAGCTCCCACAATCTTTTTTCACCAATTTCTCTCAGCTAATCATCAGCCATTTGTGTAAGTGCTTGTTGAATATCCTATAAGCATGCTGAAAGTCTGTTGACAATTGGTTTACTGTAAAATAGAATTGTATCTGGTAAAACAACATTTTTTCAAAAGTTTACTACGTGTTGGTAACAGGCTGATTGGTTGGCTCTTTGAGCCAGTAAAGGGGGCTGTACTATTCTATTATTTTCTTAGGTAGTGGAATTACTTTGGCTTCCATCCAGGCCTGAGGGCACACACTTTGTAGTAGGCTTAAATTGAAGATATGGCAAATAGGAGTGGCAAATATCATCTGCTATTATCCTCAGTAATTTTCCATCCAAGTTGTCAGACCCCGGTGGCTTCTCATTGTTGATAGACATCAATAATGTTTTCACCTCTTCCACACTCACTTTAAGAAATTCAAAATTACAATGCTTGTCTTTCATAATTTGGTCAGATATACTTGGATGTGTAATGTCATCGTTTGTTGCTGGCATGTCATGCCTAAGTTTGCTAACCTTGCCAATGAAAAAATTATTAAAGTAGTTTACAAAATCAGTGGGTTTTATGACGAATAAGCCATCTGATTCAATAAATGACGTAACTGAGTTTGCTTTTTTGCCCAAAATGTCATTTAAGGTGGTCCAAAGCTTTTTACTATGACGCTTTATATAATTTATCTTTGTTTCATAGTATAGTTTCTTCTTCTTTTCTTCTGTTTAGTCAAATTATTTCTCAATTTGCAGTATGTTTGCCAATCGGTTGTGCTGCCAGACTTATTTGCCATACCTTTTGCCTCATCCCTCTCAACCATACAATATATAAATTCCTCATCAATAAAATCTAATTGTATTTGTCACATGTGCCGAATTCACCTTCCAGTGAAATGCTTACTTAAAAGCCTTAACCAACAATGCAGTTTTAAGAAAAATACCTAAAAAAATAAGAATGAAAAGTAACAAATAATTAAAGAGCAGCAGTAGAATAACAATATCGAGGCTATATACAGGGGGTACCGGTACAGAGCCAATGTGGGGGCAGTCGAGGTAATATGTACATGTAGGTCAGAGTTTTTAAAGTGACTATTGATAGATAATAACAGAGAGTAGCAGCAGTGTAAAAGGGGGGGGCAAAATAAATAGTCTGTATAGCCATTTGATTAGATGTTCAGGAGTCTTATGGCAGAGAGAACAGTGTATGACTAGGGTGGCTCGAGTCTTTCACCATTTTTAGGGCCTTCCTCTGACACTGCCTGGTATAGACGTCCAGGGAGAGGATTGAAGCACCTTTGGCAGCGATTACAGTCTCGAGTCTTATTGGATATGATGCTACAAGCTTGGCACACCTGTATTTGGGGAGTTTCTCACATTCTTCTCAGCAGATCCTCTCAAGCTCTGTCACGTTGGATGGGAACATTGCTGCACAGCTATTTTCAGTTCTCTCCAGAGATGTTAGACCGGCTTCAATTCCGGGCTCTGGCTGGGCCTCTCAAGGACTTTCAGAGACTTGTCCCAAAGCCACACCTGCATTGTCTTGGCTGTGTGCTTAGGGTCTTTGTCCGGTTGGAAGTTGAAACTTCGCCCCATGAGCGCTCTGGAGCAGGTTTTCACCAAGGATCTGTACTTTGATGCGTTCATCTTTCCCTCGATCTTTCAGTCCCTGCCACTGAAAAACATCTCCACAGCATGATGCTGCCACCACCATTCTTCACCGTAGGGATGGTGTGATGTATCCTCCAGATGTGACGTTTGGCATTCACGCCAAAAAAGTTAAATCTTGGTTTCATCAGACCAGAGAATCTTATTTCCAATAGTTTGAGTCCTTTAGGTGCCTTTTGGCAAACTCCAAGTGGGCTGTCATGTGCCTTTTACTGAGGAATGGCTTCTGTCTGGCCACTCTACCATAAAGGCCTGATTGGTGGAGTGTTGCAGAGACGGTTGTCCTTCCGGAAGGTTTTCTCATCTCTACAGAGGAACTCAAGAGCTCTTTCAGAGGTACCATGGACACCTCCATGACCAAGGCCCTTCGCCCCCGATTACTCAGTTTGGCCAGGCGGCCAGCTCTAGGAAGAGTCTTGGTGTTTCTAAACTTCTTCCATTTAAGAGTGATGGAGGCCAATGTGTTCTTGGGGACCTATAATGCTGCAGAAATGTTCTGGTACCCTTTCCCAGATCTGCGCCTCGATACAATCCTGTTTCTGCGCTCTACTGACAATTCCTTCAACCTCATGGCTTGGTTGTTACTCTGACATGTACTGTCAACACTGGGACCTTATATAGACAGGTGTGTGCCTTTCCAAATCATGTCCAATCAATTGAAATTACCACAGGTGGACTCCAATAAAGCTTTAGAAACATCTCAAGGATGATCAATGGAAACAGGATGCACCTGAGCTCAATTTTGAGTCTCATAATAAAGGGTCTGAGTACTTTTGTAAATAAGATACTTTTTTTTTATTATACATTTTCAACAATTTCTAAAAACCTATGCTTTCGCTTTGTCGTTATGGGGTAGATTGCTGAGATTTTGTATTTATTTAATCCAAATTAGAATAAGGCTGTAATTGTCATGTCTTGTTATGTCTGTTCCTGTCCTTTCTCTTCACTCTGTCTCTCTCTGCTGGTCTTTTTAGGTTACCTTCTCTGTCTCTCATTCTTCAGCTGTTCTACATTTCCCCTAACTAGCTCATTCACTCTTTCCCCACCTGTTCTCTCTTCCCCCTCTGATTAGGTCTCTATTTCTCTCTCTGTTCCTGCTACTTTCAGTGTCTGATTCTTGTTTGTGTTTTTTGATGCCAGAAGCAAGCTGTCGTCCCGTTTGCTTCCACCTTGTCCTATCCTGTCGGAGTCTGCCTGGCAGGTGCATCCTGCATTATACTACGTTCTTTTGTTCCATTGACTACGTTGGAAGAGGATTTATGCCATTCCTGTTTTTTCATTAAAGAACTCTGTTTTCTGTTAAAACCGCTTTTGGGTCTTCACTCAAGTACATAACAGAAGAATCAGACCAAGAATGGACCCAGCGGCTCCGGACCCTTTTCACTCCGCCGTCGAGATCCAGGGAGCGATGCTAGGCAGACACGAGGAGGAATTGTCTGCTGCTCGACATGCCGTTGAGACCCTGGCCGTCCAAGTCTCCGACCTCACAAGACAGGTTCACCAACTCCACCTCGATCCACCGCCCACTTCCAGGGTTTCCGAGTCTCCGGAGCCCAGGATCAACAACCCGCCGTGTTACTCTGGGGAGCCCACTGAGTGCCGCTCATTCCTCACTCAGTGTGATGTGGTGTTCTCTCTCCAGCCCAACACTTACTCCAGGAGCGCAGCCCGCATCGCCTACGTCATTTCTCTCCTTACCGGACGGGCGCGTGAGTGGGGCACGGCAATCTGGGAGGCGAGGGCTGAGTGCATTAACCAGTATCAGGACTTTAAGGAGGAGATGATACGGGTTTTTGACCGTTCTGTTTTTGGCGAGGAGGCTTCCAGGGCCCTGTCTTCCCTATGTCAGGGGAATAGATCCATAACGGATTATTCTATTGAGTTTCGCACTCTCGCTGCCTCTAGTGACTGGAACGAGCCGGCTTTGCTCGCTCGTTTTCTGGAGGGTCTCCTCGTCGAGGTTAAGGATGAGATCCTCTCCCGGGAGGTTCCTTCCTGTCTGGACTCCTTAATAGCTCTCGCTATTCGCATAGAGCGACGGTTTGATCTTCGTCGCCGAGCTCGTGGAAAGGAGCTCGCGTTCTCCGTTGCTCCCCTCTCCACATCACTGCCACCTGCCGCATCACTGCCACCCTCCTCCGCCGGCTCGGATGCTGAGCCTATGCAGCTGGGGGTATCCGCATCTCGGCCAAGGAGAAGGAACGGAGAATCACCAATCGCCTCTGTCTCTACTGCGGCTCCGCTGGTCATTTTGTCACCTCATGTCCAGTAAAAGCCAGAGCTCATCAGTAAAGGGAGGGCTACTGGTGAGCGCAACTACTCAGGCCTCTCCTTCTGGATCACGCACTACCTTTCCGGTCCATCTCCGCTGGCCCGGTTCATCTGCTTCCTGCAGTGCCTTGATAGACTCTGGGGCGGAGGGCTGTTTTATGGACGAGACCTGGGCTCGGGAACATGACATTCCTCTCAGACAGTTAGGGCAGCCCACGGCCTTGTTCGCTTTAGATGGTAGTTCTCTCCCCAAGATTCAGCGTGAGACGCTGCCTTTAACCCTCACTGTCTCTGGTAATCATAGCGAAACCATTTATTTTTTAATTTTTCGTTCACCTTTTACACCTGTTGTTTTGGGTCATCCCTGGCTAGTGCGCCATAACCCTTCTATTAATTGGTCTAGTAATACTATCCTATCCTGGAATGTTTCTTGTCATGTGACCTGTTTAATGTCTGCTATCCCTCCTGTTTCCTCTGTCTCTTCTTCACAGGAGGAGCCTGGCGATTTGACAGGGGTGCCGGAGGAGTATCACGATCTGCGCACGGTGTTCAGTCGTTCCAAGGCCACTTCTCTCCCTCCACACCGGTCGTATGACTGTAGTATTGATCTCCTTCCGGGAACTACTCCCCCCCGGGGTAGATTATACTCTCTGTCGGCTCCCGAACGTAAGGCTCTCGAGGATTATTTGTCGGTTTCGCTCAACGCCGGAACCATAGTCTCCTCCTCCTCTCCCGCCGGAGCGGGGTTTTTTTTTGTTCAGAAGAAGGACGGGTCCCTGCGCCCATGCGTGGATTATCGAGGGCTGAATGACATAACAGTTAAGAATCGTTACCCGCTTCCTCTTATGTCTTCAGCCTTCGAGATCCTGCAGGGAGCCAGGTTTTTCACCAAATTGGACCTTCGTAACGCCTACCATCTCGTGCGCATCAGGGAGGGGGACGAGTGGAAGACGGCGTTTAACACTCCGTTAGGGCACTTTGAATACCGGGTTCTTCCTTTCGGCCTCGTTAACGCTCCAGCTGTCTTTCAGGCACTAGTTAACGACGTCCTGAGAGACATGCTGAACATTTTTGTTTTCGTTTACATGGACGATATCCTGATTTTTCTCCGTCTCTCTCGATTCATGTTCAGCACGTGCGACGCGTCCTCCAGCGCCTTTTGGAGAACTGTCTTTATGTGAAGGCTGAGAAGTGCATTTTTCATGCCGCCTCTGTCCCTTTTCTCGGTTCCGTTATTTCCGCTGAGGGCATTAAGATGGATCCCGCTAAGGTCCAGGCTGTCATTGATTGGCCCGTTCCTAAGTCACGCGTCGAGCTGCAGCGCTTTCTGGGCTTCGCTAATTTCTATCGTCGTTTCATCCGTAATTTCGGTCAGGTGGCAGCTCCCCTCACAGCCCTTACTTCTGTTAAGACGTGCTTTAAGTGGTCCGTTTCCGCCCAGGGAGCTTTTGATCTTCTTAAGAATCGTTTTACATCCGCACCTATTCTTGTTACACCTGACATCTCTAGACAGTTTGTTGTTGAGGTTGACGCGTCAGAGGTGGGCGTGGGAGCCATTCTTTCTCAGCGCTCTCTCTCTGACGGCAAGGTCCATCCTTGCGCGTTTTTCTCTCATCGCTTATCGCCGTCAGAACGTAACTATGATGTTGGTAATCGCGAACTGCTCGCCATCCGCTTAGCCCTAGGCGAATGGCGACAGTGGTTGGAGGGGGCGACCGTTCCTTTTGTCGTTTGGACTGACCATAGGAACCTTGAGTACATCCGTTCAGCCAAACGACTTAATGCGCGTCAGGCTCGTTGGGCTCTGTTTTTCGCTCGTTTCGAGTTTATTATTTCTTATCGTCCGGGCTCAAAAACACCAAGCCTGATGCTTTATCTCGTCTCTTCAGTTCTTCTGAGGTCTCCACCGACCCCGAGGGGATTCTCCCTGACGGGCGTGTTGTCGGGTTGACTGTCTGGGGAATTGAGAGGCAGGTAAAGCAAGCACTCGCTCACACTCCGTCGCCGCGAGCTTGTCCTAGGAACCTTCTGTTTGTTCCCGTTCCTACTCGTCCGGCCGTTCTTCAGTGGGCCCACTCTGCCAAGTTAGCCGGCCACCCCGGCGTTCGGGGTACGCTCGCTTCCATTCGCCAGCGTTTCTGGTGGCCCACTCGGGAACGTGACGCGCGTCGATTTGTCGCCGCTTGTTCGGTCTGCGCGCAGACTAAATCTGGGAACTCTCCTCCTGCCGGCCGTCTCAGACCGCTTCCCATTCCCTCTCGACCGTGGTCTCACATCGCTTTAGATTTTATCACCGGACTGCCTTCATCAGCGGGGAAGACAGTTATTCTTACGGTTGTCGATAGATTCTCTAAGGCGGCTCATTTCATTCCTCTCGATAAGCTCCCTTCTGCTAAGGAGACGGCTCAGATCATTATCGAGAATGTTTTCCGTATTCATGGCCTTCCTTCTGACGTCGTTTCCGACAGAGGCCCGCAGTTCACGTCCCAATTTTGGAGGGAGTTTTGCCGTTTGATTGGGGCTTCCGTCAGTCTCTCGTCCGGCTTTCATCCCCAGTCTAACGGTCAAGCCGAACGGGCCAATCAGACTGTTGGTCGCATTTTACGCAGTCTTTCTTTTCGTAACCCTGCGTCTTGGTCAGAACAGCTCCCTGGGCAGAGTACGCCCACAACTCGCTTCCCTCGTCTGCTACCGGTCTATCCCCTTTTCAGAGTAGCCTCGGGTACCAGCCTCCGCTGTTCTCATCTCAGCTCGCCGAGTCCTGCGTCCCCTCCGCTCAGGCTTTTGTCCAGCGTTGCGAGCGCACCTGGAAGGGGGTCAGGTCGGCACTTTGCCGTAATAGGGCGCAGACTGTGAGGGCCGCTAATAAGCGTAGGACCAAGAGTCCTAGATATTGTTGCGGTCAGAGAGTATGGCTCTCCACTCAGAACCTTCCCCTTAAGACAGCTTCTCGCAAGTTGGCCCCGCGGTTCATTGGTCCGTTCCGTATTTCTCAGGTCATTAATCCTGTCGCAGTGCGACTTCTTCTCCCGCGCTATCTTCGTCGCGTTCACCCGGTCTTCCATGTCTCCTGTGTTAAGCCCGTTCTTCGCGCCCCCGCTCGTCCCTCCCCCCCCCATCCTTGTCGAGGGCGCACCCATCTACAGGGTTCGTAAGATTTTGGACATGCGCCCTCGGGGCCGTGGTCATCAGTACCTAGTGGATTGGGAGGGGTACGGTCCTGAGGAGAGGAGTTGGGTTCCCTCTCGGGACGTGCTGGACCGTTCGCTGATCGATGATTTCCTCCGTTGCCGCCAGGTTTCCTCCTCGAGTGCGCCAGGAGGCGCTCGGTGAGTGGGGGGTACTGTCATGTCTTGTTATGTCTGTTCCTGTCCTTTCTCTTCACTCTGTCTCTCTCTGCTGGTCTTTTTAGGTTACCTTCTCTGTCTCTCATTCTTCAGCTGTTCTACATTTCTCCTAACTAGCTCATTCACTCTTTCCCCACCTGTTCTCTCTTCCCCCTCTGATTAGGTCTCTATTTCTCTCTCTGTTCCTGCTACTTTCAGTGTCTGATTCTTGTTTGTGTTTTTTGATGCCAGAAGCAAGCTGTCGTCCCGTTTGCTTCCACCTTGTCCTATCCTGTCGGAGTCTGCCTGGCAGGTGCATCCTGCATTATACTACGTTCTTTTGTTCCATTGACTACGTTGGAAGAGGATTTATGCCATTCCTGTTTTTTCATTAAAGAACTCTGTTTTCTGTTAAAACCGCTTTTGGGTCTTCACTCAAGTACATAACAGTAATGTAACAAAATATGGAAAGAGTAAAGGGGTCTGAATACTTTCCGAAGGCACTGTAGCTGCTATATTGTGATCACTACATCAGATGGATATGGATACTGCTTTAAAGCACTTTCTGCAGTACTAGTTAAGATGTGGTCAATACATGTTGATGATTCCATTCCTGTTTGTAACTACCCTGATAGGTTGACTGATAACCTGAAACAGGTTGCAGGAACTGGTTACAGTTTGAAGCTTTTTCTTGAGTGGGCAGCTTGATGAAAGACAGTTTTCACATCCCTATAATAATTATATAAATTATATCAGCTTAAAAAAAGGGATTATTTACAACCGATTGGGTATGAGATGTTGGGAATAGTGGCGTAGAAGAGTCTGAAATTAATTAAATACCTTATCCCTAAGCTGTTTTTAATTTCAGCAGCAATTTTGACGGGCAAATGTCAGCACCGTGACAAGCCATGGCATCATTTTCTGTAATTTTCCAAGCTGTTTAAAGGCACAGTCAACTTTGTGTATGTACACTTCTGACCCACTGGAATTGTGATACAGTGAAATAATCTGTCTGTAAACAATTGTCGGAATAGTTACTTGTGTCATGCACAAAGTAGATGTCCTAACCGACTTGCCAAAACTATAGTTTGTTTACAAGAAATTTGTGGAGTGGTTGAAAAACGAGTTTTAATGACTACAACCTAAGTGTATGTTAACTTCCGACTTCAACTGTCGCTTAGTTGATTGTAGTGTAGACTCATTATAGTTGCAAATACCAGGTAGTTGCACTAGGGGAATTTAAACCAAACAGATTTGTTTTGCATGTCATCTGTTTTCCCACATTTATTGCTGAATGAATTTCCCATCATGAAAATGTATCCCCATTCTTCAATCAAACACCTTCATCGATGCCAGAAAAAAACTGACAAATACAGATTTCTACTCCAATCTGGCAACCCTCATAAAGTTGACATAGCACCACTATCCCAAAGTATTAAGTAAAAACAAGCATAGAAAACAGCATTGGAACTAATTAAAAATATATAAAAATGTAAGGCTACTATTATAAGTATTTCAGTGACAACCTGGTTGATTAACAATATTGGGTTGTTAACAAGTGTTTTAATATGTATGGATGTATGTGGGACACAAAAAATAGGAGGTGTAGAACACCATTTCCCAAAATGCATTGCTCCAATAACTTTCAAAACTGTGCTCTGAAGTTTGACCCCCCCCCCCCCCACACACACACACACACACACTTAATTAGTGTCTTTTCACACTAATTAAGCCACACAAATATGCAAAAAACACTATATCTGCGGAAATACTTTTTGTACAGATTTGCACAAATTGATTGTGTTGGCTTTTCAAACAAGTGTGTGAAAAGTATTATAGATTCCTACACACATTCCACATCAATACTAACAAAAGAAAGAGAAATAAACTTAAAGAAAAACATATTTACAAAAAAGAAGAGAAAGAGAGCTGTTCATTCAAACCTTTTGGCTCGACTGCATCAAAGCCATCCATCCTGAAATCCTTTATCTGTTTTGTGTTCAGCTATTCTTAATTTGAGCACACATTATGTCTATCCAATGTAGACTATAGTGGCAAGAAAAAGTATGTGAACCCATTGGAATTACCTGGATTTCTGCATAAATTGGTCATCACATCTGATCTTTGTCTACTGTAAGTCACAACAATTGACAAACATAGTGTGCTTAAATTAATAACATACAAATTATTTGATTTTACTTGTCTATATTGAATGCATCATTTAAACATTCACAGTGTAGGTTGTAATAAGTATGTGAACCCCTAGGTGAATGACTTCTCCAAAAGCTAATTGGAGTCAGGAGTCAGCTAACCTGGAGTCCAGTCAATAAGACGAGATTGGAGATGTTGGTTAGAGCTGCCTTGCCCTATAAAAAAACACTCACACAATTTGAGTTTGCTATTCACAAGAATCATTGCCTGATGTGAATCATGCCCCGAACAAAAGAGATCTCAGAAGACCTAAGATTAAGAATTGTTGACTTGCATAAAGCTGGAAAGGGTTGCAAAAGTATCACTTTAAGCCTTGATGTTCATCAGTCCATGGTAAGACAAATTGTCTATAAATGGAGAAAGTTCAGCACTGTTGCTAGGAGTGGTCGTCCTGCAAAGATGACTGCAAGAGCACAGTGCAGAATGCTCAATGAGGTTAAGAAGAATCTTAGAGTGTCAGCTAAAGACTTGCAGAAATCTCTGGAACATGCTAACATCTCTGTTGACGAGTCTACGATATGTAAAACACTAAACCAGAATGGTGTTCATGGGAGGACACCACGGAAGAAGCGACTGCTGTCCAAAAAAAACATTGCTGAATGTCTGAAGTTTGCAAAAGTGCACCTGGATGTTCCACAGTGCTACTGACAAAATATTCAGTGAACAGATGAAACTACAGTTGAGTTGTTTGGAAGACTATCTGTCGAGAAAAAAGGCACAGCACACTGTTGAATTTATTATGGATTTATTATGGATAAATGAATAAACAATATCCCCATTTTAAATAGAATTGTATCTAGGTAAACTTACACTCTGTTTTATAAGTAATAGACAATATGAGTTCATAAGAAGGAATTGTGTGACAGGACAAGGAGTAATAAAAAGTTAATGAACACCATTCCAACTAGGCAGGAACAAATGGGTTGTGGACTGTGTAAACACATAAGGTCGTTAGCCTATGGTTGACCCAACTGAAACTTAGCTCTGGGGTTTTTAGATAAGGCAGTGAGTGCATTCCTAGGTTTGCTGTTAATTATAACTGTCAGTTCAGTGGTGATCAATAATGTTGAGGAGTCAAAAGTTATCTGGGAGTGTGTTAGTAAGTTAGAATGAACTTTTCACCTTACTTTGTCCCGGTCGAGAGGAGGGTATTCTGTTAAAGCAGTGAAATGACGTCATGATCTGTATATAAAATGTTTCACGTGTTTAAGTGGGAGCACGCTCCGAGAATAAATTCTATTAACTATTATTTAAAGACTGGTCTGCATCTATTTTATGCAAACAAGAAATCTTACAAATTCTCATAAAATAGATTAAGGGCATTTAATTGATGAAAGCACATTGGCATAATTAAATTATAGTAACACACACCGACTTCAAAACCTCCTCCCAACTGTAAAGTATGGTGGAGGGAGCATCATGGTTTGGTGCTGCTTTGCTGGCTCAGGGCCTGGACAGCTATCATTGATGGAAAAATGAATTCTCAAGTTTATCAAGACATTTTGCAGGAGAATGTTAGGCTATCTGTCCACCAATTGAAGCTCAACAGAAGTTAGGTGATGCAACAGGACAACGACCCAAAACATAGAAGTAAATCAACGACAGAAATGCTTCAACAGAAGAAAATATGCCTTCTGGAGTGGCCCAGTCAGTCCTGACCTCAACCTGATTGCGATGCTGTGGCATGACCTCAAGAGAGCAGTACACACCAGACATCCCAAGAATATTGCTGAAATGAAACAGTTTTGTAAAGAGGAATGGTCCAAAATGTGTTTGTCTATTGTTGTGAGCTAGATGAAGATCATATCAAATTTTATAACCAATTTATGTAGAAATCCAGGAAATTTCCAAAGGGTTCACATACTTTTTCTTGCCACTGTATGTACACAAACTGGGGCTATACTTTTGCTTAGACCCGGCAGACCTGGCACAATTGGCCACTATGCTAAGTACGACCAGCTGAGCACAAAATTATATCCAGCAACAGAATTCTGTATCAGCCAATTAAAATTGTCAGCGTAATTGGACTTGATTCAACACTTTTTCACAAAAGTGCCCAGAAGTCCACCAGTACGTTCTGATAATCAAACTACGTAGATCACAAGAGGTGTGTTCCTGGACAAATAGTTCATAGCATAGAGCGCCACGCAGATTGGGATGTTTTTTTTCTCATTTGAAATGTACAATTACATTTATTGTGTTAGTGTGTTGAGAAGGGAAGTGCAGTCAAGTGCAGAAGGTGTAGGTGCAGGATTCTGGAGCACTTATTCGGGAGTACTGCATTTTAGAAGTTTAGGATGATTAATATCATAGCTTATGATGGTGTTCCTATTGAGCGGTTTGCGGAAAAAATGGTCATTTCAAGAGCATCGCTTAAAAAAAAATGTATGGTTGAGGAAATTTACAGACGAAATACAATGCTCTTCTGTAAATGATAAATGGGGTTAGTAGAGTTGTCCTTAAAAAAAGAGGGAATTTAACGCTCCAGATAAAGTTCAGAATGACACACTTTCATCTGTACAACATCTATAGACCTTCATCGCTATACTGAAAATTACGTATTTGTGTGTTTTTGGAGCCTTTGTTCATGTTTATCTGTGCCTCTGCAGCTGTAGAACAAGCGTGAAAAAGTTTATCACTGGTGGATAAGTTTCTCAAATCAAAGTGAAATTGTTAAAATAGTGTCTGCACACTTCTGTAACATGGCATATACCTTAAAATTAGAATTATGTTGAAAAAGGGAACTTGTCCTTTAATTCAAAGGTTCTTTATCGGGCAAGAGTTCTCCATGGACCTTAAGCACTGAGGAAGAACCATTTAAGAACCTTTATTTCTGTCTGTGTTGGCTGGCACAACTGTGAAACCAGGCACGTGCCCAAAAGGGGCAGGAGTGAGGTATAAAAAAAACAAGTCAGCGCATCTCACCATGACCATACACTTCTTAAGAAGATGATTATAGTCTCTGTCTCAACTGTACTTAGGCAGATCCTCTCTCAATCTCTATCTTGAACATGAGAGCCCAATTCCGGGGAGTTCTCACCTTGGCGCTCATGGTCGCCTTGTGCGCATTGCTCTATGGGCTCCTGTATGGAAAAATCTCTGATCATAGCATCGGGTATGTATTCTGCACCAACAAATATCAATATATCTGACTTGTTTAGCTCGTCAAAGGACGGTATTTAGCCTTTAAGATTACACATTGTGGGGGACATTCACAACAAGGATAAAAACTCACAAGTAAAACTCAAACTCAATCATATTTTTTTTCTTGTTCCAATTTTTGTATTTGGTGCCTATTTGAGGCATTTGACCACATAAATATAAATGAAAATTAGTTAATTACAGTGCACATATTACTGTGTAATTAAGTATATTCATTCTTACACTAATTGCACTGTACAGCAGTAACCATAACCCTGCAGTGTACTTAGTGTAAAAATGATTGATAGCAATACTTGTTAAACTGTACTTGCATTAATACTTACATATTAATAATGACATGTAATAATGGATAATAATTATTACTGTTTGATTTGATCATAATGTCCCAAAAAAGAGGTGAAATGATGAAGGGAAACTGAAAAATAAAGAAAATGTTTTCTCATACTTTCAAAATACGTTTGTAGCTCAACATTTTTCTCTATGGTTTAATCTGAAAAAAAAATATTTTTTTAAACATTGAAGTGCTAGTAAAATATTGTCATTATTTTGTGTATGGATCCTATCGTTCCATTGATAGAATTCTAGATGTACATGACATCAGTGCATGACTAAGTGAAAATTCAACCTCAGTGGAAGTTAGGATTTACCTCTGAAGGCTGTTAAAATTGGCCAGCTAAAGGGACATTTTACCACTTTTTGACATCATATTCATAATTCCTTCGCACCATAACAGTGTTTCAATGTAACCTATAAATCGGAATCTAAAATTATATAACTGAAAAAACAAAGATGTTCTGTACTCAAAAAGATAAGAAGAAAATATAATGAGAAAACCCCCTATGATGTCATCTTTTATATTGTTTAGCTATTTTCAAAAACTACAACTAGCTCCTCGGGGAGGGCGTCTCTGCGAAACGAATTGTCCTTGTAAAAATACAACAAGAGATGTTTTTACGGCTGGATCCGGGTCTGCACACAAGGAGACCCCCATGCTCCGGCTGCAAAAAAAGGACTTCAAGCAATATCCCATCTGGGCTTCTGAGGATGTTTATGTCCGGGACAAGCAAAAGAGGCAGATGGTAAGCCTGTGTGTTTTAGAGTAGACCGTCACTGGTCAAGGATATGCAAATCATTCACAAATATCCTAGATAAACTGTGTGTGTGTGTGTGTGTGTGTGTGTGTGTGTGTGTGTGTGTGTGTGTGTGTGTGTGTGTGTGTGTGTGTGTGTGTGTGTGTGTGTGTGTGTGTGTGTGTGTGTGTGTGTGTGTGTGTGTGTGTGTGTGTGTGTGTGTGTGTGCCAGACCTGTCCCCAGTCTCTGAGGAACTCCCAGAACACAGTCTTCAAGCAGGCCTTTATACCAGACATCCAGATGTACCTCCACGGAGAACTACTCAACGTGTCAGAGTGGAACAGACTAGCCTACTTCAATAACCCCTTTGGCTTTATGGACTACACTAACTACACAGGTGTGTGTGTCCAGGAGTAGAACTATCATTTGTCAGGCAGCTCAGCTCATAGAGCCAACTCCCTCTCCAGCTGTGTATACTTTTGAATATGAGATATAATGACACCTACTTTCATTATTTGCCTTTGGAAAGGTTTTAGACCCCTTGACTTTTTCCTCATTTTATTACGTTACAGCTTTAATCTAAAATGGATTAAATAAATAAATACATTTAAATCAAATGTTTTAAAACAAAAAAACTGAAATACCTTATTTACATAAGTATTCAGACCCTTTGCTATGACACTCGATATTGAGCTCAGGGGTGCATCCTCTTTCCATTGATCATCCTTGAGATGTTTCCACAACTTTATTGGAGTCCACCTGTGGTCAATTCAATTGATTGGACATGATTTGGAAAGGCACATAACTGTCTACAGTTGAAGTCGGAAGTTTACATACACTTAGGTTGGACTCATTAAAACTTGTTTTTCAACCACTCCACAAATTTCGTGTTAACAAACTATAGTTTTGGCAAGTCGGTTAGGACATCTACTTTGTGCATGACACAAGTAACTATTCCAACAACTGTTTAAAGACAGATTATTTCACTTATAATTCACTGTATCACAATTCCAGTGGGTCAGATGTTCACATACACATTTAACATTTAAGTCATTTAGCAGACGCTCTTATCCAGAGCGACTTACAAATTGGTGAATTCACCTTCTGACATCCAGTGGAACAGCCACTTTACAATACACAAAGTTGACTGTGACTTTAAACAGCTTGGAAAATTCCAAAAGATTATGCCATGGCTTTAGAAGCTTCTGATAGGCTAAGTGACAATGTGAGTCAATTGGAGATGTACCTGTGGATGTATTTCAAGGCCTACCTTCAAACTCAGTGCCTCTTTGCTTGACATCATGGGAAAATTAAAAGAAATCAGCCAAAACCTCAGAAAAAAATTGCAGACCTCCACAAGTCTTGTTCATTATTGGTAGAATTTCCAAACGGCTGAAGGTACCACATTCATCTGTACAAACAATAGTACGCAAGTATAAACACCATGGGACCACGCAGCTGTCATACCGCTCAGGAAGGAGACGCATTCTGTCTCCTAGAGACGAACGTACTTTAGTGCGAAAAGTGCAAATCAATCACAGAACAACAGCAAAGGACCTTGTGAAGATGCTGGAGAAAACAGGTACAAAATTATCTATATCCACAGTAAAATGAGCCCTATATCAACATAACCTGAAAGGCCGCTCAGCAAGGAAGACGCCACTGCTCCAAAACCACCATAAAAAAAGCCAGACTACAGTTTGCAACTGCACATGGGTACAAGGATCGTACTTTTTGGAGAAATGTCCTCTGATCTGATGAAACAAAAATAGAACTGTTTGGCCAAAATGACCATTGTTATGTTTGGAGGAATAAGGGGGAGGCTTGCAAGCCGAAGAACAACATCCCAACCATTACGCACGGGGGTGGCAGCATCATGTTTTGTGGGTGCTTTGCGTCAGGAGGGACTGATCCACTTCACAAAATAGATGGCATGATGAGGCAGGAAAATTATGTGGATATATTGAAGCAACATCTCAAGACATCAGCCAGGAAGATAATTGAGTGTATGTAAACTTCTGACCCACTTGGAATGTGATGAAAGAAAAAAAAGCTGAAAGAAATCATTCCTCTCTACTATTATTCTGACATTTCACATTCTTAAAATAAAGTGGTAATCCTAACTGACCTAAGACAGGGAATCGTTACTAGGATTAAATGTCAGGAATTGTGAAAAACTGAGTTTAAATGAATTTGGCTAAGGTGTATGTAAACTTCCGACATCAACTATACATAAGGTCCCAAAATTGACAGTGCATGTCAGAGCAAAAACCAAGCCATGAGGTCGAAGGAATTTTTCCGTGGAGGTCTGAGACAGGATTGTGTTGAGGCGCAGATCTGGGGAAGAGTACCAAAACATTTCTACAGCATTGAAGGTCCCCAAGAACACAGTGGCCTCCATCATTCTTAAATGGAAGAAGTTTGGAACCAGCAAGACTCTTCATAGAGCTGGCCGCCCGGCGAAACTGAGCAATCGGGGGAGAAAGGCCTTGGTCAGGGAGGTGACCAAGAACTCGACGGTCCCTATGACAGAGCTCTAGAGTTTATCTTTGGAGATAGGAGAACCTTCCAGAAGGACAACCATCTCTGCAGCACTCCACCAATCAGGCCTTTGTGGTAAAGTGGACAGACGGAAGCCACTCCTCAATGAAAGGAACCTGCTTGGAGTTAGCCAAAAGGCACCTAAAGACTCTGATCATGGGAAACAAGATTCTCTGGTCTGATGAAACCAAGATTGAACTCTGGAGGAAACCTGGCACCATCCCTACGATGAAGCATGGTGGTTCCAGCATCATTCTTTGAGGAGGTTTCTCAGAGGCAGGGACTGAGAGAATAGTTAGGATCGAGGGAAAGATGAACGGAGCAAAGTACAGAGAGATCCCTGATGAAAACCTGCTCCAGGGTGCTCAAGACCTCAGACATCTCTAGAGAGTCCTGATAGTAGCTGCACAGCAACACTCCCCATCCAATCTTTTTTTCACCTTTATTTAACTTGGTAGGCAAGTTGAGAACAAGTTCTCATTTACAATTGCGACCTGGCCAAGATAAAGCAAAGCAGTTCGACACATACAACGACACAGAGTTACACATGGAGTAAAACAAACATACAGTCAATAATACAGTATAAACAAGTCTATATACAATGTGAGCAAAAGAGGTGAGTTAAAAGGGAGGTAAAGGCAAAAAAAGGCCATGGTGGCAAAGTAAATACAATATAGCAAGTAAAACACTGGAATGGTAGATTTGCAATGGAAGAATGTGCAAAGTAGAAATAAAAATAATGGTATGCAAAGGAGCAAAATAAATTAATTAATTAAATACAGTAGGGAAAGAGGTAGTTGTTTGGGCTAAATTATAGGTGGGCTATGTACAGGTGCAGTATTCTGTGAGCTGCTCTGACAGTTGGTGCTTAAAGAAAGAATTGGTTTTGGGGGTGACTAGAGAGATATACCTGCTGGAGCCTGTGCTACAGGTGGGAGATGCTATGGTGACCAGCGAGCTGAGATAAGGGGGGACTTTACCTAGCAGGGTCTTGTAGATGACATGGAGCCAGTGTGTTTGGCGACGAGTATGAAGCGAGGGCCAGCCAATGAGAGCGTACAGGTCGCAATGGTGGGTAGTATATGGGGCTTTGGTGACAAAACGGATTGCACTGTGATAGACTGCATCCAATTTGTTGAGTAGGGTATTGGAGGCTATTTTGTAAATGACATCGCCAAAGTCGAGGATTGGTAGGATGGTCAGTTTTACAAGGGTATGTTTGGCAGCATGAGTGAAGGATGCTTTGTTGCAAAATAGGAAGCCAATTCTAGATTTAACTTTGGATTGGAGATGTTTGATATGGTTCTGGAAGGAGAGTTTACAGTCTAACCAGACACCTAAGTATTTGTAGTTGTCCACGTATTTTAAGTCAGAGCTGTCCAGAGTAGTGATGTTGGACAGGCGGGCAGGTGCAGGTAGCGATCGGTTGAAGACCATGCATTTAGTTTTACTTGTATTTAAGAGCAGTTGGAGGCCACGGAAGGAGAGTTGTATGGCATTGAAGCTTGCCTGGAGGGTTGTTAACACAGTGTCCAAAGAAGGGCCAGAAGTATACAGAATGGTGTCGTCTGCGTAGAGGTGGATCAGAGACTCACCAGCAGCAAGAGCGACCTAATTGATGTACGCAGAGAAGAGAGTCGGTCCAAGAATTGAACCCTGTGGCACCCCCATAGAGACTGCCAGAGGTCCGGACTGCAGACCCTCCGATTTGACACACTGAACTCTATCAGAGAAGTAGTTGGTGAACCAGGCGAGGCAATCATTTGAGAAACCAAGGCTGTCGAGTCTGCCGATGAGGATGTGGTGATTGACAGTCGAAAGCCTTGGCCAGATCAATGAATACGGCTGCACAGTAATGTTTCTTATCAATGGCGGTTAAGATATTGTTTAGGACCTTGAGCGTGGCTGAGGTGCACCATGACCAGCTCTGAAACCAGATTGCATAGCAGAGAAGGTATGGTGAGATTCGAAATGGTCGGTAATCTGTTTGTTGACTTGGCTTTTGAAGACCTTAGAAAGGCATGGTAGGATAGATATAGGTCTGTAGCAGTTTGGGTCAAGAGTGTCCCCCCCGTTGAAGAGGGGGATGATCACAGCTGCTTTCCAATCTTTGGGAATCTCAGACGACATGAGAGGTTGAACAGGCTAGTAATAGGGGTGGCAACAATTTCGGCAGATGATTTTAGAAAGAAAGGGTCCAGATTGTCTAGCCCGGCTGATTCGTAGGGGTCCAGATTTTGCAGCTCTTTCAGAACATCAGCTGAACGGATTTGGGAGAAGGAGAAATGGGGAAGGCTTGGGCGAGTTGCTGAGGGGGGTGCAGTGCTGTTGACCGGGGTAGGAGTAGCCAGGTGGAAGGCATGGCCAGCCGTAGAAAAATGCTTATTGAAATTCTCAATTATAGTGGATTTATCAGTGGTGACAGTGTTTCCTATCTTCAGTGCAGTGGGCAGCTGGGAGGAGGTGTTCTTATTCTCCATGGACTTTACAGTGTCCCAGAACTTTTTTGAGTTAGTGTTGCAGGAAGCAAATTTCTGCTTGAAAAAGCTAGCCTTGGCTTTTCTAACTGCCTGTGTATAATGGTTTCTAGCTTCCCTGAACAGCTGCATATCACGGGGGCTGTTCGATGCTAATGCAGAACGCACTAGGATGTTTTTGTGTTGGTAAGGGCAGTCAGGTCTGGGGAGAACCAAGGGCTATATCTGTTCCTGGTTCTAAATTTGTTGAAAGGGGCATG
This sequence comes from Oncorhynchus masou masou, assembly GCF_036934945.1. NCBI lineage: Eukaryota > Metazoa > Chordata > Actinopteri > Salmoniformes > Salmonidae > Oncorhynchus > Oncorhynchus masou. The sequence continues at coordinate 31,548,763 of NC_088223.1, read as the reverse complement.
TTTATTTAAGATTGTTTAGGAAGGCATTTAAAAAAAATATCCAGGCATCCTCAACTGACGGGATGAGATCAATATCATTCCAGGATACCCCGGCCAGGTCGATTAGAAAGGCCTGCTCTCTGAAGTGTTTCAGGGAGCGTTTGACAGTGATGAGTGGAGGTCGTTTGACAACTGACCCATTACGGATGCAGGCAATGAGGCAGTGATCGCTGAGATCTTGGTTGAAGACAGCAGAGGTGTATTTAGAGGGCAAATTGGTTAGGATGATATCTATGAGGGTGCCCGTGTTTAAGGCTTTGGGGAGGTACCTGGTAGGTTCATTGATAATTTGTGTGAGATTGAGGGCATCAAGTTTAGATTGTAGGATGGCTGGGGTGTTAAGCATGTTCCAGTTTAGGTCGCCTAGCAGCACGAGCTCTGAAGATAGATGGGGGGCAATCAGTTCACATATGGTGTCCAGAGCACAGCTGGTGGCAGAGGGTGGTCTATAGCAGGCGGCAACAGTGAGAGACTTGTTTTTAGAGAGGTGGATTTTTAAAAGTAGAAGTTCAAAATGTTTGGGTACAGACCTGGATAGTAGGACAGAACTCTGCAAGCTATCTTTGCAGTAGATTGCAACACCGCCCCCTTTGGCAGTTCTATCTTGTCTGAACATGTTGTAGTTTGGGATTAACATTTCTGAATTTTTGGTGGTCTTCCTAAGCCAGGATTCAGACACAGCTAGAACATCCGGGTTGGCAGAGTGTGCTAAAGCAGTGAATAGAACAAACTTAGGGAGGAGGCTTCTAATGTTAACATGCATGAAACCAAGGCTATTACGGTTACAGAAGTGGTCAAAAGAGAGCGCCTGGGGAATAGGAGTGGAGCTAGGCACTGCAGGGCCTGGATTCACATCTACATCACCAGAGGAACAGAGGAGGAGTAGAATAAGGGTACGGCTAATAGCAATAAGAATTGGTCGTCTAGAACGTCTGGAACAGAGAGTAAAAGGAGGTTTCTGGGGGTGATAAAATAGACACAGACAAAGGTATGGTAGGATGTGAATACAGTGGAGGTATACCTAGGTATTGAGTGATGAAGAGAGAGATATTGTCTCTAGAAACATCATTGAAACCAGGAGATGTCATTGCATGTGTGGGTGGTGGAACTAATAGGTTGGATAAGGTATAGTGAGCAGGACTAGAGGCTCTACAGTGAAATAAGCCAATGAACACTAACCAGAACAGCAATGGACAAGGCATATTGACATTAAGGAGAGGCATGCTTAGTCGAGTGATCAAAAGGGTCCAGTGAGTAGAGAGGTTGGTTGGGGGTCACGGCGATTTAGACAGCTAGCCAGGCCATCGGTAGCAAGCTAGCATAGGACGGAGGTCTGTTATTAGCCACCTCTTGCGTTCCGTCAGTAGATTAGTGGGGTTCCGTGTGGTAGAGGGGATTAATCCAAATCACACAACAACAACAACAAAAAACAATAGATATAGTTATAGAGGCCAAAGAAGAAAATAAATAATATAATAATAATAAAAATAAAAATAAATAAATTGTCCGATTGTCTATTCAGATAGCAGCCGATAAGACAGCTAACGGTTAGCGGGCCGCAGATGGGCGTTCAGGTAACGTCGCGATGGAGGAGTCAGCCGGATAACTCCTTCGGGTAGATAACGTCGGCAGTCCAGTTGTGAAGGCCCGGTGGGGCTCCGCGTAGGCAGTAAAACGGGATAGGTGATTGTAGCCCAGGAGTGATTGATGGAACTCTTCAGCTGGCTAGCTCCGGAATAATTGATGTTTGCTCCGGAATCGACGAAAGCCGATAGTCACACGGATAGCAGCTAGCTAGCTGTGAGATCCAGGTATGAATGTCCAGAGTTAGCGGTTGAAATCCAGGGACATGGAGAGAAAAATTGGTCCGGTATGTTCCGTTCCAAGCCGCGCCGTACAAAACTGGCGATAGATTTTTGAGCTAAAGGATAGCTGATGACCACAAACCGTGGTTAGCTGAATACTAACGATTAGCCAGTAAAGAAGCTAACTAGCTTCTGATTAGCTTCTGATTAGCTTCTGGATTAGCTTCTGGCTAGCTTCTGGCTAACTCCTGGCTAGCTTCTGGCTAGTTTCTGGCTAGCTTCTTGGAGGATAACAGATTTGAGGTAAATAATACTTTTTTTATAAATATAAATTGGTGAGGCGGCTTGCAGGAGAGTGTTTTGAAGATGAGTTTATGGAAAATTTAAAAATATATATAAAAAGGTATGTGAAAAAAGTTGTAAATATATATATATACGGGACACGACAAGACGAGGACAAAAGACGTCTGAACTGCTATGCCATCTTGGGGGAAGAAAGACAGAGCTTGAGAGGTTCTGCAGAGAAGAATGGGAGGAACTCCCCAAATACAGGTGCGCAAAGCTTGTAGCGTTGTACCTAAGACTCAAGGCTGTAATTGCTGCCAAAGGTGTTTCAACAATGTACTAAGTGAAGGGTCTGAATACTTATGTAAGTGTGATATTTCTGTTTTTATTTTTAAAAATGTATTAGCAAACATTTCTAAAAACCTGTTGTTGCTCTGTCATTATGGGGTATTGTGTGTAGATTTATGAGGGGAAAAAACGATTTAATACATTTTAGAATAAGGCTTTAGAATAAGTCCTTAACCTAACAAAATTTTGAAAAAGCCAAGGGGTCTGAATACTTTCCGAAAGCACTGTATCCTTTGGTACTTATCATACCTGGCTAGATCACAAAATAATACAGCGTTAAAGAGGGCATGTCTACATTGGCTAAAGGAGTGCATTGGGCTTATTACCGCCCAGTAGTAAAATTACACGTGACCGTTGAGTTACGGTAATCTCCTTTTATGCACTCTGGCCATGTGTTGGTAGTACCCAACTCGCTAAACAATCATCAGGTCACTTTTGGTTGGGTATTCAGGGCTCTGTGGTCCCTCTAACCACTCTGACAACACTGCAAATACAATGGAAAATCACACCAAACACTTCAAACTCACTGTGATGGATCAATTTGAAGAAAGAAGTTCAACCTTAGATTGAAACTGAGTGGAAAACATAGGAGTTGTGGATGTTGATTCAAAGCCTAACAGCTAAAGCCTAACAGAAGGAAATTGACAGCTTTCTAAGGGGATTTATTCATTCAAAACACCCATACCCATATTAGAGCTTATGCATATGTGTAGGCCCAAGCTCTTGTAATCGCCTTTGATTATGGTCAGTATTATTATTGCTGGATGTACTGTTTAGCTTAATGCTACTCTTCAAACATTCTAACCGTGAGTCTGGGAGACAACATATATGCCTAGGCGATGGTGTTGGTTGGTTGGTTCATTGATTGTGCAGGGCGACTTATAGAGTTACCCTACAATTAGAGTGAATTTGTATTTGATTTGGAATGGCCTAATACTAGGGCATTATCTTTCGTGACAGAATATCTCACCACCTTGCATTTCCATCTCCCTTCTCCTTCATTCCTTTCTCGAGTACGCAAAGACAGGGACTGTCAACAGTGTAATGAAATATGTTTTGTTGTGAAAACATGTTACTATTGATGTTCCCAAACAGATTTCACTTGGTTCCCAAATTAAAATCTGGGTAGCTGCAGGAACAGGGTTGGAAAGCCCATGGCATACAGAGTTTTGGCGGAATATCACCTTTCACGCACGGAGGCAACATTGCCCCTCAAACAGTTGTTGATGTGTGGAGTGAAATAACCAGAGTTGCCTGCTGTGCACTAGTGAAAAGAGAACCTGTGAATAAGTGCCTCCATTTGCTATTCCAGTGCATATGGACAGGGGTGCAACTTTCACTGGGGACAGGGGGGGACGTTCTGAAATTGCATTCTTGTCCCCCCCAGTTTTCATGACCATGTGGATGCCTCCGAGCAGACGGGCTGGCTGCTTGGCGTGTTAATCCGACTGGGTAAAAATATTATAGTAACTAAAAACACAAATATTATGTCCCTCCCACATCTAAAACCAAAGATGCACCCTTGCATGTGGATGGCATGTATTTTTTCCCCTGCCAGTGGTCCTGTCCATTTAATAATGGGACATTCTAAATAAAAAATCATTTTACATATTAGTAAAGAGAAGATAAAATTGAGAATATTCTGATGGTGGAAAAATATGATCACTTGATGAGAGAACAGTGTGTGCACCCTGAGGCAAGGAACAAAGCTTTTTTTTGCGACATTCTCAAATGCTCATTAGCCTAACGTTACATCATGCAGCCCATTAACACTATTGTTCAAAAGTTTGCGGTCACTTAGAAATGTCCATGTTTTGAAAGAATAGCACATTTTTTGGCCATTAAAATAACATCAAATTGATCAGTGTAGACATTGTTAATGTTGTAAATGACTATTGTAGCTGGAAACGGCTGCTTTTTTAAAATGCAATATCCTCATAGGTGTACAGAGGCCCATTATCAGCAACCATCAATCCTGTGTTCCAATGGTACGTTGTGTTAGCAAATCCAAGTTGATCATTTTAAAAGGCTAACTGATCATTAGAAAACTATTTTGCAATTATGTTAGCACAGCTGAAAACAGCCTACACTAGTCCCAACATTAACAGTAAAGAGGCGACTCCAGGATGCTGGCCTTCTCGGCAGAGTTGTACGAGATCTTCAGTTTCTTGGCAATTTCTCGCATGGAATAGCCTTCATTTCTCTGAACAAGAATAGACTGATGAGTTCAGAAGAAAGTGCTTTGTTTTCTGGCCATCAGCTGCTTGCTTGTACAGTATTTATGGAGGCCTGTCCACGCTGAACTGTTTATGTTAATGAAAGGTAAATTACCGTGAGACCCGAAACTCAAAGAGTTGTGAGTTATAAATCTGTCATTCTTATTAAAAGCAAGTCTAAGAAGTGGTAGATCTCTTCTAAGTTTCCATTTCTATAGTTCCCTTTCTTAAGTTACATGTTTGCTACTTTCAGTTTTGTACAGTGTCACGTATTCATGGATGCCAAGGGAAGTCAGGCTTCCCCAAACAATTGACAAAAGAAATAAAGAAAAAACTGAGTGAGCTCAACTGTGAACGGTCCTGCCGCACCAAAAAAAAACATTACAAAAGGAAGCCAGTTTGGATTTGGCTTCCCTCCAATCACATCAAATTGAGAGTAATATGTAGCTAGACTAAGACTAATGTTAACTAGCTAACATTGCCCATGAAAGGAAGGTAGGGTAGCGAGCAAGCATTTTAGCCAGGTAGCCTAGAACAAAATGGAATAAAAGTGTGTCCTGTATGACAGTGCGATAGACCGTTTCGTCAACATGAAAGAGAGGAGGATGGCATTGGTGTTTCTTCACAAGTAAGGTGAGTCAACAACTTTTTTCTACTTGCACGAACACAGAAATTAGAAACATGGACAGCCACTTCATAATTGTCTCTGTATTAGACCAAGCATAAGTGATTTGATGATGTTGAAATACTGAATTTCAAACGGTGCTGAAATAGTGGAGTTAGCTCCTGTTTTTATTTAGACTTGGTTCTAAATCAATAGTTGTTTAATAGTCCAGAAATGTCAGAAACATTAACTTGCTTGAACATGCTGTAGGTCATGTAACTGTTTGTTACATGCAATATGTTTTGTGGACTTCACCAGACAGATGTTGTTCTCTAGTTTTGTAATGAAACAAAGGTGTGGTTGAATTTATTCTGCCACTGTGCCTTCTTATTGTCTCAGCCTTAGGTCTATATATCACGGTGGCATGGCATATGAACTAACAGGTTATAGAGCAAAGAACGCAATCATTATTAACACAGGTTGTAATATGGCATTTTCTTCCTGGCTTGGCTTCACCAGTGATTTTACCAACACACTGTTAAGTACACCAGCGTACACCATTCAAACAGCTGAAAATACAGTATTTTTTCTTATGGAAAATATATTTCACAGCGTATTAGATGGTACAATGATTCTCTATACCATAGTTTCTTGTTTTGTCACACAAACTGAAATTAGGCAAACTATTAGAATTTTAGCAACCAGGAAATGGTTGAGCGATTTCTGCATATTGCACTTTTAAAGGGACACTGCAATGAAAAATGTGAACTAAAACTATTGGCTATGGTTTCCCTTCATGTTCTGGTCATTTATTCAACCTTCTGTGCTTATTTCTATTATCCAAGTGACTTTTGCGCATTTTAACATTTGAGCAATGTTTGACACATTTGGAATCTCTACCCTATAGGCCCTTTTGATCCATGTCATAGTGCCTTGTATGCATGCTGGACCAGTTTGACTGGATGTTTTAACTGAATAAAAACTGAATAAAACCGTCTTGTCTCGGCTGTTGTATCTGTACCGGGCTTTAACTTTTTCCAGATTTTTACTGCAGCCTATGGAACGTAAAGTGTCAGAGTTTATTTTCATCAATGAGCCAATGGTTTATTTACTGTTTCTACTGGTATGTAGATCTACTTGGCCTTTATTATTAAGACATTGTGAATGGAGTGGTTACAAAGTATTTCCAAAGTGCCCCTTTATTGAATCCCCCAAAAATAGGTTTTGTATCTGTGTGTTTACAGAGATAAAGGCAGTGGTGGATCTGATTCCCAAGCCCAGAGAGCCCCTGCTCTTGCCACGGGGAAACCCTGGGTGTATACGCTGTGCTGTGGTGGCGACAGGAGGAATACTCAACGGCTCTAGGATGGGCAAGGAGATAGATGCTCACGACTATGTGTTCCGGTCAGTGGGGCCATTGTGGTCTGTGTGTGTGGTGTGTGTGTGTCTCTGTGTGTGTTGCTGTGAGTTCATGCATCAGCACATTGCAATGTACAGTAGAAACTAAATGCACCAATCAGGAAGGATAAAAAGCTAAGCTAATTAAAACAAATGTTGATATTAATGTTTCAGCTATAACCTATTTTTGGTTCTGGATCATGACTTTGTGTTTGAAGTCAGGAGATAGACTCCCATGAGAATAAAACGGGTTGTGAGTTGCAATGCTGGCCGTACTCCTGGTAAGCACTGGAGGTGTTCATCACAGTAGGGCTTTAGTCCCAGCAGGGTGAATTACTATAACACCAACAGGATAGTCCATATAACTTTATTTTCTCCAGTATGTTCGCTACATCAAATATTTGTTGTACTTTGTTTTATTAAGGTAGGGTTACAGTATGTTTGGAATGAGATTTATTCAGCAACACACACACATAGACATACAGAATAACACACATATATCTCAAGCGTTTAGTTTACAATATTGCTATCTGGACGTTGTCACTCTCTCCGCCCTGGAGCCACCATTTTCTTTTATCTGACAGGGTCCATTTGTGTCAGGGAGGGAAGGGATATGAGACACACACACACAGCCAGAAGAGGACTGGCCACCCCACATAGCCTGCTTCCTCTCTAGGTTTCTTCCTAGGTTTTGGCCTTTCTAGGGAGTTTTTCCTAACCACCGTGCTTCTACACCTGCATTGCTTGCTGTTTGGGGTTTTAGGCTGGGTTTCTGTACAGCACTTTGAGATATCAGCTGATGTACGAAGGGCTTTATAAATAAATTTGATTTGATTTGATTTGACTATTAAGTGCATTGTAGGATTGGCTGGGATGCTGATGGGGACTGACTGCCTAGAAATGTCTGCTTGCTTAGCCTGAAGCATTGCGTGTGAATGAAAGGACTGATGTAAACTTTTCAGGGTCGCCATGTTAGCTGGGCTGCTCCACTGGTTCACCTGGTCTGACTTTGTAAAGGTTATTAAAGGATTTCGGACTGTGGAGCCTGTGGAAATAGGGCTGAATGAACGACTATGAGCTCATACATAGATTAGTAGGTTGAATCGCATTAGAATGATACAGACACAGTCAGAATCTGATATTGCCAATTAGGATTAGACATGTTACAATATAGACAACACAACTGTTATGTGTGCAACATAATTAGCAGTTATCATGATCGTGTCAATGTAATGGAGGTGGTCAACATTTGCGTGATGAGTGATGACTAACCTTGCCTTTCTCTTCCTGTCTCTGTCCCCGTTCCTGTCTCTGTCAGGATGAATGGTGCCGTAACCAAGGGTTACGAGGAGGATGTAGGCAACAGAACCTCAGTCTACGTTCACACCGCCCACTCCATCACCCAGTCTCTTCTCATATTCAAGAAATACGGCTACAACAGTGCACCGCATGACAAGGTAGGTAACCGAAGTGCTGCTGCTGTACTGACACGAGACTACAGTGACTTTTTAAAGGTTCATGACTGAGATGGTATTAAGTTTTCACTGTAATGGGGACATTTAAGACCAATAAAGTACTGGGTGCAGCTTGATGGTCACTAGACTTGAAGCTGAATGTTATGGATTGTTCTCTTATCTGTTGATAGCGATTGACGCCAGACTGGAGGACCAAGTTCAAGGACCAAGGACATACTGATTATTCACTGTTGGTTTGTCTTCTGTGGAAGAACACAGTGTGGTTCTGTAGCAGATGACAAAGTCCCTGCCTTTTGTTTTGACTTCCTACAAGCCTGTCGGGCTGGTGTTTACAGAACAGTTGTCTGCTGATTAGGATATAAGGGTCTTCTCAGAGAAGGCCAGTTAGACATTTTCTCTGCTTCTCTGGTGTAGGTGTCTCCCTGTTGCAACTTGTAATAAACCGGATTGATTTTTTTATTGATTTAATCTGCGACTGCTCTGCTCTTTAGGTCACATGGAAATTCCTATTACACTCACACACACTCACGCACCCACACGTAGGCATGCACACACACATACTGCTGAGTGCTGAGTGTGCCTGTTCTGCAGGGTATAAAGTATGTGCTGATTCCAGAGGGGCTGAGGGATTTCCAGTGGCTAAAGGGTCTATTGGGGAGGACAACTGTCTCTGATGGACCCTACAGGAACAGACGGTAAGCCTGTGACGTGGTCTCACACACTGACACTCTTTGCTCTCGCGACTATCTATTGGTCCATTGTGCCAGGCAAGCTCAGCTAAAGTCATTTTTAGATTTAAAATAGTTTTTGAAGCCAGTTCTGACGCACGCACGCATGCACACACACACACACACACACACACACACACACAAACACACTGCTTAGTGTTGTGTTTGCTGTCTTATCTGCAGACCGTGGATGCAATACTCAGGAGAGTTTGATGAGAACCGCTTCTATGTTCTTCACCCTGATTTCCTCAGATACGCCCGTAACAGGTATAACAAACAGCGTCCAATAACAGTTGTATGAAAGGAGAGAAGGCAAGCCCTCTGCTTGAGAAGGATGCAATAGGTCCTAGTGTAGCCTAGGTACCAGTCTGTTTCAGCTCTCTTGCCAACTCCATATGGAATTGTCTTCTCTAGCAATGACACGGTGTACAAGGAGTGAAATGGTAGCCAAACAGACTAGTACCCAGACTAGTCCTAGTGGCCTTCAACACAGGAATTGCCAGCTACTTTGTGACATGTTCAATGTGGTCAATTCTGGCTCTGTTGATAGGGCACGGTGCTAGCAATTCCATGATTGTGTGTTCAATTCTCATTGGGACCACACATGTGAAACTGTATGCATGCTTTACTCTAAATTGCTATGGATAAAAGTGTCTGCTTAATGGCTTATATTATTTTTCAGGAGACACACAACATAGAAATTACTAGTATAGTAATGGCGCCAAGTCAGCTACAGTGCCTTCAGAAAGTATTCACATCCCTTGACTTTCTCTACATTTTGTTGTGTTACAGCCTGAATTTAACATTTATTCAATTTAGATTTGTTTTGTCACTGGCCTACACACAATACTCCAAAATTTTCCGAATTAAAAATGAAAAGCTGAAATGTCTTGAGTCAATGAGTATTCAACCCCTTTGTTATGGCAAACTTAAATAAGTTCACGAGTAAAAATTTGCTCAACAAGTCACATAATAATGGACTCTGTGTGCCTTAATAGTGCTTAGCATGATTTTTGAATGACAACCTCATTTCTATATTCCACACATACAATTATCTGTAAGGTCCTTCAGTTGAGCAGTGAATTTCAAACACATATTCTATCACAAAGAGCACGGAGGATTTCCAATGCCTCGCAATGCGACTTGAAAATGGTTGTCTAGCGATGATCAGCATCCTATTTGACAGGGCTTGACATTTTTTTGAAAATAGTTATGGGGAAATATTGTACAATCCAGGTGTTGCAAGCTCTTAGAGACTTACCCAGAAAGAGTCACAGCTGTAATCGCTGCCAAAGGTGATTCCAACATGTACTGACTCAGGGGTGTGAATACTTATGCAAATTAGATATTTCTGTATTTAATTTTCAATACATTTGCTAAAATTTCTAAAAACATGTTTTGACTTTTTCATGGTTTATTGTGTGTAGATAGGTGATAATTATTTTTTTAATCCATTTTGAATTCAGGCTGTAACACAACAAAATGTGGAATAATTCAAGGGGCGTGAATACTTTCTGAAGGCGGTGTAGGTAGAACCACGTGATCACATAGTGCATGCAGTGCAGTACAGCACTCGCTTCTATGTTACAGTTGAAGTCGGAAGTTTACATACACCTTAGCCAAATACATTTAAACTCAGTTTTTCACAATTCCTGACATTTAATCCTCTTAAAAATTCCCTGTCTTAGGTCAATTAGGATCATCACTTTATTTTTAAAATGTGACATGTCTGAATAATAGTAAAGAGAATGATTTATTTCAGATTTTATTTCTTTCATCACATTCAGGGTGGCAGGGGCAGCAGGGTAGCCTAGTGGTTAGAGCATTGGACTAGTAACCGAAAGGTTGTAAGTTCGAATCCCCGAGCTGACAAGGTACAAATCTGTTGTTCTGCCCCTGAACAGGCAGTTAACCCACTGTTCCAAGAATAAGAATTTGCTCCTAACTGACTTGCCTAGTAAAATAAAATAAATATATTTCTTTCATCACATTCCCAGTGGGTCAGAAGTTTACATACACTCAATTAGTATTTGGTAGCATTGCCTTTCAATTGTTTAACTTGGGATAAACGTTTCAGGTAGCCTTCCACAAGCTTCCCACAATAAGTTGGGTCAATTTTGACCCATTCCTCCTGACAGAGCAGATGTAACTGCGTCAGGTTTGTAGGCCTCCTTGCTCGCACACACTTTTTCAGTTCTGCCCTCAAATTCTCTATAGGATTGAGATCAAGGCTTTGTGATGGCCTCTCCAACTGACTGATGTCTTGAGATGTTGCTTCAATATATCCACATAATTTTCCATCCTCATGTAGCCGTCTATTTTGTGCACCAGTCCCCCACAACATGATGCTGCTACCCCCGTGCTTTACGGTTGGGATGATGTTCTTTGGCTTGCAAGCCTCCCCCTTTTCCTCCAAACATGACAATGGTCATTATGGCCAAACAGTTCTATTTTTGTTTCATCAGATCAGCGGACATTTCTCCAAAAAGTACTATCTTTGCCCCCATGTGCAGTTGCAAACCGTAGTCTGGCTATTTTATGGCGGTTTTGGAGCAGTGGCTTCTTCCTTGCTGAGCGCCTTTCAGGCTATGTCGATATAGGACTCGTTTTACTGTGGATATAGATACTTTTGTACCTCTTTCCTCCAGCATCTTGACAAGGTCCTTTGCTGTTGTTCTGGGATTGATTTGCACTTTTCGAAACAAAGAATGTTCATCTCTAGGAGACAGAACGCGTCTCTTTCCTGAGCGGTATGATGGCTGCGTGGTGTTTATACTTGCGTACTATTGTTTGTACAGATGAACGTTGTACCTTCAGCCGTTTGACCTTCAGACTTGTGGAAATCTTGGCTGATTTCTTTTGATTTTTCCAAGATGTCAAGCAAAGAGGCACCGAGTTTGAAGGTAGGCCTTAAAATGCATCCACAGGTACACCTCCAATTGACTCAAAAATGTCAGTTAGCCTATCAGAAGCTTCTAAAGCCATGACATCATTTTCGGGAAATTTCCAAGCTGTTTAAAGGCACAGTCAACTGAGTGTATGTAACTTCTGACCCACTGGAATTGTGATACAGTGAATTATAAGTGAAATAATCTGTCTGTAAACATGAACAAAGTAGATGTCCTTACCGACTTGCCAAAAGTATAGTTTTTGTGGAGTGGTTGAAAAATGTGTTTTAATGACTCCAACCTAAGGTTATGTAATCTTCCTACTTCAACTGTACTTCTGAAATGAAACTGTGTGTGTATCTGTGCTCCTCATTCGTAGGTTCATGTGGTCCCAGGCGCTGAAGGGTTCTTATTGGGCTATATGCAGACCTACTAACGGAGCATTCACACTCTTCCTGGCCCTGCACACCTGTGATGTGGTTAGTCTGCACCACACACACACACACACATACACACACACACACACACACACACACACACACACACGCACACACACACACACACACACACACACACACACACACACACACACACACACACACACACACACACACACACACACACACACACACACACACACACACACACAATTTCAATTTAGAAGTAACTTAGAAGCGAGTGCTGTACTGCACTACATCTACTGAATGTAATTACGTTGTTGTACATCGCTGACTTGGCACCATGACTATGCTGAAACAGACCATTGAGTTATTTGATGGTCTTCTGATGCTCTTTATTGAAATTGGGGCTCTAGTTTAAAGTAGTGCACAACAGTGTAAGAGGAACATGGTAGCATCTGAGATCATCAATCTCTCCTTCTGCCCTGTCTCAGGTGGATGCATATGGATTCATCACTGAGGACCACAGTAAATATCCTAACTACTATGCTGAGAGACACTCTAAAACCAGAGTCATTTTCTACGCTAATCACGACTACAACCTAGAGATCAAGACCTGGAAGAAACTACATGACACCAAGATCATCAGGCTTTATCAGAGACAGGAGAGCCCAGAGAGAAAGACAGGAAAGCCAACAGAACCATAAAACCCTGTCTGACTGCAGAGATGAGCAAAGATACATTGACATGTCATGTATCTTGTTACAAAATAAACTAAAGACCAATGCATTTATATCAGAATAAACAACAAAATACTGGTGCCAAGTAATGTATTTAATTAAAATGCATGTATTATCCATCCCATGCCATCAGGAGCAACAGTGAAAGCTGTTACCTTCAAGTAGGTTAAAGTTTTTCTAGGGCGTTGTGGACGGGAATGGCAAATAGGTATCTGCCTCAGGTGCCAAAGGTAGCACACTCGAATCCAGCAATTGAAAGTTGTTTTTTAGATTTTTGTTTTAAGCCTATCCCAAACCTTCACTCTTACCTTAACCATTTGGAGTTCATGCCTAACCTTACAATTTCAGAGTTAATGCCTGAACTTAATTCTAACATTTACAATTCAGAGTTAATGCCTGAACTTAATTCTAACACTTACAATTCAAAGTTAATGCCTAAACTTAATTCTAACATTGACAATTCAGAATTAATGCCTAAACTTAACCATAAATACTTAAAATTTTGACTTTTGCAACAACTTTGAAATTTGACGTTTGAGCGACTTAGACAAATGTCTATTTCTGACTTGAGACTGCGAGAGCTAGTTGACAAATAGCCTATAATACTGGTGCCAAGTAATGTATTTAATTAAAATACATGTAAAATACATTTGCAAGTAGCCCCCTTTCTATATGGTTTGTGTTAACATTGCTTTAAAGTAATTTGTCAACATATTGTGACGTGGAATCTACATGGAAAATAAATTGATTTGATATTTGTGTTGACAATCAAAGGATTCAATAGCACTTTTGAAATACAATAAATAGCATATTAAGTTGTTGATATGTTAACAAATTATATGTAAAATTCACATTTGCAAGTCAACGTAAAATAAATGTTAATGAATGCAATTAAACAATATAATCTCAACTGCAATCCAGGTCATTTGGTTGTGCTATTAGATGATGCACAGAGATAACACATTAATATGTTGTATGAATAAACCAAATATCTGACATTGTATGAATAAACCAAATATCTGACATTTGAACATTGCTGTGCTTTTAAATGGTTGAATGCGCAGTGATAGAGATTTGGGTGACTAAGCCAACAATTGAACATTGTTTTTCCATTTGAAATTGGTTGTGCTTTTAGATGGTTGAAAGCACATTGGAAACTCAATAAATTTTTCGCTGTCTTTTTGAGCGGGTGAATATAGTTTGTAAGCTCATTGATCAATGTCTCAGCCAAATATTACCAAATGATCCACTTTGACATTACGTGTTGTGCCCTTTGGGAAATGTCACGTTTGAGGGGTGCACACGAATGCTCACAGCTCACAGCTAAAAACTAAATGCTGATATCGGGACCTTGACAAATTTAGCAGTGAGTATGTGAACACCATGAAAACACACAAGACTGGTGGCTATGGCTATGCTCAACAAGTATATTATTATTCTGGCTTTATCTAGTTTTATTTGTGATATTTTACCTTGCCTCACTGGCTTGCTAACTTCCTAGGTAATCAATCCTCCGATGACATCTGTGATGTTGTAGACGATAACCACCGAGGTAAAGAGAGTTTAAAGTTGGAACTTTGACGGACTCTTTCAGACCTCAATAGCTTTCAAACCACTTGAGCCACAGACTCCTAATAAGTGTCATGATGTTGGAAAAATTGTGCACAGCATTGTTCAGGTCTTATTTTCATGATTTGGACACTTTCCAAAGCTAATAAACATGTGGAAATATGAGCAGCATTTTGTATTCCTAGTTGAACTAGTTAGGGAGCATAAACAAAGTACAAACTTTTTTACATTCAAATTTCCATAGCTCCTTGGTCATGTGACCTACTTGACTCAAACAAGGTTCAGAATGTCCACTGACTACCCTTCTATATTGCACACCCTTTGGTTTGTCCATTGTCATCTCACACATTTTTACATTATTTTTTCGAAATTTCAAATTTCAATAGCTCCTTGGTCATGTGACCTACTGACTTCAAACAAGGTTCAGAATGTACACTCAGTGGGCCTACACACTGCACACTCTTTAGTTTGTTCATTTTCATTTTACTCGATTTTACATTCATTTTTCAAAGTGAAAAACTTCAATCACTCTTTGGTCATGTGACCTACTGGACTCTAACAAACTTCAGAATGTCCACAGACTAGCCTTATATATTGCACACTCTTGTTTGTGTATGGTAAAATCAAGCAGTGTAACATACATTTTTCAAAGTTTTACATTTCAATAGCTCCTTGGTCATGTCAATTACACACCTAAGAAGCATGCAGTGGATATACATCCATATTGCATAACCTCTTGTCATGTATCTTCTATATTGTTGTACATTAATATTAGTTTGACAATTAGGGGGTTCAGTCCAGTGTTGTGTTTACCCTTTTCTTTAATATTTATTGATAATAATTGGTAGTCCTAAGTACTTATTCTCCCTGTTTTTTATTTTGCCACAGTATTTAACAGCGGTACACAATAGGAGAGGGACAGATAATATTTCCTTTCGTCGTTAATATCAACCATAAAGGAAAAGGGCAAAGTATTGTACAAGAGTCAGGCTATTAATTGTTCAAAGCAGGGATGGAGAGTGAGCTAGTTAGGTAGGCTGCAGTGGGTTTGCTGGGCAATACATATACTGAACATGTAACCACAGTAATGGTGGCCATAAAATCAATGAATAAAAATGTAATATTGACAAATTAAACAGAAATTGTCAACCTTTAATCTTTCCAACATGTCAACAGACACGTTACTTCAAATAAGTACAGAACATTTCACTGTGTTAACTTTCTCTTTATCCATGGCGGATGTACATGTCAGAGCCTCTTCAGTATGGATGGGGTATAGCATACATTTTCAACAACAAAGACTGCACTTCCAGTTTGTGTTCTTCACTCTGTGGAACTCTTTTGTCTTCATTCCGAGGCACAGCACATGGAACCACTGTCGGCAGGCAAAACATTCAATCGAAAACAAAACAAAGCGTAACACGTTATAAATAATATCAAATTTCAATGCAGTATGACAAATTTGCCATACATTGTGTTATATCATAAATTGTCTTACATGTTTTGACTGTTGTCAAAAGATTCTAAACATGTTAAATAAAGTTGCTAACTGTGGAAGGACCACCAGAGGGCAGGCTTGGCTCACGGATAGTAGAGACAAGGTAACCAGAGGCAATTAAGCACAGCTGACGGTACTAATGACATATTCTCCTTCTCCTATAAGAGAGAGAATGGAACCAGCAGAGAGAGGGGGGGGGGACTATCTCTGGAAGATGGCCACCGAGACGGTGACAATCTCGTGACTTTTGTTATAGTTTAAAGATAATTGTGTTCCTGTTTCATCTGGAGAAGAAAATGTATGTTTTCCTTGGGAGATTTTCATTGATTATGTTGGAGTGTTTGTGTTGACCAAATGCCCTCAATAGAGAACTGTGTTCAATCAAGAAAACCTACTCCTGGCTCATTTATTCCACCTTTCCGCTTTAGAGTGACACCTAATTGATTGGTCCGCTCACATAACCCAGTCAGTCTTTGGGCCACATGAAGCAGTTGTTGGCTTTGTTGAACTCTGAAATCATAGGCATGAACTGAACATATGGTTGTCCAACACAACTACAGTCGTGGCCAAAAGTTATGAGAATGACACAAATATTAATTTCCACAAAGTTTGCTGCTTCAGTGTCTTTAGATATTTTTGTCAGATGTTACTATGGAAAACTGAAGTATAATTACAAGCATTTCATATGTGTCAAAGGCTTTTATTGACAATTACATGAAGTTGATGCAAAGAGTCAATATTTGCAGTGTTGACCCTTCTTTTTCAAGACCTCTGCAATCTGCCCTGGCAACTTCTGGGCCACATCCTTACTGATGGCAGCCCATTCTTGCATAATCAATGCTTGAAGTTTGTCAGAATTTGTGGGGTTTTGTTTGTCCACAAGTTCTCAATGGGATTAAGGTCTGGGGAGTTCCTTGGCCATGGAAAATATCAATGTTTTGTTCCCCGAGCCACTTAGTTATCACTTTTGCCTCATGGCAAGGCGCTCCATCATGCTGGAAAAGACATTGTTTGTCACCAAACAGTTCCTGGATGGTTGGGAGAAGTTGCTCTCGGAGGATGTGTTGGCACAATTCTTTATTCATGGCTGTGTTCTTAGGCAAAATTGTGAGTGAGCCCACTCCCTTGGCTGAGAAGCAACCCCACACATGAATGGTCTCAGGATGCTTTACTGTTGGCATGACACAGGACTGATGGTAGCGCTCACCTTGTCTTCTCCGGACAAGCTTTTTTCCGGATGCCACAAGATTCATCAGAGAATGACTTTACCCCAGTCCTCAGCAGTCCAATCCCTGTACCTTTTGCAGAATCAGTCTGTCCCTGATGTTTGTCCTGGAGAGAAGTGGCTTCTTTGCTGCCCTTCTTGACACCAGGCCATCCTCAAAGTTTTCGCCTCACCTGCCTGCTGCCATTCCTGAGCAAGTTCTGTACTGGTGGTGCCCCAATCCCGCAGCTGAATCAACTTTAGGCGATGTTCTTGGCACTTGCGGGACTTTCTTGGGTGCCCTGAAGCCTTCTTCACAACAAAAGAACCCCTCTCCTTGAAGTTCTTGATGATCCGATAAATGGTTGATTTAGGTGCAATCTTACTGGCAGCAATATCAGTGAAGCTCTTTTTGTGCAAAATAATGATGACGGCACGTGTTTCCTTGCAGGTAACCATGGTTGACAGAGGAAGAACAATGATTCCAAGCACCACCCTCCTTTTGAAGATTCCAGTCTGTTATTCGAACTCAATCAGCATAAAAGAGTGATCTCCAGCCTTGTCCTCGTCAACACTCACACCTGTGTTAACGAGAGAATCATTGACATGATGTCAGCTGGCCCTTTTCGGGCAGGGCTGAAATGCAGTGGATTTTTTTTGGGGGGGGGGGGGGGGGGTTCAGTTCATTTGCATGGCAAAGAGGGACTTTCCAATTAATTGCAATGCATTTGAATAATCTTCATAAAGTTCTGGAGTATATGCAAATTGCCATCATTCAAACTGAGGCAGCAGACTTTGTTAATTTATATTTGTGTCATTCTCAACTTTTGGCCACGACTGTACATTAAAATAAAGAATTTACATTTACTTTGAATTAAATGTCATTACATACCAGAGATTTTTAGTATATCCTCAGCCATTTAATTTCACAGTTGCTCCATTTGTTTTTGGGAAGGTTCTATATCAATTTAGGAGCGGATGTTGGGGAAGTTCTGTGCAACTTTCTGGGTCATCCACACCAAAAAATAAAATATAATTTTTGACCTATTCACCATTCATTATTGAAAATATAACTATCAAACCTGCATTCCAATGACCCTGCAGCTGAAGGTGTCCTGCTGCATGGTGTGAGTTATTTCCCCTCCTTTCCACTTATGTCCACCCAGTTGTCTTTTCCATGGCAGGATCTTCTCATTTTGAACAATTCTCTTTTTTATGCAATCATAATGGAATTCTGATTAGTTATCGGCAAATGATTACACAGGCCAAAACTGTATGTTGATTTCCTTATCACTATAATTGTCACACCCTGGCCAGAGAGAGGCTTTTATCATCTATTTTGGTTAGGCCAGGGTGTGACTAGGGTGGAAATTCTAGTTTTTTATTTCTATGTTTTCTATTTCTTTGTTTTTGGCCGAGTGTGGTTCCCAATCAGAGGCAGCTGTCTATTGTTGTCTCTGATTGGGAATCATACTTAGGCATACATACTTAGCCTTTTTCCCACCTGTGTTTTGTGGGTAGTTGTTTTCTGTATAGTTTATTTGCCTTACAGAACTGTTCGAGTGTTTTTAGTAATAAATAATCATGAACACTTACCCCGCTGTGCTTTGGTCCATTCTGACGAGAGACGTGACAATAATCTAGTAGAGGTAATGTCCTTTATGCCCCAATCTACACACAGCCTAAATCATAGCCAATGAACCATTTACAGGAGAAAAATAAAAGTAGCATGTAGGACAGACATTAGACATTCCCACATACAGTATAGAGGCATTTTTTAGCTGTGATTTTACCACTCAGAATCCAGAATGGATATGACAATGGGGCCAGCACAGGACGTAATACACCCTTACAAGAATCTACTTTTTGATCTTCTTGACTTCTTATTTGGTAAACTGCTACATGTGTCAAGAAAAAAGCCCCAATTAGGGGTTAGTGTACTCCAGTAAAAAAGGGGCTGGTTTAGATTAAAAACTATTGCCCTGTGTCCCCATTCATAGGGGCACGAGAGACTAGTCAGTGGTACAATTGAGTTGGCACTTTATTAGACCAAACACCCACAGACCCACAAGGTTGAGGATAATCATGAACAGTAATTAGTAATGTTTTTGTTTTTTTGCCTTGACACATGTTTCTTTTAACTGTCCAAGATTGGGATTCAAGTGTTAGGGAATATTTGTTCCCATAAATAGAGTTGAAGTCGAAAGTTTACATATACTTAGGTTGGAGTCATTAAAACTCATGTTTCAACCACTCCACAGATTTCTTAACAAACTATAGTTTTGGCAAGTCGGTAAGGACATCTATTTTGTGGATGACACAAGTAATTTTTCCAAAAATTGTTTACAGACAGACTATTTCTCTTATAATTCACTGTATCACAGTTGCAGTGTGTCAGATGTTTACATACACAAAGTTGACTGTGGCTTTGAACAGCTTGGAAAATTCCAGAAAATGATGTCATGGCTTTAGAAGATTCTGAGAGGCTAATTTACATTTTTGAGTCAATTGGAGATGTAACTGTGGATGCATCTCAAGGACTACCTTCAAACTTGGTGCCTCTTTGCTTGACATCTTGGGAAAATCAAAAGAAATCATCCAAGACCTCAGAAAACAATTGTAGACCTCCACACGTTTGGGTCATCCTTGGGAGCAATTTCCAAACGCCTGAAAGTACCACGTTCATCTGTACAAACAATAGTATGCAAGTATAAACACCATGGGACCATGCAGCCGTCATACCGCTCAGGAAGGAGATGCGTTCTGTCTCCGAGAGATGAATGTACTTTTGTGAGAAAGGTGCAATTCAATCCCAGAACAACAGCAAACGAACTTGTGAAGATGCTGCAGGAAACAGGTACAAATGTATCTATATCCACAGTAAAATGAGTCCTATATCGACATAACCTGAAAGGCCGCTCAGCAAGGAAGAAGCCACTGCTTCAAAACTGCATAAAAAGGCCAGACTACAGTTTGCAACTGCACATGGGGACAAAGATCGTACATTTTGGAGAAATGTCCTCTGGTCTGATGAAACAAAAATAGAACTGTTTGGCCATAATGACCATTGTTATTGCAAGTCGAAGAACACCATACCAACCTTGAAGCACGGGGGTGGCAGCATCATGTTGTGGGGGTGCTTTGCTGCAGGAGGGACTTGTGCACTTCACGAAATAGATAGCATCCTGAGGAAGGAAAATTGTGGATATATTGAAGCAACATCTCAAGACATCAGTCAGGAAGTTAAAGCCTGGGTCTTGGGTCAAATGGGTCTTCCAAATGGACAATGACCTCAAGCATGCTTCCAAAGTTGTGGGAAAATGGCTTAAGGACAACAAAGTCAATGTATTGGAGTGGCCATCACAAAGCCCTGACCTCAATCCTATAGAGAATTTGTGGGCAAAGCTGAAAAGGCGTGTGCGAGCAAGGAGGCCTACAAACTTGATTCTGTTACACCAGCTCTGTCAGGAGGAATGGGCCAAAATTCACCCAATTTATTGTGGGAAGTTTGTGGAAGGCTACCTGAAAGGTTTGACCCAAGTTAAACAATTTAATAGCAATGCTACCAAATACTAATTGAGTGTATGTAAACTTCTGACCCATTGGGAATAAAAGTTGAAATAAATAATTCTCTCTACTATTATTCTGATATTTCACATTCTTAAAATAAAGTGGGGATTCTAACTGACCTAAGGGAATTTTTACTAGGATTCAATGTCAGGAATTGTGATAAACTGAGTTTAAATGTATTTGGCTAAGGTGTATGTAAACTTCCAACTTCAGCTGTACAAAGGAGGATGTTTGTCTTCATTCCTCTGGCACTTTAGTCAGACTGCCAGACTGTGTAAAAACTTTATGATGGGGCCGTGTCCCATTGAATAAGCACCATGGAGACCAATCAGGAGAGAATACATACAGATCATGAGTTCCAATTGAAAGTCAAGGGGCGTGTCTGTGTCTTTTGGATTACACTCTCTTTACAGAGAACCCCTGTGGTTCAAGTCAAGAGCTACCCTTCCCATTCCAGTCTGCTCTGCGCATGTCTGAAAGTGACCGAGCCAGCAGCTAAGAGAGGTTTTCACAGTATGTCATAAAAAATTATTACACTTACAAATTTAAAATGATAATATGTATTAGATCCAGTACAATGGAATAACTATAGTCAACTGACTATATAAGGGGAGTCAATTGCATGAGATGAAAATTGACAAACTAAATGGTGTGCAATGTGTAGGCCCGCTGAGTGTACATTCTGAACTTTGTTTGAAGAAGTCAGAAGGTCACATGACACAGGAGCCATTGAAATTCCCAAATGTAAATAAATAATTTAAATAATGCGAGATGTAAATTGACCAAAAAAATTCTGTGCAATGTGTGTCTATGCCATCGGGTTAGCGACAACCCATTTTGAAAGCTTTAGGAGTAATGGTTAAATAGCTATTGAAATTTGAAAAATTTGATTTGTCTATGTGTTGACGGTCCCTAACTGCTGTTGGTGGACGTAAGGAAAACTACAGGCGAATATCCTTTGAATATCCAACTTGAAACTGCCTTCACCTCGGTACAATAACCATCTGTGTATGTTAACTTGCGGAAGCTGCATTTGAAGTTGCATGTGACTTCCATGTAAACAAACCCTTTTCTGCTGCTCAAATTCGCTCACAGCTTTTTATTGACGTGGCTGGAAAATGGGTCTATATTGTAAATGTTGGTCTGTCTGACTGACTGTCTGGGCCAGTAGTGTCAGGCATGGTCACAGGGATGCTTTACATATTTTACATACTGACATACTGAAACAATAAAAAAGTGGTCACCAGCTTCTGTTTCGGTAAGAAGCTGAGGGATGAAGCCTCGAGAAATGTAACCACTCTCAAATTCACAGACAGAGCTATGGATGCAACCACTGACCATCCATGATATCAAAAGGATAGTTTTAACCATGTTTTGAGGCTATAATGTGCTCAGTCGGTAGAGCATGGCGCTTGCAACGCCAAGTGTCGTGGGTTCGTTTCCCACTGGGGCCACCCATATGCAAAAGTAGTGGCCCCAGCCGACTTGTAAGTCGCTTTGGACAAAAGCGTCTGCTAAATGGGATATATTATTATTATTATATTATTACATTAGATTGTTTACGAACATTGGAGTAAAACAAGTTCTGATGGGGTATGACAGTTAAACTACACTAAGCTTATGAGACATTTATAAGTTATTTTCTTTAAGAATCTATTTTTAAGTCCAAAAATGAATGTAGCAACTAAGGATTCTAGCTGTGATGTATTTGCATACGTACATTATGTTCTCTCCTGATTGGTGAATGAATAGATAAATGGAAGGAGCCTGACAGCTGTTGTGGAAGTGGTGGTTGTGGTTGTGGTAATTACAGGTCAGCAACTCTTATGGAAAACCAGAATAACTTTGTAACCCTGTGTGGTAACATTTCTTGTGTTGGGTCATTTTTATACTCACAATCTCATTGTGTACTTGTGGAGGAAATACTCATTATGACTGTAAAGGTTGTTGGTTTGATGTTAGTTTGCAAATGTCAGATTTTGATGGAAATCATGCCATTGATGTATTCAACATGGTGTCAGTACAGTGCAGGGATATAAGGTACTTTCTATGGGTCAAGGATTTTACTTAACAGAATCGGTTAATTAATGTTTTACTTGAAGGTGGTCTTATTCTTCTGAGTGGAATGCACGTTGTATTTCCGTTTGCTTTTGTGATCAAATTTTTTTCAAAATCAAGTTTTTATTTCCTTTAAAAATTGTCTTATTCCTTTTCTGGTTTTATTGTTCTTTTATTTGTACTTAGAATTATATGTTCCATTATTTTCTCTCACCCTCGTTTTCTTCTTCTTTTTAGAGTGTAGATATGTTCACGGGATGAAAGAAAGATTCATTTGATTTAGTTTGAACTCATCCTCATTCTTTCTAGGATTATATCTGAGCGTATGAGTGTGTCTTAAATGTCTGCTAAATTAATCAAATATGAGCATGTCAACGTTTGCCTTGACAAACACTTTGGAACAAGTTCATCGATAAGAATATATTGATTCTACCAATCCACTTGTTTGTGTTTTGCCTTGGTGGATGGGTATGGAAGATGGGGTGTGTGTGGATGAGGATGGGGGCTTGACGGTGAGGGATAAGACCTTGGAGGATAAGACCCTTCAGACTTTTACGACTCTTGGAACTCTTCACAGAGGAAGCTACGCATAACCTTCGAAAAACAAGCACTTCCTTAGATAAGCGTCTGTTCTTTTTTGTAACTATGGACCCATTGAAACAAAAGCTCACGCCTTGCTTTTCTGTGGGTTATACAACGACATTAGGGATGATCTGTTTCAGCCACTGTCCAGCCTTAATGAAAATGTTAACGTTCTAGATTAAAATAATCATTTGTGTGAAATCTTATCAGATAGCAATAATGTAAATGCTTGAGCCAAAGCCTGCCACCTTGTCATTCAGCAGAGACATTTTTTTGTATGTGCCTAAATGTCATTTTATATACTGTACTTAATTTTTGTTTATGCATACATGTGCACAGATGACGTAATGTATAATAATTTATATAGATTATGCAATATGTTATAGATTACTCATATAATAATACTAGGGTCTGTCTGCATTGTAACGACGTTCTTCGTTTGTCGAAAGAGAGTCGGACCGAAATGCAGCGTGTTTGTTACTCATGTTTATTAGTGAAAACAAATAACGAAACTATACATGAAATAACGAATAAATACAAAAAACAACAAAACGGAACGTGAAACCTATTACAGCCTGACTGGTGAAACTAACACAGAGACAGGAACAATCACCCACGAAATACAATGCGAAACCCAGGCTACCTAAATACGGTTCCCAATCAGAGACAACGAGAATCACCTGACTCTGATTGAGAACCACCTCAGGCAGCCAAACCTATTTAACACACACCCCTACTCAGCTACAATCCCAAATACTACAAACCCCGATACGAAAATACAATACATAAACCCATGTCACACCCTGGCCTAACCAAATATATAACGAAAACACAAAATACAATGACCAAGGCGTGACATGCACGAACGTTCTGATTTGCCTGGTTCAGTTCCCTTGCTCCTGCAGCCAGTCAGAGTCATATGGGGAGCATCATCTAGCTACAATTTTCTGACTAAACTACTGAATTATCATGCCATATCTTTTTCTGCTTTCTATCCAATTCCTAGTACACCACCATACATTCCTCCATGATTGCTGTGTACTGTAAATTGAGCATTTCTCGCTGGCCAAGTAATCGTTCTCAAGCTGATAAAGTAAAATATGTTGCTTGTACTCCGAGTGATGTGAGAGCTGTAGGTCTTAACTGTGCATGTGTATTTGTCCAAATCGGATCTCTGTTTTGGAGGAAACCAACCTATTCTTATAAAGTTTTAAAAACATTTCAATTTGTTTAGCAGCTTTTTGACTCATTATTTGAATCGTGCCATTCCGGACATTTTAACGGCAGAATGAAGCGCTTTTCACAATTAATGGAAACACTCAGGAAGTGGATACATTATTACCCAGCGTCCCCATCGCGTGTGGATATGGAAACGATATTTGATTATTTGCCACAATTCAACCAAAAAAACAAAAACATCAGCACAGGGATGATCTACCTAGTGTTCGTGAGTGGGTAGCCAGGTGACCAGAACGTAATTACAACTAATTTGTAGACTGCAAACTGACCACAAGGAGCCCAAAAATATATATTTGACTAAAACATAATACTTGCAAAACCTTGCTTACATATATCTACATAATATGTGGGAATACTTTGGAATAGATTTACAAAATGAAAATCACTTGGAGCTGATTTGCTGGTGTTTTTACAGTATTTTATGTCCAACAATATGTTGTTTGTTATGAACATTCAGGAGGATGTACTCTTCTTTAAAGAACTGTAACACAAATCTGCTCGTGGGTTCTCAATGGTCACCTACGGGTGGTCGTTGACCAGCTCCATTATTCAAAGAATTATTTGATATTAAATGAAGATGATTGTTTGAAGAACTGACTGTCTCTCTCACTTTGTTAGAATTTCCACAACACGTGGTCAAATTGCTGCAAGGAAACCACTACTAAAGGACACCAAAGAAGAGACTTGCTTGGGCCAAGAAACATGAGCAATGGACATTAGATCGGTGGAAATCTGTCCTCTGGTCTGATGAGTCCAAATTTGAGATTTTTGGTTCCAACCGCTGTGTCTTTGTGAGACGCAAAGTAGTTGAACGGATGATCTCCACATGTGTTGTTCCCACCGTGAAGCATGGAGGAGGAGGTGTGATGGTGTGGGAGTGCTTTGCTGGTAACACTGTCAGTGATTCATTTAGAATTCAAGGCACACTTAACCAGCATGGCTACCACAGCATTCTGCAGCGATACTCAATCCCATCTGGTTTGGGATTAGTGAGGCTATTATTTGTTTTTCAACAGGACATTGACCCAGCCCACCTCCAGTCTGTAAAAGGGCTATTTGATCAAGAAGGAGAGTGATGGAGTGCTGCATCAGATGACCTGGCTTCCACAATCACCCAACCTCATCCCAGTTGAGATGTTTTGGGATGAGTTAGACCGTAGAGTGAAGGAAAAGCAGCCAACAAGTGCTTAGCATATGTGGAAACTCCTTCAAGACTGTTGGAAAAGCATTCCAGGTTCATTCCTCATGAAGCTGGTTGAGAGAACGCCAAGAGTGTGCAAAGCTGTCAAAGGCAAAGGGTGGCTACTTTGAAGAATCTCAAATATAAATATACTTTGATTTAACACTTTTTGGCTTACTACATGATTCCATATGTGTTATTTCATAATTTGATGGCTTCACTATTATTCTACAATGCAGAACATTGTAACAATAAAGAAAAATCTTTGAATGAGTAGATGTGTCCAAACCTTTGACTGGTACTGTGTATATTTTTTTTCAAGTCCTCGTTGAAAAGTAGTTATGATCTCAGAATAAAATGATGTATCATGCATGGCATTTCAGACTTTGGACACTACATGCAATACGTTGGACACTACATGCAATACGTTGGACACTACATGCAATACGTTGGACACTACATGCAATACGTTGGACACTACATGCAATACGTTGTATTGTAGATTAGCAGTTTCATTTATCAACTTTGTCTACCAAATTTGACCACTGAGTAGCCATAGAGCCATTGAGCTGCTGAAAGTAATTTCTTGCTATTTGCTGAGCCCACTATAAGCTTCTGTGTTTGTGTGCTGCTTCAGAGCTGCAACTGCCTGCCTTGTTTGGCACACAACGTTTTCATCTCTGTGTGTTTTGTTCTGTGAATGTATAAAAGTTGAGACAGTAATGACATCCCTCTTTATTGAGCACGCTGTCTCGCTGCTTTCCTCTAGAGATGTACTGGCGTGTATCCCATCCATGACATTAGAGGGCCACCATGTGGCCATGTGATGGATTGCACTACAGTCCTGATTGATTCTGAGAATCCTGTCTGTTTGCCTTCTTATTTTTTACATGATTTACAGGTATGTTCATCATTTGCTGATGTTTTTATTTCCATTGTATTGTCGTTTAATTATAAACAGTAATTGTGGATTACCAATAATAGACTACTGTTCTTACTATTTTTAATTGCAGACATGTGTTGGGAACCGTTGCTGTGAATCCTGGTGCTGCCAACCCAGTCCTTGGCTGTGTCAATAAGTAAAAGCAGAGAACAAGTGAGGACTACAGAGACGAACACATGGTAAAAACGGGAATGTAATACAAATGCCGTACACATAAAATATAAATGACTAGGGAAAAGCAAAGCTAAAAAAGTAAGTTATAAGATACATTTTATAAAATGTCTACAGTTCCGTTCCCCCTCATCTTCTCTGGCAGGCTGTTCCAGAGGCTGGGGCAGGCCCCCAGTGTCCGGTCTAGAAGTCCTGAAGTTACTAGCTCTGCTGGTATAGTAACCTAGCGGTGCCATAGCCATGGGAAGTAGGGGTGATGAGAGTGCTGCAGCACCCCTGATAAATCACAAATTACATATTTTTTCCCCCACCAAGTTAGTGCACTAGGCCTTTATTACTCCTGTATGAGTGAACAAAAACTTGTCAGCAGAACAGTGCCAAAAGCCCTGGTCTGCCCTAAAAATCCTACATCAATCACAATCGCCAGAATGGCCAAACCTTAGACGCCTGCTTTGGTCTCTAAAATGTGTTTATTATGATCAAGTTCGACCCCCATGGTCAATTCTATAAAAGTTCAATACAAATCGAGATATTTAATTAAATAGTGATCCATTCTGACTACACATTTTACGTCACACAGGACCACGTGCTGATACAGACCAATCATGAGCCGGTAAGCTATGACGAGGCTCCATATGACTCTCTAAGGCAGGATGAAAACAACTACATTGACCATGATCCTTTGCTCTTTTCAGACACTTTCACCATGATCCTTTTCAATTTTGGGGGGTGCCATTCAGCCGCATTCAGCAATATGGCATGCTTCAAATTCAAAAACGTCCGGCTTCATGCTCCATCTGGAGTTTTCCATAGGAAAACATTAGCGCTATCACTACTAGTGGTTTTAATGTCTTTGGGCTGGGGACATAAAAACTGAAAGCTGTCTCTCCATGCCTCTTGGTCCTAGGCTTTGCGATAGTTAAAAAGCCAGTGCCACAGGACCTGAAGGACCTACTGGGTACATACACTATATATATGAAAGTATGTGGACACCTCTTCAAATAAGTGAATTCAGCTATTTCAGCCACACCGTTACTGACAGGTGTATAAAATAGAGCACACAGGCATGCAATCTCTAGACAAACATTGGCAGTAGAATGGCCTTACTGAAGACGTCAGTGACTTGGCACCATCATAGAATGCCACCTTTCCAACAAGTCAGTTCATCAAATTTCTGCCCTGCTAGAGCTGCCCAAGTCAACTGTAAGTGCTGCTATTGTGAAGTGGAAAACATCTAGGAGGAACAACAGCTCAGCCGCAAATGGTAAGCCACACAAGCTCATTGAACGGGACTGCCAAGTGCTGACAATTGTCTGTCCTCAGTTGCAACACTCGCTACCGAATTTCATACTGCCTCTGGAAGCAACATCAGCACAAGAACTGTTCATTGGGAGCTTCATGAAAAGGGTTTTCATGGCCGAGGACTACCTGACATGATGACTCCTTGCTGTCCCCAGTCCACCTGGCAGTGCTGCTGCTCCAGTTTCAACTGTTCTGCCTTATTATTATTCGACCATGCTGGTCATTTATGAACATTTGAACATCTTGGCCATGTTCTGTTATAATCTCTACCCGGCACAGCCAGAAGAGGACTGGCCACCCCACATAGCCTGGTTCCTCTCTAGGTTTCTTCCTAGGTTTTGGCCTTTCTAGGGAGTTTTTCCTAACCACCGTGCTTCTACACCTGCATTGCTTGCTGTTTGGGGTTTTAGGCTGGGTTTCTGTCCAGCACTTTGAGATATCAGCTGATGTACGAAGGGCTATATAAACAAATTTGATTTGATTTGAAAATTTGATTTGAGTAACCACACAGATAACCATGCTCAATGCCGAATGTCGGCTGGAGTGGTGTAATGCTCGCTGCCATTGGACTCTGGAGCAGTGGAAACGCTTTCTCTGGGGAGATGAATCACACTTCACAATCTGGCAGTCCGATGGAGAATCTGCCAGGAGAACGCTACCTGCCCAAATGCATAGTATCAACTGTAAAGTTTGGTGGAGGAGGAATAATGGTCTGGGGCTGTTTTTCATGGTTTGGGCTCCTTTGTTCCAGTGAAGGGAAATCTTAACGCTGCATCATACGTGATACTCTAGACTATTCCTTGCTTCCAACTTTGTGGCAACAGTTTGGGGAAGGCCCTTTCTTGTTTCAGCATGACAATGCGAGATCCATACAGAAATGGTTTGTCGACATCGATGTGGAAGAACTTGACTGGCCTGCACAGAGCCCTGATCTCAACCCCATCGAAGACCTTTGGGATGAATTGGAATGCCGACTATGAGCCAGGCCTAATCGCCCAACATCAGTGCCCAACCTCACTAGGAGCTGCTGCGCCTTCTTCACCATGCTGTCTGTGTGGGTGGACCATTTCAGTTTGTCCGTGATGTGTATGCCAAGGGTGGAGGTGATATGGTCCTTGACTTGTCTCTCAAAGCACTTCATGATGACGGAAGTGAGTGTTACGAGGAGATAGTCATTTAGCTCAGTTACCTTCGCTTTCTTGGGAACAGGAACAATGGTGGCCCTCTTGAAGCATGTGGGTACAGCAGACTGGGATAAGGATTGATTGAATATGTCTGTAAACACACCAGCCAGCTGGTCTACGCATGCTACCTTTAAAGCATGTATGTCATGTATTGGGGTGCACGGTCGTTAAGTGATGTAAAAATCTATTCTAAAACTCACAGACAACCAATGCAGATGATTTAATACTGGTGCATTGTGTGCTCTCCATCTGGTCTTGGTCAGTGCCCGTGCTGCTGCATTCTGTATGTTTTGCAGTTGACCAATGGTTTTCTTTGTTAGTGGGGTTAAAATCCTGTAAAGTTGTGTATTGGCTGCATAGCCGTGCTTTCTGTTAACCCTGCCAAGGGGTAACATATATAAACTGAACAGAACCGGAGCCAATATTGAACCTTGTGAAACACCACACGTGATATCTATTTTCTCTGAGTTACAAAAAACTCTTGACCGGTTAAATAGGTCCTAAACCAGTTAAGAACTGGACTGGAGAAGTCTGTCCAGAAGGACATCATGGTCAACAGTATCAAATGCTGCACTCAAATCCAAGACAAGGACAGAGAGTTTTTTGACATCTGTGTTGATCCTAAGATATGCCACTTTAACAAAGGCATCTCTGAGCTATGGGGGTCACAAAATCCAGATTAGAATTATTTTTTCTTAAATACAATTGGGACTTTAAAATTATTTAGCTGTTTGAAAACCAATTCCTCCTGAATTGAGAAGGCAGGTAGAAGACTTTAGGTGTGATATTAATAGTAAGTATTATTTTTATCCAACCAGTTTGTAGTAACAAGCTTGACGTCGTCATTACGTGCTAGGAATATGGGACCAAATAGTAAACGTTTGACTATAAGTGAATTTGTCCAAATACTTAAGACTTCTTCAAATGGAGGGACTAGATACATAAAGTGGGGGAGAACCGGGGTGTAAGTAACACTTATTTACTCAGAGATTGATAGAGCTAAAGCCACCATATTTTATTATAAACAACTTATACATGTCCTCTAGCAACTGTAATTTCATTTCTAGGTTATTAAAGGACTTCAAATGAAATAGACCGAGAACAGAACTACTGCAACGTTACTTTTGTACCTGTTGTGGGCCAAAGTAACACAGGCTTGGGTTGGAAGTCTGGCGAGAAGTGCACAATATCTGTCACTTCTATGCCCTACCAATGTTACTTCCGCCCCACCCCTCTCTCCTGTAACTTCTCCTTGGTTGGCATCCAAGACTAGCTGTCAATATATTTTAAACCTATGCTGTAATTTAGTCACTAGAACGGTTAAGAAAATAACATATGTTTAGAACCTTAAAAAAATAAGCACAACATTTATTTTTTTAACTTTCCCTCACTCAAAACAACTTTTATTGATAACTTGTTGAAATGTTGCAGTGAGCAGATTTTTTTTGCAGGAAGGTGGTCTTCTGCATTAGACACTTGCGCGTGTCGTTAAATCATTCTAGCGTCTGTATTATTTGAGAAAATGGGCGTGTTACTTCTGACCGCGTTACTTTTTGTCATAGACGGTATACAGCTTCAAGCAGAATTTAGGATAGGATACTTAACGTAGCAGGTTAGGATAATTAGGTTAAAACAATGGTTAGGTTTAGCTAAAATGCTCAAATTCTCTGCGAAATTAACATTTTGACGATTTATGCCTCTCTTCCGTCTGTAGCTGTATACCATGTAGCCACAATCCAGTTCTTCCCTTCTTTTATTTCTTAACGGGAAAACCGATATGTATGAAAATACCCTCAGATAAAAGGTGACATTTTGTACTGTCGCCTCATATGAAACATTTGATCTCAAATCCAAAATGCTGGAGCAGAGCGCCAAATTTAAACATTTAGCTTCACTGTCCAAATAAATACAGAGGGAAGTGTAGTGATTTTTTTATTGAGATAATGGGTTGGTAGTGTATGACCTGTGATGTAGTAAAATGGGTTATTATTGAAACTATAATTCCTAAATTGAGAAATGAAGCCGATTTCAATAATCAGACACAAAACAAGCATGCTAAGGGATGTGTGATTGGAAACTAATTTCTGTGAAAATTAATAGACAACAAATTACAATAGAGACCACAGGACCAGTTTACAAGTTTTAATGATGTTCCAGATTACTACTGTCTGTCTCTGCATGTCAACAACATTGGTCTTGGCACAAATTCAAATGACTTAAACAGAAGGTTTGTCTGGTTCCAATTCTTGGTGGACTGGTTTTGGCTTCTTGTAAGCCTATGGAGCTGTTGATTCGGTCCAAGATGGTCAGGTTGTTGAAAAAGAGATGCTTTATTGGCTGAGTGCCTTGGTCTGGTCCATCACCTTGCGGAAGAGGTCTTCTATCTGAGCCTGGACGTTGTCGACCAGAGGCTTGAGCTGAGCCTGCATGTTCTCAGCCAGGGGCTTCAGCTGGGCCTGCATGTCATCGGCCAGTGGTGCCAGCTTGGCCTGGATCTGCTGCAGCTGGGCCTTCCCATCCTCTAAGAAGGTCCTGTTCGGAAGGGAGTGGGTGATTAGTGGTCTGAATACAATATAAACTAAGGTAGTGCCAAAAATATTGTTGAAAAATAGGATCAAAACACATTGCTTGTTAATGCTTTTGTAGGCCATTGGCCTTTTTTCATCTAATTTTTGTGTATATTATTTTTGACCCTACATCCATTATTTTGCATTGCTTTTGGCTGCTCCCTTCATTGTTTCTTTATTGTAAATTATAAGGCAATAGAATTGTGTTTTTTCTTCAACTTTTTATTTAGGACTTGGTTGGAAGGGCTGGTTCTTCAAACGTGTATCAAATAATGTAATAGTTAAAAAAAAATGTCACTCACTCTGACTGGATCTTCTGCACCAGTTCCTGAGTGGTGGAGGTCAGCTGAGCTGACAGATCCTGGAAGTACTGTGCCAGTTTCTCAGCCTCGGGGCACTGTGCTGCTTGGCTTCCTAGGGGTAGCCAGAGGGTAACGTCATTAACAGAGGCCCACATTGTACACAAACCATTTATGCCCATATAGCATACAACAACACATACAAGACCCTCTACACATACAGCCGTTAAAAATAAATCCACCAACTCTGGAATATAACATTTCCATATCAAGCATATCTCTCACTATTATATTATATATTGCACATATGTGAAATGCAGTTATAGAACCACATACAGAATGAAATATATGTGATTTTTTTTTTTTTGCCGCGATTGTGTCTTTAATTCCGAATGCTACCACAGGTGAGAAACTAACGACAGAGTGAACCTTTCAGATATGAAAAACTTTCTCTTACCATGTGCCAGAGCAAGCACAACAACCAGGGTGGCAAGAGAGAACTTCATGGCTGTTGAGTAGGGCACCTAAGGAGAGAAGAGAGAGGTAGAATTAGCTTGACCTCATAGGTCTGTGGAGGTGTGGTTTGATCACTGGATGGCAGTGATGTAAATTAACTAAGTAAAATGACTTTCAAGTACTACTTAAGTCATTTTTTGCTGCATCTGTACTTTACTATTTATATTTTTGACTACTTTACTTTTACTCCACTACATTCCTAAAGAAAATATGTATTTTTTAATCCCATCCAATTTTCCTGACACACCAAAGTACTTGTTACATTTTGAATGGTCAGGCAGGACAGCAATGTGATCCAATTCACGCACCTATCAGTTTAACGCGTTGTCATCACTGGTGCCTCTGATCAGGCGGGCTCACTAAAGGCATGCTGCGTTTGTAAATTATGTCTGAGTGTGGGAGTGTGCCCCTGACTATCCTTAAATTATAATTTGATGTAGGTCTGTCGCATTTACTTTTTACTTTTACTCAAATATGACAAATTATTACTTTTCCATCACTATACTTAAGTACATTTAAAACCCAATACTTCTAAACTTTTACTTAAGGTTCTTTTACTGGGTGACTTTCACTTTTACTTGAGTCATTTTCTATTAAGGTATCTTTCCTTTTACTCAAGTATGACAATTGAGTACTTTTTCCACCACTGCCGAATGGAAGGATGGTGGTCTCTAAAGCATTTTGTAGTTTCAAGGTTTTTCTCTTGGCATAACAAATAAGTGCACTCGGTGGCAGGTTTGAGATCAGTTCAATTTAACTCAGTTAATTCAAGATTTAAAATCAGCAAGATTTCATATCATAATAAATTGTCTGAATAGTAATGTAGTTCGCCAAATGCCCATTACTCCGACTCCCTAGGAAATTGCATGTTCTGACTGTCTGCGCAAATTTGGAATTGAATTAGACATGGACTCTGTTTTGATTTCCATCTTAATTTGCCTTTCTGAATTCCCTGAGAAGAATCATCTTGATTCACATCGACAGTTTACCTCTTGGAAAACAGTAATGAAACATCAATCAAGCACTCTAAAGATCACTCTCTAAACTACTGCTTATAGCAATACTGCTTAAATAAGCAGCTTACAATGTGGTTGGGAAGGAATGTCCCTCTATAATTGAATGCCCATTTTTACAGACACCTGACTCACTATTAAACAACATATTGCAAGAAAAACAAACGTTTTACCGCATCAAGCAGAAGAGTTCCTTGGCAGAGAAAGAAACGGGACCACTCACCTGAGTCGGCAGGACAGTTTAAATCGGATGGTATCTTTCGTTGGGCCTCCCAAACGTCTTATAGTCCTTCAGAAATGATAAGGCCCACCTCAGACGCAGACCCATTGGCAGCGTAGGTTGAAGTACAGGACTATCATTGGATGTTTGTGCTAGCATGTGACTGCAGGCTGACCCTTGCTGCTCAGCTTGCCACCAAGGCAATCCACTCTAAAGTCCAAGAGTTCCCCTCCTGTGAAGAAGTGCTGATTGCTCAAACGCAGTAGGTGTCTTGTCAAAGCATCGGATTAAAGAAAACATACACAGGACATTTCATCACGAGAAACAACAAAACAGAGAGAATGACAACCAAGCTGTTAAAACACAACGAGAATTGCAAAAGCACGGAAACATGGCAGCCACAGTACTTTCCAGGGGTCAGCCTGAAGATGACTGTTCAGCTGTTTCTGACTGTACGTGTGAATCACATGTTAATTGTTTATGTTTGCTGTTCTATTTCTTGTGTGTGTATTTGTTTAAAACAGGTCATATATGAATACACAGATTCATTTTCTAAATGTTCACATATTGAATAAATCTAAGTTAATCTATCAATATGAATTAGTTCCAAGCCATGGAATATATTAGTCAATTTCCATGACATACAAAATAAACAAAACATTTATAGAAATGGTGTGCAGCACAAGATGAGATATAGAAAGTGTGTTACCTTCTAATATGGAGGATGACATTTGGGGATGACTGGAGAAAATGTACCTACAATAGAGACTTTGCAGGGTAAAATATGACCTAACTGAAACATTACTGAATAGAAGTCCCAGAAACTTAAGTTCTGTACGGATATACGATATATACTTACAATACATAATATTGTGTACTCAATATTTGTCTCGTTTTAAACTTGGTGAGGATTGTCATAATTGGGTACAAATGTTGAGTATAACATCATCAGGAATTTCAAACTGAAACTACATGTAGTTTTTATTTTACAATATACATAACTATAACTATACATTTTATATTAGTATACATTGAGTATACCAAACATTAGGAATACCTTCTAATTGTCAGGACCCGGTTACGAACCTGGGTCTCTGTAGTGAGAAACAGTCACTTAACCAACTGAGCCACGAATAGCCAGCAGAACCCAGAAGATGAGGCAGACACAGCAGTACTTAAGACGGTGTATTTAATAAAGTAAAAAAAGGAGAAGTCCTTCAATACAAAAATGGCAAATCCAAAAGGTGGTAGGAATAGCACAAAAAAGCCTCAAGAGATACTCAAAACAAAAACAGAATTCCACAAGAGCATCCACCGGAATCGACAAGAAAACACAGAACACTAGGGCTGGGTGCTAACATATAAACACAGAGCACAGAACTGAGGGAAACTAAGGGTTTAAATACAATCAGGGGAAACGAGGCACAGGTGCAAATAATAATGGGGAACAAGGGAAAAAACATAAGGTCAAAAAGCACAATGGGGGCATCTAGTGACCAAAACCCGGAACAACCCTGGCCAAATCCTGACAGAATCCCCCCCCTAGGAACGGCTCCTGACGTTCCTACCAGCTCTCTCAGGGTGGAGGGCCCTGAACTGACGAATGAGGTCAGGGTCCAGGATGTCTTTGGCAGGAACCCAGGAGCGCTCCTCGGGACCGTAGCCTTCCCAGTCCACCAGATACTGCCAGGACCGCTGCACCCGGCGATAATCCAGTATCCGATGGACGGTATAAGCCGGCTGGCCTCCAATGACACGAGGCGGAGGGGGAGGTCTGTCTGCCGGGACAAGGGGAGAAAAAACAACAGGTTTTAACAATGAAATGTGAAATGTGGGATTAATCTTAAGGGATCTGGGTAAGTGTAGGCGATAAGAAACTGGGTTAACTCTCCTGGCAACCTTGAAGGGACCGATGTATTTTTGGGACAGCTTGCGAGACTCCACCCGTAGAGGTAAGTCTCTTGTGGAGAGCCAGACTCTCTGGCCGGGGCGCAGGGTAGGCCCGGGACGGCGACGTCTGTTGGCTTGTAGTTGGTACCTCTGTGAGGAACGCATAAGATTAAGACGGGTCTTCCTCCACATAAGCCGACAGCGTCTGACGAACTTCAAGGCTGAAGGCACTCTGACTTCTGCCTCCTGGTCCGGGAACAATGGAGGAGCATAGCCAAACTGACACTCGTGCGGGGACATACCAGTGGAGGAGGAGCGCAAGGTGTTGTGCGCGTATTCGGCCCAAACAATAAAGGATGACCATGTGGACGGGTTGTCACGAGTCATACATCGGAGGGTGGTTTCCAGCTCTCGATTCATCCTCTCTGTTTGGCCGTTGGACTCCGGATGGTACCCTGAAGATAGACTGGCAGAAGCCCCCATGAGTTGGCAGAAGGCCTTCCAAAACCTTGAGGCGAACTGGGGACCTCTGTCAGAAACCATATCTTGAGGAATGCCGAAGACTTGGAACACATGATTAATTACCAACTCAGCTGTTTCCTTGGCAGAAGGTAACTTAGTCAGAGGGACGAACCTGGCCGCCTTTGAAAACCTGTCGATTATGACTAGGATAGTAGTATTGCCATGGGATGGAGGAAGTCCAGTAATAAAGTCCAATGAGATATGGGACCAGGGTCTGTGGGGAACAGGTAAAGGGTGAAGGAGTCCTTGAGGGCGGAGGTGAGAAGATTTGCCCTGGCAGCACACGGGACAGGCATTGACGAAAGTGGCAACGTCTTCTCTTATGGTAGGCCACCAGAACTTACGCTGGATGAACTCCAAGGTGCGACCTATGCCCGGATGACAGGTGAGGCGAGAGGAGTGCCCCCACAGAAGGACCTGAGGCCTCACTGCCTTGGGGACAAACAACCGATTGGCAGGACCTCCTTTCGGGTCCGGTTCGCTAGCTTGAGCACGTCTCACGGGATCCTCAACTTGCCACGAGATCGGAGCCACAATCTTAGCAGCAGGAAGGACAGGCATGTCCGTGTCATCTCGAATGGCAGGAGCGTAGACTCGGGACAGGGCATCCGGTTTGAGATTCTTCGACCCGGGCCGATAGGTGAGGATAAACTGGAATCGATTGAAGAAAAGAGACCATCTAGCTTGTCTAGAGTTCAACCGCTTCGCCTGCTGGATATACTCCAGATTTTTGTGGTCCGTAAGCACTTGAAACGGGTGAGAAGCCCCCTCGAGCCAGTGTCTCCATTCCTTCAATGCCATCTTAACCGCTAGGAGTTCACGATCCCCCACATCGTAGTTCCTCTCAGTCGGGGTAAGCCGGTGTGAGAAGAAAGCGCACGGATGAAGCTTCTTGTCTTCACCCCTCTGAGACAGGACAGCTCCAACACCAACCTCTGATGCGTCTACCTCCACCACAAATGGTTCATCCGTAGTCGGTAGTATCAGGATGGGAGCAGAGAGAACGCGCTGCTTGAGTCCTTGGAAGACCGTCTCAGCTTCTCTTCCCCACAAAAACCTTGCATTGCCACCCTTGGTTAAAGCTGAGAGAGGGGCTGCCACCAAGCTGAAGTTCTTGATGAACTTGCGGTAAAAGTTTGT
Source organism: Oncorhynchus masou masou (assembly GCF_036934945.1). Classification (NCBI taxonomy): domain Eukaryota; kingdom Metazoa; phylum Chordata; class Actinopteri; order Salmoniformes; family Salmonidae; genus Oncorhynchus; species Oncorhynchus masou. The sequence goes on along the minus strand of NC_088223.1, from coordinate 31,511,172 downwards.
GAAGCCCAGGAAACGCTGAACTTCCTTAACGGATTTGGGGGTGGGCCAATCCGCTACCGCCCCTACCTTCCTGGGGTCCATTTGGACTCGACCGGGTTCCACTACAAATCCCAGGAATTGTACTCGGGATGAATGGAATTCACATTTTTCCGGCTTAACGTACAGATGGCTGTCCAGGAGGCGTTTGAGTACTTGTCTGACATGCTTAGTGTGTTCTTGAAGGGAGCTCGAAAAGATGAGGATGTCATCCAAGTAAACGAACACAAATATGTTAAGCATATCCCTAAGCACATCGTTTATGAGCACTTGGAACACCGCTGGGGCGTTGGTCAGGCCGAAGGGCATCACCAAGTATTCATAGTGACCAGTAGGCGTGTTGAAAGCGGTCTTCCACTCGTCACCAGGTCTGATCCGCACAAGATGGTATGCGTTCCGCAGGTCAAGCTTAGTGAAAACAACTGCTTCCTGGAGCAGCTCGAAGGCTGTGGCCATAAGGGGTAGCGGGTAACGGTTACGGACGGTTATGGCATTGAGTCCCCGGTAGTCGATGCAAGGACGTAATCCACCGTCTTTCTTGGCCACAAAGAAAAACCCTGCTCCCGCCGGGGAGGTGGATGGACGCATGAGGCCTGCTTCCAGAGCGTCCTTGATGTAGGTATCCATAGCAGCTCGTTCGGGTGGAGATAGGGAAAAGATCCGACCCCTGGGGGGGCAAGTGCCCGGAAACAGGTCGATGGGGCAATCGTAAGGTCTATGGGGTGGTAGCATGGTAGCCCTCTGTTTGCTAAACACCAGTTTGAGGTCATGGTAACACTCGGGAATTCGGGTCAGGTCGATGGATTCTAAAGACTCGGGAGTAGAACTCGGGGAATTCTGGAAAATACAAGTAGCTTGGCACGTAGGACCCCACTGCTTGATAGTGCCCACAGACCAGTCGATGTGAGGGTTATGGCTGTGAAGCCAGGGGTATCCAAGGACGAGAGGGAACTCGGAACAGGAGATCAAATGAAAGTTCATCAATTCCTGGTGTTGTGAAACTGAAAGTCGCAAGGAGGTAGTGACATGAGTGACAAGTCCAGATCCCAAAGGGCTTCCATCCAATGTAGTGACCCTCATGGGTTCACTTAGAGGTTCAGAGGGAACGCCATTCTCCTTCGCCCAGACACCATCCATGAAGTTACCTGCGGCTCCAGAGTCTACCAAGGCTTGAAGGTGAAGCTTGTGGTTGTCCCAGGAGAGGGTGACTGGAATGAGCAGACGGGAGTTGGACGGATGGGAGGAGGTTATGTTTCCCGTTACAGTTCCCCCGGTCTGTACGGGACAGAGCGTTTCCCTGGAGCCCGGGACACGTGGAACGGAAATGGCCCGGTTTGCCGCAATATAGACAGCGTCGCTCCCTCATCCGGCGGTCTCTCTCAGCCTGGGAGATGCGTCCAATCTGCATGGGTTCCGATGGAGCCAGCGAGGATAAAGGTGGGGACTCGGAGCTGGGACTGATAGGGGCTAGAGGTCTACGGTTGAGTTCTCTCTCTCTCAGACGCTGGTCAATGCGTGAGGCCAACTTGATCAGGGACTCGAGATTGTCCGGTGGTTCCCGAGTGGCCAGTTCATCTTGGATAGTGTCGGAAAGGCCTTTCAGAAAGCACACCGTGAGCGCCTCGTTGTTCCAGCCACTTGCTGCTGCCACCGTGCGGAACTGGATGGCATAGTCCGTCACGCTGCGCCAACCTTGGTGGAGAGTCAGGAGCGGTTTGGCTGAGTCAGAACCACTGCTTGGGCCTTGAAACACTCGTTTGAATTCCTCAGCAAAGGCAGAGTAGCTGGCACAGCAGGAACTATGGGCATCCCACACAGCAGTAGCCCAGGCCAGGGCTTTTTCCGACAGCAGAGTGATGATATAAGCGATCTTAGACCGGTCGGTGGGAAACGACGAGGGTTGTAGCTCAAAGGAGAGAGAACATTGGGTGAGAAACCCTTTACAAGCACTTGGATCACCTGAGAACCGTTGGGGAGGTGGAAGACGAGGTTCAGCCAGGGGGTTAACTGCCATGGGTACGTGAATCTGAGGTACTGGGAAGGGAACTGTTGCCGGGGTAAGAGAATCAGATATTTGCTTAATGGAAGTCAGCATCTCCGACAGAAGATGAGAATGTCTAGCCATTAAGGCCTCTTGCTGAACCAGGGCGGCTTCGTGGCGTTGGACAGTCTCCTGGTGGTGGGACAGCATGGCAAAAAGGTCCTGGGAACAGGCTGCCTCTGGGTTCATTTTTGGCTCTGTGTTTCTGTCAGGACCCGGTTATGAACCTGGGTCTCCGGAGTGAGAAACAGTCACTTAACCAACTGAGCCACGAATAGTCAGCAGAACCCAGAAGATGAGGCAGACACAGCAGTACTTAAGACGGTGTATTTAATAAAGTAAAAAAAGGAGAAGTCCTTCAATACAAAAATGGCAAATCCAAAAGGTGGTAGGAATAGCACAAAAAAGCCTCAAGAGATACTCAAAACAAAAACAGAATTCCACAAGAGCATCCACCGGAATCGACAAGAAAACACAGAACACTAGGGCTGGGTGCTAACATACAAACACAGAGCACAGAACTGAGGGAAACTAAGGGTTTAAATACAATCAGGAGAAACGAGGCACAGGTGCAAATAATAATGGGGAACAAGGGAAAAAACATAAGGTCAAAAAGCACAATGGGGGCATCTAGTGACCAAAACCCGGAACAACCCTGGCCAAATCCTGACACTAATATTGAGTTTTACCTGAATTCATCTGGTCAGCCAATGCCATGGAAAGAGCAAGTGTTCTTAATGTTTGTTATTCATAAATATTACATTTTGAAAAATTAGGTCAGGATTCTCTAGTTATCTTGGGAGGAATTTCTCCACAAACATTTCTAAGTAACATTTGTAGAGAAATAACATTTGCAGTGCTATGCTCATTCATATACATTCCATGCACAACATCATCAGAGGCTTTCACTGGGAGAAGATTAACATGACAAAGCAACCAGTTAGCTGAGCAATTTACACACAAACACTCCTTGCATCCCTCATCGAAAGGCAGATGAAATCAATGTCTCAAAAGATTAGCTGCGTTTGCATGTAACCTGTGCCCAGATGTGTCCAGCGTCTTAGAGTAAGATTTACCTTGGGTTAATCACAGACTGTGTTAATTTGTGCAATGCCCTCGAGCCCTTGTCCTTCCCTTTCAGAAAAATGTGTGGAAGCTATGCCTAAGTTTCTTTTTTGGGGGGGGGGGATTTCACCCTTGTTTAACCAGGTAAGCCAGTTGAGAACAAGTTCTCATTTACCACTGTGACCTGGTCAAGATAAGGCAAAGCAGTGCGACACAAACAACAACAGAGTTACACATGGAATAAACAAACATACAGTCAATGACACAATGGAAAAGTCTATATACAGTGTGTGCAAACAAGGTAACATAAGGGAGGTAAGGCAAAAAATAGGCCATAGTGGCGAAAAAATTACAATTTAACAATTAAACACTGGAGTGATAGATGTGCAGAAGATGAATGTGCAAGTAGAGATACTGGGGTGCAAAGGAGCAAAACAATATCAGTATGGGGATGAGATAGTTGGATGGGCTATTTAAAGATTGGCTATGTGCAGGTGCAGTAATCTGTGAGCTGCTATGACAGCTGGTGCTCAAAGTGAGAGATGGAGATATGAGTCTCCAGCTTCAGTGATTTTTGCAATTTGTTCCAGTCATTGGCAGCAGATAACTGGAAGGAAAGGCGACCAAAGTAGGAATTGGCTTTGGGGGTGACCAGTGAAATATACTTGCTGGAGCGTGTGCTATGGGTGGGTGCTGCTATGGTGACCAGTGAGCTGAGATAAGGCGGGGCTTTACCCAGCAAAGACTTATAGATGACCTGGAGCCAGTGGGTTTGGTGACGAATATGAAGCGAGGGCCAGCCATCGAGAGGATACAGATTGCAATGGTGGATAGGCTATGGGGCTTTGGTGACAAAACGGATGGCACTGTGATAGACTGCATCCAATTTGCTGAGTAGAGTGTTGGATGTTATTTTGTAAATGGCATCGCTGAAGTCAAGGATCGGTAGGATAGTCAGTCATAGTTCTACGAGGGTATTTTTGGCAGCATGAGTGAAGGATGCTTTGTTGCGAAATAGGAAGCTGATTATAGATTTAATTTTGGATTAGAGATGCTTAATGTGAGTCTGGAAGTAGATTTCACAATCTAACCAGACACCTAGTTATTTGTAGTTGTCCACATATTCTAGGTCAGAACCGTCCAGAGTAGTGATGCTGGACGGACGGGCAGGTGCAGGCAGAGATCAGTTGAAGAGCATGCATTCAGTTTTACTTGCATTTAAGAGCAGTTGGAAGACACAGAAGGAGAGTTGTAGCTCGTCTGGAGGTTAGTTAATACAGTGTCCAAAGAAGGGCCAGAAGTATACAGAATGATTGTCAAGAATCTCGCCGAAGATGGTGCCTCCTCTTAGCTGCATCTAGGGAGACCGGAGGAGGAGGCTCTTCCTGCTCCTATTGTGGACGGAGAGGACACACTTTGGACCGGTGCTGGAGAGGTTCCTCTGGGAGTCGAGCTGGCCGGCGAAACACTTCTCGGCCACCCCAGGTGAGCAGGCACCAAACTCACCCAGAGCTCCCTGTTGGTCACATGTTTTTGTTCATTTTTTCCCCTGCGTTTTTCCCCTCTCTTCAGCATAAGGCGCTAGTCGATTCAGGCGCAGCTGGGAGTTTTATGGATTGCGGACTCGCCCGTAAGTTGGGTATTCCGCAGATAGACCCACCTGTCCCCGTGCACTCCTTAGATAACCGACCGTTAGGGTCAGGGCTGGTCAGGGAGGCCACGATTCCGCTGGATATGGTAACGCAGGGGGATCATAGGGAGAAGATCAGTTTCTACCTTATTGATTCACCTGGGTTTCCAGTGGTGTTGGGGATTCCCTGGCTGGCTATTCACAATCCTCTCATTTCCTGGAAACAGGGGGCTCTTCAGGGGTGGTCAGACGAGTGTTGGGGTAGGTGTATAGGAGTTTCCATCGGTGCCACGACGGTGGAGAGTCCAGACCAGGTTTCCACCGTGCGCATTCCCCCAGAATATGCCGATTTGGCTATCGCTTTTAGTAAGAAAAAAGCGACCAAATTACCACCCCATCGACGGTGGGATTGCGTGAAAAACCTCCAGGAGAACGCTGCACTTCCCCGGAGTCATGTGTACCCACTGTCAGAGGAGGAGACGTTGGCTGTGGAGACATATGTCACGGAAGCTCTGAGACAGGGGTACATCCGGCCCTCCATGTCACCCGTCTCCTCAAGTTTCTTTTTTGTGAGGAAAAAGGAGGGAGGTCTGTGTCCGTGCATTGATTATCGAGGCCTCAATTCGATCACAGTGGGTTTTAGTTATCCGCTACCTCTCATCGCTACGGTGGTGGAATCATTCCACGGAGCGCGTTTCTTCACATAACTGAACCTCAGGAGCGCGTATAATCTGGTGCGTATTCGGGGAGGAGACGAGTGGAAAACAGCGTTTAGTACCACATCAGGCCACTATGAGTACCTCGTCATGCCATATTGGTTAAAAAAATGCTCCAGCCATCTTCCAATCCTTTGTAGATGAGATTCTCAGGGACTTGCTCGGGCAGGGTTTGGTAGTCTATATTGATGACATCTTGATTTATTCTGCCACACGCGCCGCGCATGTCTCCCTGGTGCGCAAGGTTCTTGGGCGACTGCCTGAGCATGACCTATACGTCAAGGCTGAGAAAGGCTGTTCTCCAAACCAGCCGTTTCCTTCCTGGGTTATCGCATTTCCAGCTCGGGGGTGGTGATGGAGTGTGACCGCGTTAACGTTGTGCGTAATTGGCTGATTCCGACCACGGTAAAGGAGGTGCAGTGGTTTTTAGGGTTTGTCAATTACTACCGGAGGTTTTTCTGGGGGGTTGGCCAAGTCGCGGCGCCCATTACCTCACTGCTGAAGGGGGGCGGTGCGTCTGCGGTGGTCGGCAGAGGCTGATGGAGCCTTCAACCAGTTGAAGGCGCTGTTCACTGAAGCTCCCGTGTTGGCGCATCCAGACCCTTCGTTAGCATTCATAGTGGAGGTGGATGTGTCCGAGGCTGGGGTTGGAACCGTGCTGTCTCAGCACTCGGGCACGCCACCGAAACTCCGTCCCTGCGCTTTCTTTTCTAAGAAGCTGGGTCCGGCGGAGCGGAACTATGATGTGGGGGACCGGGAGTTACTAGCTATGGTAAAGGCCCTGAAGGTGTGGAGACACTGGCTAGAGGGGGCTAAACACCCTTTCCTCATCTGGACTGACCACCGCAATCTGGAGTATATTCGAGCAGCGAGGAGACTGAATCCACGTCAGGCTAGGTGGGCCATGTTCTTTACACACTTTAGATTTACGATCTCTTATAGACCAGGTTCCCTTAACACTAAGGCCGACGCGCTGTCCCGTCTCTATGACACCGAGGACCGGTCCATCGAACCCAATCCCATCTTTCCAGCCTCTCGGCTGGTGGCCCCAGTGGTATGGGAGGTGGACGCGGACATCGAGCGGGCATTGAGGGTTGAACCTGCGCCTACACAGTGTCCGACTGGACGTAGGTACGTGCCGCTTGGTGTCCGTGATAAATTGATTTGGTGGGCTCACACACTACCGTCTTCGGGTCATCCGGGGATTGATAGGACAGTGTGGGGTCTTAGGGGGAAATACTGGTGGCCCACCTTAGCTAAGGATGTGAAGCTCTTTGTCTCTTCCTGTTTGGTATGCGCTCAGAGTAAGGCTCCTAGGCATCTGCCTACAGGGAAGTTACAACCCCTCAGGGGAACACTACCGTTCTGGTCGTTGTGGATCGGTTCTCTAAGTCCTACCGTCTCCTCCCATTACCTGGTCTTCCTACAGACTGCAGAGGCTCTATTTACCCTCGTCTTCCGGCACTATGGGGTTCCAGAGGACATGGTATCTGATCGGGGTCCCCAGTTCACATCCCGGGTTTGGAAGGCGTTTATGGAGCATCTGGGGATCTCGGTCAGCCTTACCTCTGATTATCACCCCGAAAGTAATGGGCAGGTGGAGAGAGTAAACCAGGAGGTGGATAGGTTTCTGAGGTCGTATTGCCAGGACCGGCCAAGAAAATGGGCGAGGTACGTCCCGTGGGCAGAGTTGGCCCAGGACTCACTTCGGCATTCATCCACGAATATGTCGCCATTCGAATGGGTACTGGGCTACCAGCCGGTCCTGACTCCGTGGCATCAGAGTCAGACTGAAGCTCCTGCGGTGGAGGAGTGGGTACAGCGCTCTAGAGAGACCTGGCGGGCAGTCCAGGATTCTCTCAGGCAGGCCAGTGAACGGCAGAAGAGAGATGCTGACCGCCACCGCAGTGAGGCCCCGATGTTTGCACCAGGGGACAGGGTCTGGCTCTCGACCCAAAACCTGCCCCTCCGCCTGCCCTGCCGGAAGTGGGGCTGCAGTGTGTGGGGCCATTTAAAGTCCTGAGGAGGATAAACGAGGTGTGTTATAGATTGCAACTTCCCTCTTACTATCGCATTAACCTCTCGTTTCATGTGTCTCTCCTCAGGCCTGGGTAGCTGGTCCCCTACAAGGCGGTGAAGGTACCGGAGGTCCATCCACCCCCTCTGGACATCGAGGGGTCCCCGGCATACACAGTACAAGCTATTCTGGACTCGAGATGCCGGGTGAGGGGCCTGCAGTACCTCGTGGACTGGGAGGGGTACGGTCCGGAGGAGAGGTGCTCGGTACCGGGGAGGGACAGTTTAGATCCTTCCCTCTTGAGGGATTTCCACCGCCTCCACCCGGATCGCCCCGCGCCTCGTCCTCCGGGTCGTCCTCGAGGCCGGGGTCGGCGCGCTGCGGGAGCCACGTGTCAGGGGGGGGGTACTGTCACGAATCTCGCCGAAGATGGTGCCTCTTCCTGTTCGGTCGGCGCTCGGCGGTCGTCGTCGCCGGACTATTAGCTGCCATCGATTCCCTTTCCGTTTGTTTCTGTTTATTGGGTTTAATTGGGTACACCTGTTTTGAGTTAGTGTTTGTTTGTAGGCTATTTAAGGGCACTAGGCCCGCTGGGTATTTGTGCAGGCTTGTTTTCTGTTATCTGGTGTATGAGTGTTATCAGTATTTTTCCGGACAGTTTTAGTCCGTTGTATTTTGGGACGGGTTGTTTCATGCGCCCTGGTGTTTTGCATGTCGTGGCTCCACAGTCTATGGAATAAAATATCCACGTACTGAATTACCTGCTCTCTGCGCTTGACTCCTCCACTCACCATTGTTAGAAGTTGTAACAATGGTGTTGTCTGCATAGAGGTGGATCAGAGAATCACCAGCAGCAAGAGTGACATCATTGATGTACACAGACAAAAGAGTCGACCCGAGAATTGAACCCTGTGGCACCCCCATAGAGACTGCCAGAGGTCCGGACAACAGGCCCTCCGATTTGACACACTGAACTCTGAGAAGTAGCTGGTGAACCAGGCGAGGCAGTCATTTGAGAAACCAAGGCTGTTGAGTCTGCAGATAAGAATGCTGTGATTGACAGAGTCGAAAGCCTTGGCCAGGTCGATGAAGACAGCTGCAGAGTATTGTCTCTTATCGATGGCAGTTATGATATCGTTTAGGACCTTGAGCGTGGCTGAGGTGCACCCATGACCTGCTCGGAAACCAGACTGCAGAGCAGAGAAGGCATGGTGGGATTTGAAATGGTCGGTGATCTGGTTGTTAACTTGGCTTTCGAAGACCTTAGAAAGGCAGAAACCCTGTTGACCAGGGTAGGGGTGGAAAGCATGGAAAGCATGGCCAGCCGTAGAAAAATGCTTATTGAAATTCTCAACTATCGTGGATTTATCGGTGGTGACAGTGTTTTCTAGGCTCAATGCAGTGGGCAGCTGGGAGGAGGTGGTCATATTCTCCATGGACTTTACAGTGTCCCAGAACTTTATTGGAGTTCGTGCTGCAGGGTGTACATTTCTGTTTGAAAAGGCTAGCCTTTGCTTCCTAACTGCCTGTGTATCTTGGTTCCTAACTTCCATGAAAAGTTGTATATCGTGGGGGCTATTCGATGCTAATGCAGTATGCCACAGAATGTTTTTGTGCTGGTCAATGGCAGTCAGGTCTGGAGTGAACTAAGGGCTATATCTATTTCTTGTTCTACATTTTTTGAATGGGGCATGCTTATTTAAGATGGTGAGGAAATCACTTTTAAAGAATAACCAGGCATCCTCTACTGGCGGAATGAGGTCAATATCCTTCCAGGATACCTGAGCCAGGTCGATTAGAAAGGCCTGCTGTGTTTTAGGTGATGTTTGACAGTGATGAGGCGTGGTCGTTTGACCGCAGACCCATTACGGATGCAGGCAATGAGGCAGTGATCGCTGAGATCCTGGTTGAAGACAGCGGAGGTGTATTTGGAGGGCAGATTGGTTAGGATGATGTCTATGAGGGTGCCAGTGTTTAGGGATTTAGTGTTGTACCTGGTAGGTTCCTTGATAATCTGTGTGAGATTGAGGGCATCTAGCTTAGATTGTAGGACGGCCGGGGTGTTAAGCATGTCCCAGTTTAGGTCAACTAACAGTACGAGCTCTGACGATAGATGGGGGGGCAATCTATTCACATATGGTGTCCAGGGTACAGCTGGGGGAAGAAGGTGGTCTATAGCAAGTAGCAACAGTGAAAAACTTGTTTCTGGAAAGGTGAATTTTTAAAAGTAGAAGCTCAAATTGTTTGGGCACAGACCCAGATAGTATGACAGAACTCTGCAGGCTAACTCCGCCCCCGTTGGCAGTTCTATCTTGTCAGAAAATGTTATAGTTAGGGATGGAAATTTCAGGGGTTTTGGTGGCCTCCTAAGCCAGGATTCAGACACGGCTTGGACATCTTGGTTGGCAGTGTGCTAAAGCAGTGAATAAAACAAACTTAGGGAGGAGGCTTCTGAAGTTAACATGCATGAAACCAAGGCTTTTACGGTTACAGAAGTCAACAAATGAGAGCGCCTGGGGAATGGGAGTGGAGCTAGGCACTGCAGGGCCTGGATTAACCTCTACACCCCCAGAGGAACATAGGAGGAATAGGATAAGGGTACAGCTAAAGGATATAAGAACTGGTCGTCTAGTACGTTCGGAACAGAGAGTAAAAAGAGCAGGTTTCTGGCCACCGAATAAAAGATTCATGGCATAATGTACAGACGATGGTATGGTAGGATGTGAATACAGTGGAGTAAAACCTAAGCATTGAGTGACGATGAGAAAGGTATTGTCTCTAGAGACACAATTTAAACCAGGTGAGGTCACCGCATGTGTGGCAGGTGGAACAAAAGGGTTAGCTAAGGTATATTGAGCAGGCTCTACAGTGAAATAAGACAATAATCACTAACCAAAACAGCAATGGACAAGGGAGAGGCATACGTAGCTAGGCGGGCTGGAGACACTCTGATTCAGACAGCTAGCGGGCCGGGGCTAGCTGGCTAGCAGAAGGCCTTAGGGGGACGCTGCGATGCAAGAGTCAGTTATAGCCCTTCGGGCAGTTACGTCGGCAGTCCAGTCGTGATGGATCAGCAGGGGTCCGTGTAGTAAAAGGGTCCAGGCCATTTGGCAAAATAGGTATTGTAGCCAAAGAAAATTGGCCAATGGACCTATTCAGCTAACAGTCCGATATGCTCTAGACAGCTAGCGGGCCTCAGCTAGCAGGCTAGCAGATGGGCATTCAAGGGACGTCGCAACGGAGGGGCCTGTTGAAAACACCCTCGGGCGGATTACGTCGGTAGACTTGTCGTGAACGATCGGCGGGGCTCCGTGTCTGCAGTAAAAGGGGTCCAGGCCAATTGGCAAAATAGGTTTTGTAGCCCAAGGAGTGGCTGATGGACCTCTTCAGCTAGCCGGGAGATGGGCCTAGCATAGACTAGCTACAGGCTAGAGACGTTAGCCAGGAGTAGCCACTCGGATAGCAGCTAGCTAGCTGCGATGATCCAGGTGAAAAGGTTCAGTGCTTGCGGTAGGAATCCGGAGATGTGGGGGAGAAGAGACCAGTATGCTCTGGGTTGAATCACGCTGTGCAGACTGGCAGGAGTTGTCCGGGCTTAAGGTTAGCTGATAACCTCTAGCTGACTACTAGCTAGTAGTTAGGTAGCTGGCTTCTGTTGGGGGTTCCGGTTCTAAAGTAAAGAAAATAGCAGATCCATACCACATTGGGTGAGGCGGGTTGCAGGAGAGCATGTTGGAGTTGAGGTTTAAAAAATATATATTTTTAAATCTATATTAAATATATGCGAAGAAAAATATATATATACACGACAAGACGAAGACAAAGACGTCAGACTTCTACGCCATCTTGAATTTATAGTGTTCACTATTGTGGCATGGTACTGCATAGGATATTCAATATCTTCTGTCATTTGGTGATGCAAGTCCAGCATGACAAACAGAAACAGAATATACAGTGCCTTGCGAAAGTATTCGGCCCCCTTGAACTTTGCGACCTTTTGCCACATTTCAGGCTTCAAACATACAGATATAAAACTGTATTTTTTTGTGAAGAATCAATAACAAGTGGGACACAATCATGAAGTGGAACGACATTTATTGGATATTTCAAACTTTTTTAACAAATCAAAAACTGAAAAATTGGGCGTGCAAAATTATTCAGCCCCCTTAAATTAATACTTTGTAGCGCCACCTTTTGCTGCGATTACATACCTATAATTTGCCATTCATTTTTGTCCACTACGGGGGTGAATTCCCTTACAGCTGTAAGGCGCTTGGGGTATGTCTCTATCAGTTTTGCACATTGAGAGACTGAAATTTTTTCCCATTCCTCCTTGCAAAACAGCTCGAGCTCAGTGAGGTTGGATGGAGAGCATTTGTGAACAGCAGTTTTCAGTTCTTTCCACAGATTCTCGATTGGATTCAGGTCTGGACTTTGACTTGGCCATTCTAACACCTGGATATGTTTATTTTTTAACCATTCCATTGTAGATTTTGCTTTATGTTTTTGATCGTTGTCTTGTTGGAAGACAAATCTCCGTCCCAGTCTCAGGTCTTTTGCAGACTCCATCAGGTTTTCTTCCAGAATGGTCCTGTATTTGGCTCCATCCATCTTCCCATTAATTTTAACCATCTTCCCTGTCCCTGCTGAAGAAAAGCAGGCCCAAACCATGATGCTGCCACCACCATGTTTGACAGTGGAGATGGTGTGTTCAGAGTGATGAGCTGTGTTGCTTTTACGCCAAACATAACGTTTTGCATTGTTGCCAAAAAGTTCAATTTTGGTTTCATCTGACCAGAGCACCTTCTTCCACATGTTTGGTGTGTCTCCCAGGTGGCTTGTGGCAAACTTTAAATGACACTTTTTATGGATATCTTTAAGAAATGGCTTTCTTCTTGCCACTCATCCATAAAGGCCAGATTTGTGCAATATACGACTGATTGTTGTCCTATGGACAGAGTCTCCCACCTCAGCTGTAGATCTCTGCAGTTCATCCAGAGTGATCATGGGCCTCTTGGCTGCATCACTGATCAGTCTTCTCCTTGTATGAGCTGAAAGTGTAGAGGGACGTCCAGGTCTTGGTAGATTTGCAGTGGTCTGATACTCCTTCCATTTCAATATTATCGCTTGCACAGTGCTCCTTGGGATGTTTAAAGCTTGGGAAATCTTTTTGTATCCAAATCCGGCTTTAAACTTCTTCACAACAGTATCTCGGACCTGCCTGGTGTGTTCCTTGTTCTTCATGATGCTCTCTGCGCTTTTAACGGACCTCTGAGACTATCACAGTGCAGGTGCATTTATACGGAGACTTGATTACACACAGGTGGATTGTATTTATCATCATTAGTCATTTAGGTCAACATTGGATCATTCAGAGATCCTCACTGAACTTCTGGAGAGAGTTTGCTGCACTGAAAGTAAAGGGGGCTGAATAATTTTGCACGCCCAATTTTTCAGTTTTTGATTTGTTAAAAAAGTTTGAAATATCCAATAAATGTCGTTCCACTTCATGATTGTGTCCCACTTGTTGTTGATTCTTCACAAAAAATACAGTTTTATATCTTTATGTTTGAAGCCTGAAATGTGGCAAAAGGTCGCAAAGTTCAAGGGGGCCGAATACTTTCGCAAGGCACTGTATATGTGTGTGTGTGTATTCAGTGAAAACAGTGATGGTTGACAGTGTAGTAAAAGCTTGAAATCTTGGGATCTGTTGTGATACTATGTCAACGGATTTTAGTTGCTGTGGTGGCTTAAAGTTACAGTCTGTGATTTGAAAAAAACTGGGGCAGGAGAAATGTAACCACTCTCAGATTCATAGACGGCACTATGGGTATAAGAACTGACTATCAAAATCATATTTTTAGGTCAGGTTTCAAATCATATTGCACTGGACAGCCGAGAATGTGGCTTTATGTATCAAGTGCGCGGATCTAACGCTGATTGAATTGAATGTTAAACATGTTGGTTTTTTTGTTAAATTTTTACCCCTTTTTTTAAACAATTGGTATCCAATTGTTTAGTAGGTACTATCTTGTCTCATCGCTACAATTCCCGTAGGGGCTTGGGAGAGACAAAGGTTGAAAGTCATGCGTCCTCCGATACACAATCCAACCGAGCCGCACTGCTTCTTAACACAGCGCATCCAACCCGGAAGCCAGCCACACCATTGTGTTGGAGGAAACACCGTGCAACCTTGGTTAGCGTGCACTGCGCCCAGCCCGCCACAGATCTTTAATAAGCTTACGTATCGGCCTCACGGCCTTCGTCAGAGTTTTTCTGATGAAGGCCTGAGGCCAATACGTAAGCTTATTAAAGATCAGTGATACTATCAAGAGCAGTGTGCGGTTTCCTTTTTCCTTCAAGTTGTAACACAACAAAATGTGGAAAAAGTCAAAGGATGTGAATAGTTACTGAATGCACTGTATATCATAACATTCAAAAATGTATGTCCCAGTCCCATATTGTCTCTCTTTGTACTGGCCAAGTGTATCCTAACCAGAAGAGAGTCACATCATGTAACATCATTACCTCATTTGATCTGAGCAGGATCTCTTGCTATGCCAAAGTGTTTGGTCAAAGGTCAGCCTTCTCCCTAATCTATTAGGTTGTAGCGCCTCACAAACGTATTCAGACCCCTTCGATTTCTTCACATTTTAGTGTTACAAAGTAGGATTAACATGGATTTAATTGTCATTCTTTTGTCAACAATCTACTCAAAATACTCTAATTTCAAAGTGGAAGAAAAATAATACATTATGTTTTTTTCATAAACATTTAAATACCAAATATATAAAATATAGTTGTTGCATATGGCAGCAATTACATCTGTGAGTCTTGGGTAAGTCTTTAAGAGCTTTGCACACGTGGATTGTGTCATATTTGCCTGCTATTCTTTTCAAAATTCTTCAAGCTCTGTCAAGATGTGGCTAGACAGCCATTTTCAAGACTTGCCATAGTATTTCAAGTAGATTTAAGTCAACTGTAACTTGGCCACTCAGGAAAATTCACTGTCTTCTTGGTAAGCAACTCCAGTGTATATTTGGCCTTGTGTTGTAGGTTATTCTCTTGCTGAAAGGTGAATTACTCTCCCAGTCTCTGGTGTAAAGTAGACTGAAGCAGGTTTTGCTCTAGGACTCAGCCTGTGCTTAGCCCTATCCTGTTTCTTTTTATCCTGAAAAACTCCCCAGTATCAAGCATACCCATACTATGATGCAGCCACCACCATACTTGAAAACAAGGAAGCAGTTACTCAGTTATGTGTTGTGTTGGATTTGCCCCAACATCGGGCTTTGCATTTAGGCCAAAAAGTGTATTCATTTGCACTATTACTTTTGTGCCTTGTTGCATACAAGACATGGGTGTCCTTATTTTCTCTCTGTAATTTAGGTCATTATTGTGGAGTCACTACAATGTTGTTGATTCATCCTCAGTTATCTCCCATCACAGCCATTGAACTCTGTAGCTGTTTTAAAATCACCGATGGCCTCATCATAACAGCCATGAGCAGTTTCATTCCTGTCCTGTAGCTCAGTTCAGAAAGAGGACTACATCTTTGAGGTGTCTGGGTGGTTTAATACATAATGCACATTATAATTATTAACTACATCATTCAATGTCTGATTCAACGTCTGATGTGTTGTTACCCATCTAACAATCCCTACCCTTTTTTTTATGAGGCTTTCGAATAGTTCTGTGGTCTTTGTAGTAGAATCTGTGTTTGAAATTCAGTGCTTGACTGAGGGACCTTGCAGATGTTGAATGTATGGGGAACAGAGGAAGGGTTAGTCATTAAAAAATCATGCCAACCCCTATTACAGAGTTAGTCCATGTAATTCTTTATGTGATTTGTTAAGCCAAATTTGACTCCTGAACTAATTTAGGCTTGCCTAAACAAAGGGGCTGAATACTTATGCAATGACTATATTTTAGTTATTACAATTTTTATTAATCTTAAAAATAATATAAAATGTTCTTCCACTTTAACATTACGGAGTATTTTCTGTAGATTGTTGACAAAAAATTACAATGAAATCCATTTTAATCCCACTTTGTAACACAACCAAATGTGAAGAAATCCAAGGGGTCTGAATACTTTTGCAAGGCACTGTATATATTTATCAATAATGTTACGACAAATGAGTGAGGAGGTGTGGAGTCAGGCGCAGAGAGCAAAAGATGTGGGAAAAAACACGCTTTAATGTCACGGAAAAATAACATGAACAAAAGTAGGAAAACAAATTATCAGAAATATTAACGGACAGCGCGAAACCCAAAATACAAACAAAATACACTCAAACATAGAACAGACGAACAAGCCCGCACGAAACAGAAGCGGGCTGAACAAACTATATATAACCCTACCCTAAGAACCAAACAAGAAACAGGTGATACCAATCAGACAAAACCAAAGGAACACAGAACAACGGATCGGTGATAGCTAGTAGACCGGCGACGACGACCGCCGAGCGCCACCCGAACAAGAAGGGGAGTCACCGGTAATATTCGTGACAAATAATCAATGACTATATATCATAACATCCAAAAATAGATGTACCAGTCACAGATTTCCCCTTTAAAGATATTTCTTTCAATGTATTTTTCGTTTGCATATATTATTTTTCAGTATACTATATACTATGGTTAAGCAATAAGGCCCAAGGGGGTGTGTTATATGGCTAATATATCTATTTAAATGTCTCCTCTTATGTTTGTGTATTGTATTGAATCGTATATTGTATTGTATTGCATGCTATTGTATGTTCGAGTGGGCTATGAATCTAGGAATATTAACCCTGATGGATTAATGAATATATTAATAAAATAAACCAAAATTAGCTACAAACATTGAATCTTGAGTTTGAGCGGATACACAACACATTCACCAGGTCAATGCAACCCCAGTGCCTTATCACACTAGGTAATACATCAGGTGAGGAGAGTAGGGTCAATCAATATAGGGAGCAATGATGAGTATCCTGGGAAATACATTTTTCGAATAGGCTATATGGTAGCACTTTACTGTAGCCGCCCTTATGTATGCATTCAAGCATACAAGCCTTTATAACTGCTATGTAAGACATTATAACATCGTCATAGGAAGTCATACAAATTTAGAACAATGTCATAAGACATTATAAATGCAGTTATAAATGCATTTATAATGGGCATTAGAGATGACAGGTAAATTTGTTGTCATGTGCTCTTATGTCAACACAGGCTACACAATAATGTAATGTGATATAACAGTTCTACTTTAACATTCTACTTAGGAGGCTATAATGCTATTCATAAAGCTTTGTGTCACATATCTCAAGGCACACTATAGTGAATGTGTGATGCGAGTCAACTGTGTCATGTGACCTTACTGAGTATACATTGCAAGCTTAAGTAAAGTGACACCAGTTTGGTGTGACATAAAAGCCACAAGCACAGATTCAAATGACCTTGGAAAGTCCCTGACTGAGAGCATGTGGCAGGGGGTCGGGCTTTGGTTGGAATCTGCTAGCAGCAGCATAGGAGGAACATTTGGGGGGGAACAGTGCCCTCTGCTGGTGCAATGCAGGCCTGCCTGACAGCTGCCTGGCCTCAGAGCCATACTATAGGTATTTCTGGGCACCTCCAATATATAAGGGAACGTTTTTTTTAAATCTTATTTAACTAGGAGAGTTAGTTATGAACAAATTCTTATTTACAATGACAGCCTACCAGAGAACAGGGGCAGAACAACAGATTTGTACCTTGCCAGCTCAGGGATTTGATCCAGCAACCTTTTGATCCAGCAACACTCTAACCACTAGGCTACCTGCGACCCCAGTTGTACAACGGAATGCCTTAAACTGAAATGCGTCTTAATCAACATCCACATCTTCGATGCCTGGGGAACAGTGGATTAACTACCTAGCTCAGATGCAGAATGACAGATTTTCACCTTGTCAGCTTGGGGATTAAATCCAGCAACCTTTCGGTTTCTGGCCCAACGCTATAACCACTAGGCTACCATGATGCCAACTAATGGTCTAGTTAATTTAGACAGAAACGAAAGTGGGAGAAGATGGGTGGGCGTAATGCGCAACCGTCTAACCGTCAAAAGTTGCGCGTTTGAGTCATGTCGGGGACAACGGTAGCATTTTACCTAACCCTTCCACTAACCCTTATTCTAAACTTAAGATGTATAATACATACGTCCTCCAATATCTATGATATGGTGCATCATCCAATTTGTATATTGTACAATTGCTATTCCATTCACAATGTAACCTAAAGCAATGTATATCATACTATGTTGAGTCCCACAGATTTACATACAAAATAATACGAATTGCCCTGAGACCACGTTGCTGACAGAACCTGAAAAACGGAGTCAGGGACTCAAGGAATTCCTTGTTCACATTTCTCACTTTTAACTCACTTCTAATCACTTCTGTCCTTCATTGGTTGTGGGACAGCGTATGGGGCAGGTGCTGCTGTTGGCAGGTGAGAGTCATTGTAAGGTCAGGTGGAGAGGTGGGTAGTATCTCGTGACAGAGAATTAAATCATTAAAACCCAAAATTAAAATTCTGGATTCTAACAGGGCCAGATGAACCCATTGGGCTATAAACTGGGCCATATTAAATAATTATGTTCTACAAGTGCTAATATTTCAACTACTTTGGAAGAAAAATGGTTGTTCCCTTTCGGTTTTAAATTACAGTTTGGTAGCCTACAGACTGGAAAATGTGAAGATCCCTGAAGAAAATGTGTGCTTGCTTTAGTTGTTAGTCATCTTATATCTATAGTCTAGTTAGATGTCTAGTTGGTATAACTGGTTTAGATCTACAATCTAGTTGGTCTAGGTCTATACAGATGTAGGATCTTAATTTAAGCCAGTTTGCTACAGTAGGAAAATAATTCTGCAGGAACAGGAAATGTGAATTATTATGTGGATTATAATTAATGGAAAAAATGTATGTCACTTTTTGGGTGACCTGATCAAATTCACATAGAAATGTGAGTTATAGAGCTATTGTTCTACTTGAAAGGAAATTTCTACAGGAAAGAAATTGTAGATATGTTCTATGTGTGCTTTTTCCCCTTCCTGTTCTTAAACATTGTTTTTGCTTGTTTTACTTTCGTTTTTTTACACCAGCTTGAAACAGCTGAAACAACAATATTTTTGGTTATGGAAAATATATTACACCGCGGTTTGGATGGTACAATGATTATCTACACTATTCTGTCTAATTCTGTAACATAAACTGAAATTAGGCAAACTATTGGAGTTTTAGCAACCACGAAATTGCGGAGTGATTTTAAGGAGTTTATCCATTTTTTGGTAGAGCAAATCCAGTTTTAAGTGGAAATTAGAGACTTTAAAAGCCTTTCTAAATCTCAAATACACTACAAGTTTGCATTTCCTGCTTTGTATGAACATTTTCAGCAACAAAAGAGTGATCAAACTAAGATACTACATCTGTAGTCTAGTTAGTAATTGGTCAGTCTAGCTCTAGCTGGTCTGGATCTTTATTTAGGGAGTGGTTAGTTGGTGTAGATCAAAATCCACACTATGAAGTTAGATGTGTTGGTTTAGGGTCTGGGTTTTAGTTAGATGTCCAGCTGATCTAGACCAGCGATAGTGAAGTTAGATGACAAGTTAGAAAGATGGATGGATAGATGATGAGGTGAATGGATGGAGATGGATGGATGGATGAGTGTGTGGGTGTGTGGTTGGGGGTATGGGTGGATGGATGGATGGATGGATAGTGTGCGTTGCATAAATGGTTAAAAAGTAGTATAACTTAAAGGTATCTATCACTGTGTTGTCCCTGTCATTTAACAAATATCTTTACCCCTAAAATGTTTGAATAATTATTTCAGTAGCTACTATTTTTCCAAAGTATTACAATGTAAGTTACACTACCCTAATAATATATTGTAGAGCGTGTATTTTCAACAGAATTCCTTTACAGTTTTGGAGGCGACATTGATTCCTAATATTTTCCCCCTCCTGCATTGCTGGTTCAAGAAAATGGCCTATTCACAGCTCCCCTTTTTCCACGTCTCTGATTTCTCCGCCCCCACCCCAAGATTGACAGCCAAGCAGCCTAATCCTCACAAAGACTAACGGGATTGGCAGAATACATTTTTCTCCGTGAGGAAAACACTTTTTATTTATCACTATCTTTTTAGTTTCGTTT
The DNA here is from genome assembly GCF_036934945.1 of Oncorhynchus masou masou. Lineage (NCBI taxonomy): Eukaryota > Metazoa > Chordata > Actinopteri > Salmoniformes > Salmonidae > Oncorhynchus > Oncorhynchus masou. Next base: position 31,491,493 of record NC_088223.1, on the reverse strand, counting down.
TTTGTCATTTTCCATTACATTATCAGCGAGGAAACCAGTATTTTCATCACGAATTTCCTATTGGTATTTCCCCTACTGTTGACGTTTACGCTTCAACAATGGAATCTATCCGCCCTCAGCGACTTCAACCAGGGATAAGATTTGGAGCTGGATCGACTGGGACCCTACGCTCCTCTCTCCGGCCCGGGGTTACAGTTCCAACCGCACCTCTGCTGCCTCCCCCGGCCTCCCTATGTGCTTCCTCCGGGCCACCTCCGCCGCTTCAACTCCACAGTCTTCACGGCACTATTGGGAGTGCGGGTCTCGGAACAGGGGTGGCTGGATTCGGTCTATGTAATCCAGGGAACCCGGCGGTCTTGAAGGAGGCGGTGGAGGCTGTTGTTCGGAGTTTTGCTAAGCATACGCAGGGCTATGGCAGAGGTAACCTGGAACAAATTAGTCGCAGAATTTTGGTCCTCCGAATTTCCCTGGCCGTGGTTCAAATGTAACTCACCGTAACTGTGATTAAACTGACAAAAGGGATTGAATAGTGTAGTAGTGCATGTGCAACATACATAGTGTCACCAAAACTGCACATCCAGTTAATAACAGTAGGCTACATGAACATACCGAGTTTATGATAGCCAATATTTTGTCATATCTAGGCTAATGACTACAGGATGCAGTTCACTACAGGATACTGTTGCGTGCTCATTTTACATAGCACTTGTGCACTCCATTCCAAATTTGGGACTTCAAGTCACCGCTAATGTTTTAGAGTAGGCCTAGCCTATATGTTATACTATCATCCAAAACCCCAATAAATGAAATGTGGGTAGGCCTATTCAATTTTCATTTACAGAAGTATGATTATGTTATGTACTCCTTAATCATTTTGTTTCTATGTGGACTTTTGGTTAGGCCATCATTGTAAATAAGAATGTGTTCTTAACTGACTTGCCTGGTTAATTAAATATAATGCAATCCGGACAGCTTCAGTCAGTTCAGTGGGTTGTTCCTTGTTGTTTACTTATCCAAAAACATCCGGTTTATATTATATCTCCAAATATGTGCGAAAGCAGTGTTCCAAGTTTTAATCCTTACTCATACACAATATTCCACTGTGTCACTTTTATTCTTTCAAACCTGAATACCAAATGAGTCCACCGGACCATATTTAAAGGTAGACTCAGTAATTCTAATTTGAGCTATTGAGATGAGCGAGACGCAAGACTCACACACAGTATCTGTGCAAGTGCACATGTTCGCTTCACGCTGTCACAGCATGGTAGCCATGGGACCAAAACAGCAAGTTGAGCCTTGTGCTTCAATGCTCTTAGTTGTTGCGGAAATTGACCCACTATGCCGTTTACTTTCTGCATCTACGTCATATCGCTGAGTCCACCTTTATGACTCCATGCAGTCTAATGTTAAACTGTGTCATTTTATGTCTCATTCAGTGAACGTGGTGGAAGCCTTGCAAGAGTTCTGGCAGATGAAGCAGTCAAGAGGGGCAGACCTCAGGAATGGGGCGCTGGTGGTGTACGAGATGGTCCCATCAAACAACCCACCCTATGTTTGCTACGTCAGTCTCCCAGGGGGAAGCTGCTTTGGGAGTTTCCAGGTGAGCTAACCTGTGACTGTACGCTGTCTCAATAAAGTTGTGAGCACTAAAACGCTCCTCGGGTGGAAGTCCCCCTGTATAGTATCTCTGAGTTAGTGAAAGTGCTTGAAAAGTGTACTTATTATTACTACTACAGTATAATGGTTTAAAACTGTGTTGGTGTAGCTGTATGAATGAAATTCCTTATGTGGCCATAACCTTAGGGATTTATCCGTCTGTACAACTCTACTCATGCACAAATGCTTCTACCTAAATCAATTCTGCCAATCTGACTTGATCTTCCTGAGTACATTGGTACAACTCTACTCATGCACAAATGCTTCTACCTAAATCAATTCTGCCAATCTGACTTGATCTTCCTGAGTACATTGGTACAACTCTACTCATGCACAAATGCTTCTACCTAAATCAATTCTGCCAATCTGACTTGATCTTCCTGAGTACATTGGCCCTGGATTTTCAGATCACATGTCAATCACTGGGAGCCTCTTCTGAACTGTCTTGAGAAATGTCAAGGGAGAGCAAGCAACTAATTAGGCCTGGGTCATGTTTATGGGGGCACCCCGTAGCAAAACGTTGTGCAATTGAAAACAATGTTTATGCAGTGTCTTTGTTTACCAACTGCCAACTGTGCACCCATATTCTGTTGGAGTCAAAAAACACTCAGCAGAAATGTTTATCCAAAGAGACTTACCGTACAGTGAGTTCATACATTTCTAGTATGTGTATGTGATTCCTGTGAATCACAGAAATGTGAGTTTCTTATCGGAGAGGTACAGGTAGTCCCTCCCAGTTTCAGTCCATTTTCTTCTGTTTGTTGCCTAATGAACATGACCCGGATGTTTCTGGAACTTTCTCCTCACACTGTTCTGTTGTGTCTGAATACTTCAAGAATGTGTTAGATTCTCCAGTACTATTGTATACTTTTTAGCCCGTAGTTAAAGGGAGCGCTCATGAGTCAAAAGTGGTCCCCTAAAATTGTGTGCTATGTCACATATGTGTAAAACGTCATTGCTCTGCTGTGTGTGCATGGATGTACAACTTGCTAGCTGTCACTTAATTGACGAGGGGCTGAAGCTCATTGGTTGAACTCAAATTGTTAGTGGGCTGGCCCACGTGGGGGAAAAGGGTGCAGCACAGCTCCCAGAAAAACTGTTGCTTTCATGGCAGAAAAATAGCTAAATCGGGGTTTTAGAACCCAGTGTACCAATGACTGTATGCTCGCAACACGTCAAACAAATGAAATGCCTTGCTTGGGTGGAGCTCCAGTAGAGCTCACTAGATTAGTGTCATAGGTGCAACAGTGGGTGAGGATGGCCGGGAAATCGCAGATTAAAACTCGATTTTGTGTGTAGAGCACATTTCTGGCAAAACAGAATTCAGTTTTTCCCCTAGTTTGTCTTCCACTTTCTGTAATGTTCCATATGCTAGTTTGCAATAACTCTCCGCAAAATGTTCCCTTTTCGGTCTGAAAACCGTGACAAACATAACACCTAGCACCAATGGGCATGTGAGGGGAGGATTCTTGAAATGTAACATCCAATCAAAATCTTGCCGCAGGGAGCCTGCAGACCATTCAAACTGTTTTTGCAATACAAAAACATCCAAGGGAGGCATGACAACGACGTGATTTTGGAAGGTATGGCAAAGTGAGACTATATCCAGGCCAAAGCGGGAGGTTTAAAAAAAATACTTAGTAGTTGCCAAAGTTCCAGAGCATGTCTTTAAACAAATGTCTTGATAAAGCTGTCTTAAGTATCTAATGAAGTGAAGTGGCATAGTAGCACGTTTTACATAGTTTATAACTTGACCAGAACTGTTGAAGTGTGTGTAAATGTTGTTATATACACTGAGTGTACAAAACATTAGGAACACACATTAGGAGTCCTTATATTGAGTTGCACCCCTTTTTGCCCTCAGAACAACTTCAAATCATCGCGGCATGGACTCTACAAGGTGTCAAGCATTCCACAGGGATGCTGGTCCATGTTGACTCCAATGCTTACCACAGTTGTGTTCAAGTTGGCTGGATGTCCTTTGGGTGATGGACCATTCTTGATATACACGTGAAACTGTTGAGTGTAAAAAAAAAACAGCACTGTTGCAGTTCTTGACACACTCAAACCGGTGTGCTGGCACCTACTACCATACCCGTTCAAAGGCACTTAAATATTTGGTCTTGCCCATTCACCCGCTGAATGGTACAGATACACAATCCATGTCTCAAATTTCTCAAGGCTTACAAATGATTCTTTATCCTGTCTCCTCCCCTTCATCTAAACTGATTTGAAGTGGATTTAACAAGTGACATCAATAAGAGATCATAGATTTTACCTGTTGATCTCATCCATGAATGTATACATAATTACATACAGTATGAGCCGTGTTCCTATCTGTTAAATAATCCACCAGTATTATTGAAATAGTAATGACTGCTTTAATGTACATTCTTTTTTTCAAATGTTATTTTCAATTCTAAATCATACTAGAACTTAAGCATTGAGCATACCAGAATATTCCATGGGAGGATTAAATGTTTTGCCATTTCTTCCTCTCCTCGAATTGGCTGGCTACAATGCATACTGTGGTTGGAAACTCATATGGTGGCTCATCTGGTTGTAATTAGAGCCAAATATTGAGTTTAGAAGGAGCCGTGACACCCCTCCCCACATTCTCCCCCTCATCCCATTTGCACAGGGCCTCCCTTGCCTCTATCCTTCCTAACTCTCTTTCTTTCTTTGAAATAATAGCAATGAAGTGGAAGCATCGATATTACATAGACATCATTCTGAAACATACATGAAACAAGATTAACATACATTTCAAGTGCTTAATCTTTCAAGAACATTTTGGGGGGGACTTGGAAACATTCAGAAAAGTACTAAATATGTTTTATGCTTTACTTTCGGCAGTTTTGTCCAACCAAGGCTGAAGCAAGACGTAGTGCTGCCAAGATCGCGCTGATGAACTCGGTTTTCAACGAGCATCCTTCCCGCCGCATCACAGATGACTTCATTGAGAAGAGTGTATGTGAGGCGCTGGCCTCCTTTAATGTGAGTGGCATTTCATGTATTTTTCAATGTACACTAACAGAAGCAGTGCGCACTGGTCTTTAATATAATCCATACTGCAGCTCCTATTAAAAGGTCATGTCCTTATGAGGGTAAGATCTTAATCTGATTGGGCTCTTAAGGAGAAAAAGACTGGATGATTGGACTCTACTTGTATTTTACAGGGAAACAGAGAAGAGGCAGACAACCCCAGCACTGGAATCGGGGCATTTCGCTTCATGCTGGAATCCAACAAAGGAAAGTCAATGTTGGAGTTTCAGGTAAATAGGATGGAGTAACGCAAAGTTTGGTTACTTGTGATGATACAGTGGATGTTACAGCAATGAAATGTAAGAAAAGGAAAAGGTTGGACTGTATATGAGGCCAGTTTAGGAATGTTGGTGGCGCTATGGTACGTTGGTCAGGATGTAGGAAATTAGGAGATCAGCAGCGGTTTGTGGGTAAAATCACTGTGGAAGCCAAGCCATGAAAAAAATACATATTACAACCTTTGTGTTGTGATAATTAGGCTGTTTGCTCTATAACCTGTACGGCTTGACACCGTGATACATAGACCTAAGGCCAAGACAATAAGAAGACACAGTGGCTGAATAAATTCAACCACCCCTTTGTTTCATCACAAAACCAGAGAGCAACATCTGTCTGGTGGATTCCACAAAGCATATTGCATGTAACAAACAGTTACAAGACCTACAGCATGGTCAAGCACGTTAATGTTTCTGACATTTCCAGACTACTAAACAACTATTGATTTAGAACACTGGAGACTTACCATAAGTCGCTGCATCCACTATTCCAGCTCCATTCCAACTTCAACATTTCAACATAATCAAATCACCTATGCTTAGCCTAACACAGTGACAACTAAAATATACCAAAATCGATTTAGTCCTATCAACATAAATTTCATGTGGCTGTCCATGGTACTGATTTCTGTGTGTGCATGTGCGTAAGTAGAAAAAACATGTTAATTCACCCTACTTGTAGAGAAACGCCAAAGCCATCCTCCTTTCTTTCATTTTGACGAAATGGTCTATGAATCTGTCATACAGTACATGCTTTTAGTTTTTGTTGTTCTAGGCTACCTGGCTAAAGTGCTTGCTCGCTAGTCTAACTTACTTTCATGGGTAACGATGAGCTAGCTCGTTAACATGCCAGCAGCATACCACCCTGCATACCACTGCTGGCTTGCTTCTGAAACTAAGCAGGGTTGGTCCTGGTCAGTTCCAGAATGGGAGACCAGATGCTTCTGGATGTGGTGTTGGAGGGCCAGTAGGAGGCACTCTTTCCTCTGGTCTAAAAATTGTTTTTATCCCAATGCCCCAGGGCAGTGATTGACACCGCCCTGTGTAGGGTGCTGTCTTTCGGATGGGACGTTAAACGGGTGTCCTGACTCTCTGAGGTCATTAAAGATCCCATGGCACTTATCGTAAGAGTAGGGGTGTTAACCCCGGTGTCCTAGCTAAATTCCCAATCTGGCCCTCAAACCATCACGGTCACCTAATAATCCCCAGTTTACAATTAGCTCATTCATCCCCCTCCTCTCCCCTGTAACTATTCCCCAGGTCGGTGCTGCAAATGAGAATGTGTTCTCAGTCAACTTACCTGGTAAAATAATGGATAAATAAAAAATTTAAATTTGCCTGCTACATATTGAGCTTCCATCCACTCAGGCCATGGACACAATGTATGAATTTATGGTTTGATCAGAATCACCATTATAATCCTCAGTACGTTGAATTAAGCAAAACCACATCTCCAAATCCCTATCTCCATCCATGGCTAATTTAGGAAGATGTTTGCTAGCTAGCTAGCCACCAGTGGACAACAACACAACGAGATGCAACAATTCAAGTTTTTTTCTGTCAATGACATTTGGCTTTTGATGTGATGTGAAGCCAAATGCAAACTGTCTTCCCTTGAGACTTTTTTTTGGTGTGCCAGAACCATTCACAGTTGACCTCGTTCAGTTTAGCTCAACTCTGATGGGCTATTATTGTATACTTTTTTTATTAAGAGAGGCCAATTGCTTGCTGGCTTCCCTTGCATTCAATGTTACCGGAGGGCGGCAGTGGTTAGAGCATTGGCTAGTAACCGGAAGGTTGCGAGTTCAAATCCCTGAGCCGACAAGGTACAAATCTGTCGTTCTGCCCCTGAACAGGCAGTTAACCCACTGTTCCCAGGCCGTCATTGAAAATAAGAATTTGTTCTTAACTGACTTGCCTGGTTAAATAAAGGTAAAATTAAAATAAAATAAAAAAACAATATCATACTCTTTTTGACCAGGCGGCATCAGATAGATGGGTTACTCATACAGAGACAGAGGGGCGCTGTTTTGCTCGCTCGGATGCTTTCTCCAGTGAGATACTGTCCGCCTCTCAAATCAAATTGTATTGGTAACATACACATGGTTAGCAGATGTAATAGAAGGAAAATTCCAAACACATAGAGAGACGAAATATACATTATTTTATGTTATTTAAACAAATCTTTTTCTTGGTACATTTTTGGGGGAAACATGGCTTCCCTTGGCATCCATGAATACACGCCACTGGAGGAGATGGAGATGATCCAAATACTGGCTATTCTTTGCCCACACAGATACAAAGAACACATGGGATTGGTTGGAGAATGTGAAATTATATTATGGTTTCTACAGAATTATAAACAAGGGAGATGCGTACATGTTAACATAGACATGGCTAGTGGTGCCAAAACTACTGGTAATTACACAAAGCCGATAACTATATTGTCATTTAGCTTTGTAACTCCAGTTCATGAAAAAAGATCAACGTTTACTGATCAGCCCTAAACTATAGCTTAATTTATGATCAAGAAAACCAGGAGTTATTTCTGAGTGTTTCTTAAAGTTGGCTGGTTTCCTCCCCTCTGCTTTATGACTTACTACTCTGGTTTCCCGGGTCGAATGGGGGAAAAGTACGCCGTTGAACCTGATAAATGCAACGGTTTGAGACTCATGAACTAAAGCAGAGCATGCCAGTTTCGGGAGCAAGCAATTGAAATAATGTCCATGTACATCAATTAAATTGGGATTTTACACACTTAAAACCGAGATTTGACTTATTCAACGTGCACTTATCAGGAATGTTGAGGACTAGAGATGGCTGTAGATGTCAAGGACTAGATAATGAGACCCACTACATGAATGAGTGTGAGGACCATCGTGCGTGCAGAAGAAAATTGGAGCAAAACCATGTATTGGACTCCGTGGTTCCAGGAATTTCCTTAAGTACATGTTGGTCTGGCAAACAAATCTGGACAGAATTGCTGGCCTCCAGTCTTTTCATTGTTTGTCATCCAAATCCACTGAATCTAATGCATGGATTGGTATTTTCCAAACCACAGCTTATGATTTAGGGCTCTACACATGCAAACAAATGATTGCTACTTATTGACCGTCTCCCTCTTTTTTAAATGTAACCTTTATTTAACTAGGCAAGTCAGTTAAGAACAAATTCTTATTTACCCATGGCAGCCTACCAGGGAACAGTGGGTTAACTGCCTTGTTCAGGGGCAGAACTCCAGAGTTTTACCTTGTCTGCTAGGGGATTCAATACAGCAACCTTTCAGTTACTGGCCCAACGCTCTAACCACTAGGCCACCTGCCGCCCCAGCCACCTCTTAGCTCCCATTACCAGCCTTAAATCATTAAATCTTGTGACTTTGGCATTAAAAACTCATAGCCTTGTGATAATAATCAAACTTGAAATTGTGCTTAGTGCCAAACAGTGCTTTCCATGTGGCGCAGCCACACACAACAATGCTGCTTGTCGACGCTGAACTGTTTTCTTCTTTCAGGAATTGATGACAGTCTTTCAGCTGCTGCACTGGAATGGTAGCCTGAAGGCCATGAGAGAGAGACAATGCTCCCGTCAAGTAAGATCTCATTTGGATAATAGTACTGATTATTGGTATCACTTTATTTCATAGGCCTGTTTCATTTGGTATTTGTCCTGGTGTTAAATAAGACATGATTTGGTGTCAATCAGTATTTTTATTTATTTTACCTTTATTTAACCAGGCAAGTCAGTTAAGAACAAATTCTTATTTTCAATGACAGCCTGAGAACAGTGGGTTAACTGCCTGTTCAGGGGCAGAATGACAGATTTGTACCTTGCCAGCTCGGGGGTTTGAACTCGCAACCTTCCGGTTACTAGTCCAACACTCTAACCACTAGGCTAAAACTTGTTTTTCAACCACTCCACAAATTTCTTGTTAACAAACTATAGTTTTCAGTTAGGACATCTACTTTGTGGATGACACAAGTAATTTTTCCAACAATAGGTTTACAGACAGATTGTTTCACTTATAATTCACTGTATCACAATTCCAGTGGGTCAGAAGTTTACATACATGAAGTTGACTGTGCCTTTAAACAGCTTGGAAAATTCAAGAAAATGATGTCATGGCTTTAGAAGTTTCTGTTAGGCTAATTGACATCATTTGAGTCAATTGGGGGTATACCTGTGGATGTATTTCAAGGCCTTCTGTCAAAAAGTGCCTCTTTGCTTGACATCTTGGGAAAATCCAAAGAAATCAGCCAAGAAAAAAAATTGGAGACCTCCACAGGTCTGGTTGATCCTTGGGAGTAATTTCCAAACGCCTGAAGGTACCAGGGTTCATCTATACAAACAATAGTGTGCAAGTATAAACAGCATGGGACCACGCAGCTGTCATACCGCTCAGGAAGGAGACACGTTCTGTTTCCTAGAGATGAACGTACTTTAGTGCAAATCAATCCCAGAACAATAGCAAAGGACCATGTGAAGATGCTGGAGGAAACGGGTACAAAAGTATCTATATCCACAGTAAAATAATTAAATGTTGCGGGGGTGTTTTGCTGCAGGAGGGACTGGTGCACTTCATAAAATAGATGGCATCATGAGGAAGGGGAATTATGTGGATATATTGAAGCAACATCTCAAGACATGGGTCTTCCAAATGGACAATGACCCCAAGCATACTTCCAAAGTTGTGGCAAATTGGCTTAAGGACAACAAAGTCAAGGTATTGGAGTGGCCATCACAAAGCCCTGACCTCAATCCTATAGAAAATGTGTGGGCAGAACTGAAAAAGCTTGTGCGAGCAAGGAGGCCTACAAACCTGACTCTTACTCCAACTCTGTCAGGAGGAATGGGCCAACATTCACCCAACTTATTTTGGGAAGCTTGTGGAAGGCTACCCAAAATATTTGACCCAAGTTAAACAATTTAAAGGCAATGCTACCATATACTAATTGAGTACCGGTATATGTAAACTTCTGACCCACTGGGAATGTGATGAAAGAAATAAAAGCTGAAATAAATCATTCTCTACTATTATTCTGACATTTCACATTCTTAAAATAAAGTGACCTAAGACAGGTATTTTTACTAGGATTAAAAGTCAGGAATTGTGAAAAACTGAGTTTAAATGTATTTGGCTAAGGTGTATGTAAACTTCCGACTTCAACTGTATGTGAGCAAATTTGAATATGTTTCTATGTCACTTTAGAGAAAATTTAGAGAAAATTATTTGGACACACACCTGGGTCCCATGTGGCTCGGATAATGGATAATAGAGCATGGCACTGATGAACTTGAAATGAGTATGCTGTAATTGACTCAACAAACAAAAACACATACTTAAGTTTAGCTTTCTTAATGAATCAGATAATCTATAGTTATTTCTGTTTGTTTATCAAAGCTGGCTGGCTAACTCATTGATCCTGCTTTGTAGTATACCCCTCTGGTGTAAAGGAAGGGAAATATAGCTACATCATAACTCAAACTTCTCTGTTCTCAGCAACAGAATAACTGATCAAACTAAAGAGTTATTTGAGAAAAACATTTGCCTGACAGTTTCCATTCATTCCAGCAAGTTTGGAAAATAAAACATATCCCTCATCCTTACAGACTGCCAGTGATAGTATTTAATTATAATTCAAATGGTACAGCCAACACCACATCTCAGTTCAACTTAAGTATAGAATGGGGCTGAAACTCACTGGAGATAATTGGCTGAGTTACACTCTGGCTTGAGTTAGGATGGAATGTCATGCTGAAGGAACCTATCTAAACCACATTGTGTGGGCTGAATGAATACCTATGAAGTGACTCCGTTCCAGGCAGAGTCGGGTGACCTAAATGTTTGTGTTCAGTCCTCATTATCTCATGCATCTTACATACATAAATGACTTTTAAGGCATCGACTATGAGCCTTGATCAGAGTTTGATTCAAGTTTGTAAAAAAAATGTTTTACCAGAGTTTAAAGCATTTTTCTTTGACTTCATCTGATCTCAAACATTAAAATATTCAGGCTCTATGCACACCTTTAAGTTTTCATCCCCCGCCCTTCATGTTTGCTAATCTAAAAAGTGGAGCTTTCTGACATCGTTTTTGCAGTATGGGGGTCAATTCAGGCAACTTCCAATTGATTAAATGAATATACATTCACCTGAATAGTCAAATTGTGCCTCAAACCTGGCTTTTGCCAATATACGCCATTCAGATCACAAGTCAAAGAGGAGGAAGAGCAACCAGCAACTCCATGATTGGGATAGATACGACTCAGTTGTATTGTGTTTTCTAGGGTTACGGAGTGCTTTCGCCCTGTGTATCTCTTGACTGATTTTAAGTATTCTATTTGGTCTGGCCTTATGCCTTTCATCTCAATGATTAAGGAGAGGGGCTGAGCCACTGGAGTAATTAGCTCACCCAGACGTCTCACATTCCTCATTTGAAATGATGTTATTGCTGGCCATGCAGCTCACGCATTTGTGGTTCCAGATCGTGTCAATCCAGGCATTTCAGGATCATTAAACATAATCTGGAACTCAGTCAAACCTGCACTGCTAGGATACCAGTACTGTTGAAAAATATAATGATTTAATGGAGCATTTCTGTTTCCTACCCAGGAATGGCGTCAATAAGGTCCATTCCGGCCTAACAACTTTTTTATTTTGCTTTCCCCTAACAGGAAGTGCTGGCTCACTACTCCCATAGGGCGCTGGATGATGACATGCGTACCCAAATGGCTGCTGATTGGGTGAACCGAGAGCAAGGCGTGGCTGGCACCATTGCCCAGGAGGTGGCGGCAACAGATCGAGAACTTGAGGAGGCCAGGCTGGCTGGCCGGGAGCTTCGCTTTCATAAGGAAAAGAAGGACATCCTGATGCTGGCTGTTGGCCAACTGGATGCAGCCAACACTGCCACCCTGCCTTCAACCTGCTAGGTATACGCTGGATTCCAACCCCATAACTTGATTCACTTCCATTTGCCCACGTTGACTTCCCCCTCACAGTTCTCAAAAAGTCTACATAGGTGTGGGAAACATAATAGTAACTCTGCATAGCTTCCACCACATGGCTTTTACATATTCAGCCCGATCAGATCTGCAAGTTGGGAGTCAAGGGAAGATGGAAGGAAGTTGGTTGTCAGTTTGGAATCTGGCCTTAGAGATGGAATGAGGAAAAGTGGCCAATAACCATTGATTGTATAGAGACTAGCAAGGCAGCCATTTAGGAGCTTTCAATTATAAAACAGTGAGTGTTCTTAGATCTTTCAGCAGTTTTTTTCCAGCCCAGTACTAATACACCTAATTCAGTTTATGAAGGTCTTGACAATAAGTTGATTATTTGAATCAGATGTGTTAGTGCTAGTTTAGAACAAAATCTTTAGGACCAGGATTGAATAATAAGAAGTCATTGAGGTCCTTTTGTGCTGCCATGTTATTGGATTTGTGAAATTCACATGGAATAATGAAATGTTATCATTCCTCTCATTCCCTTTCTATGCTGGTAGACAACGCTTCCACATGGGTAAAGTTAAAGCCCATCACTTGCCTTTAATGATCGTACAGGACATAATCACAAGGATATTGTCACAGAACGATCTTTCTCACCAAAATAGACCAATGTCTGTTGCTTAAGCATGATCTATCACTTCATTAAGGACTATGAAAGTTATTTGAACATTTATGTATAGCTCTTACATTACAGATCTTATATACAGAGGTAGGATCTTAATTTGATCACTTTTGTTGCTGAGGATTTTCCTGCACCACAGGAAATGCAGATTAACTTTTGTAATTGACATAAATTTACTGAACACCCACACTAACACACGGTTATATAGTATTTCACTTTTCATGAAGCCTACTTTTGGCCAGATAAAAGCCTTACCACCGCTCAAGCAACATTATGGACTAAACTTTCAAATCCTGTTGCTGCAGGATTATTTTGCTGTGACAGCATAGGTCAAATTAAGATCCGACATCTGTAGAGTCTATCATTAGTGATAGCCAGCCTTATTTGCGAAGAAAGAACCGCTCCTCCGACTCAAACTGATGTCACTCGTAAAATAACTAATTGCCTAGCTTTGCTTGCTAGAATGTTTACACGAATGTCAGTTATCCAACAGTTTTTTTCTGGCCTTGCAGCTTTTAATGACTAAACTTTCAGCGTTATCATTCTAAGTCAGGATCATTTACTGTCACTAAGCCATTTTTAACTAAAACGCACACAAGTAATTTAGCCGATACTGATATCTGGATTGACCACAGCATTGATGCTAACAACTGTTTAAATGTGAGTAATGTGTGCAACACAAAAACATAGCAAACACAGTGCACAAACGTAAGAGTTTGTAGTAATATATGGGATTGCAGTTAACCACAAGTTACCCTAACCACAAGTTACTCTCAAGGTAAAACATTTATTAAAGCGTTTTGGCAGCTATACGCTGAGAAGAAAAATTCAAAGGACAAAAAAACATTATCAATGTAGAATCTCCATCATAAATGCTCCATGGGGCTCCATGGGGCTCCATGGGGCGGCAGGGTAGCCTAGTGGTTAGATTGTTGGACTAGTAACCGGAAGGTTGCAAGTTCAAACCCCCAAGCTGACAAGGTACAAATCTGTCGTTCTGCCCCTGAACAGGCAGTTAACCCACTGTTCAAAGGCTGTCATTGAAAATAAAAATTTGTTCTTAACTGACTTGCCTAGTTAAATAAAGGTAAAAATAAATGGAAATTGTTTTAGTCCAGGACTCGGCTTAATCTTTTAGCCATTATGAAATAACAGTGGATCCTTCTTGAATTCTTTTGAATTGATGTTTTTTGGGGGGAATTTCACAGAGGCTTTACCATACCGGTACGAAATGTTATCCAGTCATGCGATCTGCTACTCTGAAAATCTCTTGAAATAGACCCATTTAGAAAACACATTTATTCAGGGATCAGAACACACAGAGAATCCATTCATGTTCACATTGAATACCAGTAAATGCCTATGTCATATCACAATGGCAATATCACACTGACAGCTACAGTAAAAAAATAATGAATGCGAATAAAATGCACCAAACATCACGCTAATGTTGTATCATAGTCCCAATGTCCTCTTGGGTTTAACATTGTATCCTACTTACTATATGTCTCTTGATGGAATTGTCTATGGTATGTTTTTTGAAAGAAAATAAGCAGAGAGAAAAAAAGATTTGGCTGACTTGCCCTAACTTTCCTGAATGTAATCATATCCCAATAGCAACAGCAGCGCAAAATAAATTGACGAGATGCCCGTTAGTTTTGGATAGCATTTCCATTGCTCTTCTTTCATTGACAGTATTGGTTAGTGTTCTTTGTTTTCCTACCAAGCCAGGGTTAGGCATTTCCCGTGGTTCTCAATCCAGTGTATGCTTGTCCTAATTAAATTAAGAAGTGAACCTTTTGTTAAAACACACAGCCAGGTCCATTATTATTGGCGCCCTTAAAAAAAAAATAGCAAAAAAAGACAGTATAAAATAAATAATACAAATACTAAGCTATATTTCATGGTTAAAAAAAGGGAAATTAGATTACTTTATACTAATATAATTGCTCAGAGAAAGAGCTTTAGTTTAACCAGTAGTAAAAAATGTAAAAATTAAAGATAGGGGTAAAACACCAGCACCCTCCACTTGCAAGGATAATGACACAGAGACTCTTTCTAAAATGTTTTATAAGATTGGTGAACATATTGGGAGGGATCTTAGACCATTCCTCCATACAGAATCTTTCCAGAACCATTATATCCTCCGTCAGGGCTTATGGACTGCTTTCTTCAATTCAAACCACATGGGGTTCAAGCCCGGAGACTGAGATGACCTTTGCAAAATGTAGATTTTGTGGTCAATTAACCATTTCTTTGTGGATGTTGATGTGTGCTTGGGGTTATTGTCTTGCTGGAAGAGCCATTTGCAACCAAGTGTCATCCTCCACTTGCGCCCAAGTGTTTTTGGCTAAAACGTCCTGGTACTTGGTAAAGTTCATGATGCCGTTGACCTTAAAGGCCCCAGGACCCATGGAAGCAAAATAGCCCCATAACATAAAAAATGCACCACCATATTTTACCATAGGTATGAGGTACTTTTCTGCTAATGCTTCTGTTTTTCAACGCCAAACCCACAACTGTTGTGCATGGCCAAAGAGCTCTATTTTCAAGTAATCTGACCTGTCCTGGGGCCCTTGTTAAGATCAATGGCATCATGAACTTGTAAATTTAGCCAAAACCCTGGTTGCCTCTACCAGGAGGAGGCTGACACTTGGCTGCAAGTAGATACCTGACTGTATTTGTGTTAGCTAATGGAAATCATATTTCATTAAGTGTCTGGTAGGTGTATTCTCCCATCATGCTTATTTGTGTGACTCATTTATTTTTTGTATTTTTCTTTTAAGTGTGTGTAATGGTGTGTTACAGATGGTTTTTATGGCAGTTGTCTGCTCACCATTAATCACGTACATTGCTAAAAAATGTAGTTGTTTAATGTTTGGGTCCCACTTCTATATAAAGTGTGGCTAAAACAACCAATCTTACATGGTAATTAATTACATTGGCAGGTATATTGTTCACATTGTCGTAAGAGTATTGGTTTCCAATTTCATTTTTTTTTGCAAATCCAATACTTTTATAAAAAAAAAATTTTTTTACCAGATTGTTAATGTGTACCTACACTGTAATTACACTAAACCTGTCTGTGTAATTACCATGTAAACACATGTTTTAGCGACACTTAATATAACTTGGGACTAATGTTTGCGTGTTATTCCTTTTAACACAGGTTGCAATCTTTTTATAAACTGTTCAAGTCATGTTATTACCCTGCCTTCTCGCTTATCAAGTTGTGCATGATTCATAAATCCATTTGTACAAAATGTGATCTATATAAACTTTGTTTTATACAGTCCTTATGTATTTTATATGACCAGTTTTAAATTGTTACTTTTTTTACTCAATGTAGGTTTCTATTTAGATTTGTATAAATAAAATGCAATAAAGCAGCCAAAAACAACCCTCACTGATTCCAATGTCATCCTTTATGAAATAATTAAAAGAAAAGCGTAATTTGCTGGAGCACACTTCCTCGTGAAAAAGTCAGTTCTCCTAAAAACCTAGAATCTCTGTCTGTTTTTCCACTAAAACAGACTCCAAAAGGCCTTTCTACTATCTTACTTCAAGTCCCAGTGTCCTTTTCTTCCTCTTCCCTGATGACCTGCATTAACATAGCTAAGGTGAGGATGTGGGGGAGGAGGGATCGTTGAAGCCCACAGACACAGTGGGGGTGCTATTACTGCGGAGCCGTGGCTCAGGCACTGTGCCTCCCAGCTGACGGATAGAGTTGCACATAGGACAGGGGTAGTCCGAGAGGCCCTCGATGTCCTTGAAAGCATGGTTAATGATGTGGCCCCTGCACTGGTCACAGTAGAAGTGTCCGCAGACCAGGCGCTGCAGCCGAGCCTCGTAGGAGATGCAGCTCTGGCAGTGCGGTGGGTCGAGGTCCAGGGAAAGACTACACATCTGAGGGCTGCTCTCCTTCTTGGCAACATGTGCCACTGTCGCCTCTGCTGGCGAACTGTTTCAGGGGGGAAGAAGGAAATCAATATTCAATACCTCTTAAGACCTAGCTACCATTAATTTCAGCCTTATAATATACAGTATACACTCCCTTGTGTATTTATTTGGACAGTGAAGGTAAAACCTTTTATTTGGCTCTATACTCAAGCATTTTGGATTTGAGATCAAATGTTTCATATGAGGTGACAGTACAGAATGTCATATTTTATTTTAGGATATTTAACCGTTTAGAAATTAAATCACTATGTATCTAGTCCCCACATTTGAAGGTGTCATAAGTATTTGGACAAGTTCACTGTATTAATGTTTCCAAAAGTGTTGTATTTAGTCCCATATTCCTAGCATGCAATGACAACATCAAGCTTGTGACTCGACAAATTTGGATGTATTTGTAGTTTGTTGTGGTTGTGTTTTGGATTATGTTGTGCCCAATAGAAATTGATGGATAATAATTTGTTTCATTTTCAAATCAAATCAAATTTTATTTGTCACATACACATGGTTAGCAGATATTAAAGCGAGTGTAGCGAAATGCTTGTGCTTCTAGTTCCGACAACGCAGTAATAACCAACAAGTAATCTAACTAACAATACCAAAACAACTGTCTTATACACTGTGTAAGGGGATAAAGAATATGTACATAAAGATATATGAATGAGTGATGGTACAGAGCAGCATAGGCAAGATACAGTAGATGGTATCGAGTACAGTATATACATATGAGATGAGTATGTAAACAAAGTGGCATAGTTAAAGTGGCTAGTGATACATGTATTACATAAGGATGCAGTAGATGATATAGAGTACAGTATATACTGTATGTATACATATGAGATGAATAATGTAGGGTATGTAAACATTATATTAGGTAGCATTGTTTAAAGTGGCTAGTGATATATTTTACATCATTTCCCATCAGTTCCCATTATTAAAGTGGCTGGAGTTGAGTCAGTGTGTTGGCAGCAGCCACTCAATGTTAGTGGTTGCTGTTTAACAGTCTGATGGCCTTGAGATAGAAGCTGTTTTTCAGTCTCTCGGTCCCAGCTTTGATGCACCTGTACTGACCTCGCCTTCTGGATGATAGCGGGGTGAACAGGCAGTGGCTCGGGTGGTTGTTGTCCTTGATGATCTTTATGGCCTTCCTTTAACATCGGGTGGTGTAGGTGTCCTGGAGGGCAGGTAGTTTGCCCCCGGTGATGCGTTGTGCAGACCTCAATACCCTCTGGAGAGCCTTACGTTTGTGGGCGGAGCAGTTGCCGTACCAGGCGGTGATACAGCCTGCCAGGATGCATCTGTAGAAGTTTGTGAGTGCTTTTGGTGACAAGCCAAATTTCTTCAGCCTCCTGAGGTTGAAGAGGCGCTGCTGCGCCTTCTTCACGATGCTGTCTGTGTGAGTGGACCAATTCAGTTTGTCTGTGATGTTCATGCCGAGGAACTTAAAACTTACTATCCTCTCCACTACTGTTCCATCGATGTGGATAGGGGGGTGTTCCCTCTGCTGTTTCCTGAAGTCCACAATCATCTCCTTAGTTTTGTTGACGTTGAGTGTGAGGTTATTTTCCTGGCACCACACTCCGAGGGCCCTCACCTCCTCCCTGTAGGCCGTCTCGTAGTTGTTGGTAATCAAGCCTACCACTGTTGTGTCGTCCGCAAACTTGATGATTGAGTTGGAGGCGTGCGTGGCCACGCAGTCGTGGGTGAACAGGGAGTACAGGAGAGGGCTCAGAACGCACCCTTGTGGGGCCCCAGTGTTGAGGATCAGCGGGGTGGAGATATTGTTGCCTACCCTCACCACCTGGGGGCGGCCCGTCAGGAAGTCCAGTACCCAGTTGCACAGGGCGGGGTCGAGACCCAGGGTCTTGAGCTTGATGACGAGCTTGGAGGGTACTATGGTGTTAAATGCTGAGCTGTAGTCGATGAACAGCATTCTCACATAGGTATTCCTCTTGTCCAGATGGGTTAGGGCAGTGTGCAGTGTGGTTGAGATTGCATCGTCTGTGGACATATTTGGGCGGTAAGCAAATTGGAGTGGGTCTAGGGTGTCAGGTAGGGTGGAGGTGATATGGTCTTTGACTAGTCTCTCAAAGCACTTCATGATGATGGAAGTGAGTGCTACGGGGCGGGGCGGTAGTCGTTTAGCTCAGTTACCTTAGCTTTCTTGGGAACAGGAACAATGGTGGCCCTCTTGAAGCATGTGGGAACAGCAGACTGGTATAGGGATTGATTGAATATGTCCGTAAACACACCAGCGAGCTGGACTGCGCATGCTCTGAGGGCGCGGCTGGGGATGTCGTCTGGGCCTGCAGCCTTGCGAGGGTTAACACATTTAAATGTTTTACTCACCTCGCTGCAGTGAAGGAGAGTCCGCATGTTTTCGTTGCAGGCCGTGTCAGTGGCACTGTATTGTCCTCAAAGCGGGCAAAAAAGTTATTTAGTCTGCCTGGGAGCAAGACATCCTGGTCCATGACTGGGCTGGTTTTCTTCTTGTAGTCCGTGATTGACCTGTAGACCCTGCCACATACCTCTTGTGTCTGAGCCGTTGAATTGAGATTCTACTTTGTCTCTATACTGACAATTAGCTTGTTTGATAGCCTTGCAGAGGGAATAGCTGCACTGTTTGTATTCGGTCATGTTACCAGACACCTTGCCCTGATTAAAAGCAGTGGTTTGCGGTTTCAGTTTCACGCGAATGCTGCCATCAATCCACGGTTTCTGGTTAGGGAATGTTTTAATTGTTGCTATGGGAATGACATCTTCAACGCACGTTCTAATGAACTCGCACACCGAATCAGCGTATTCGTCAATGTTGTTGTCTGACGCAATACGAAACATATCCCAGTCCATGTGATGGAAGCAGTCATGGAGTGTGGAATCAGCTTGGTCAGACCAGCGTTGGACAGACCTCAGCATGGGAGCTTCTTGTTTTAGTTTCTGTCTGTAGGCAGGGATCAGCAAAATGGAGTCGTGGTCAGCTTTTCCGAAAGGAGGGCGGGGCAGGGCCTTATATGCGTCGCGGAAGTTAGAATAACAATGATCCAAGGTTTTGCCAGCCCTGGTTGCGCAATCGATATGCTGATACAATTTAGGTCTTATTTTAGTCTTATTTTCAGACATTTTGGGGTCACTATTTTGTAAATAAGAATACATTTCTGAACACTTCTGCATTTTTGTGGATGCTACCATGATTACGGATAATCATGAATGAATCATGAATAATGAGGAGAGAGAAAGTTACAGGCACTAAGATCATATCTCCAAGACATGCTATCCACTCACCATTACCAATAACAGGGGAGGTAAAACAGATGTGTATGAAAGTACCCTAAAATGAACGGTGACATTCTATACTGTCACCTCATATGAAATATGTGATCTCAAATCCTAAATGCTTGAGTATAGGGCCTAATTAAACGTTTTAGCTTCACTGTCCAACTGAATATAGCTTTTAAACTGAACATGTAAATGTGACAAATTGACAACTCTAGTTCAACAAAGTGTCTGAGTGAGTGAGGAAAAGGACATGGTCAGGTTACCTCCATTCTACAGGCCTCCATTTTATGCCAGGGAGATTACATTCAGTGAATTTTTGGTTGTGTATTAGCTATAACTCAATGCTTGTTCAAAGATTTTAGTCGGTTAAAGTGTTGGTAAACTAAAGTTAACTATCAGAAATAGAAGAGTTCATATTCCATGTATTTTTTACTATAACTATCTTTGTCTGTGCATAATATAGCCTAAATTACGCATAGTGGCAACCACTCACCTCTGTGCAGTAGACTTTGCACGTCGGGAACAATCAAAGCCCATGGCAGCAAGGAGTCCACGCATAAAGTCCATGTGAGACTTCTCATCATACCTCTGGCAAGACAAAGATATGAATTATTTGTTCTGTTTGTTGTCCATTTTCTCACTAAACTAAGGAGCCTGTAGCCACAGGAGCCTGTATCCCATGTACCTATTACTCAAGTTGTTAGTGATTCCTGTATCATTGACTTGAAACAACTATTTATAGAGTCAGTTAAGTGAACAAACTTGTTCTGAAACTGGCACAGCCAGATATGTGGCCACTTTATCTTATCCAAGAAGTCACGCTCAAGTGAGATGTAAACTAGAAGAGCCTGTTTCGCAGGTGTTTCCATTAAGATAAAGTCACTGTTAGACAGCCATTGACAATTACACAGAAGTGCACAGCCTGAACCCGAAAGTCAGACATAATAAAAGATACCATTATAATACATTGTCAAAACAGGTAGAGACAAAGGTCCCCCCAAAACCATGTTTTGAGCCTAACAAAGAGTGGTTTTAATGATATGGGTGTGCGGGGCAGCTGCATCTTGAATGAGAGCACACCGGTATAGACAGCCCACCACTAGAGGGCGACTTGATCTAATTGCGTTCTTTGGTTTTGCCGGATATGTTTCTTGCCCATCAAATTATCAACTTCCGCATAACGCTGCCCTCACGCCGGATTTAACATGGCGGCGGGACCGATTTCGGAGCGCAACCAAGGTAGATACGTCTTTATATTTTACTATGAACTTCATCAAATGTATCCATACGAGTAGTTTCCATTACATCTGAACCCATGGCCTGAAAATTACAGCTGTAAATCTAGCTGAATGAAGACGTAGCAAGCCATATGCCTTGTCTGTGTGACTCAATTCCATTGCCAATCAAAGCTCGTTTACAAGCCTACGTTTGCTATATGTACTGTAACAAGCTAGATAGCTAGCTATGTATTTTTACGTCCTGCCAGACTCGTCCGGTTTGTCACTAAAGAATCTGCCGGGCTATGAATGGGTAGCTAGCGAGCTCAAGGCAGGGCCATATACCTAAATGGGACTGGCTCAAAGAGGGTAACATTAGCTAGCTGGACATGTTCCTAGCCTTGGTTGACTTCGCGCGATGGACGCACACAATTTTTACATTCAGCAACATTTAAGTAATTCCGCAGATGCTCTTATCCAGAGCGATTTTGGTTAAATATATATATTTTTGTCACAGACCGGATAGGTACAGTGAAACCGGCGACCTTTCGGTTACTGCCCCCAACGCTCTCAACCGTTGGGCTGCACCCTTCTTACCGTCCCTGTCTTTGGCAAAACTGCGCTCGTTTTGCAGGGTTTGTGCTCTTGAACCAAAGACGTGATGTAACTGCAGCGTATGCGTGGAAACTAGATTTAATGCATTCTTGTGCACTACTCGGTAATGTAAGTAGGATATAGGATATAGCTTCCAAAATAGGAGAAGTGTTGCTAAAAACAGGTAACGGTAGTCATTTCCGCACGTCTTGAAAATATCTTGTATGGCATGGGACCATAACAAGGTTTTATGTTTGGGCTTATACCCATCCACTTAATGTTTTGCTCTCTCTGTTACTTTAGATGCCACTGTGTATGTGGGTGGTCTGGATGAGAAAGTGGCAGAGCCACTGCTGTGGGAGCTCTTCCTACAGGCTGGGCCTGTGGTCAACACACACATGCCCAAAGACAGAGTCACGGGACAACACCAAGGTAAGTAACACACATACTCATAAACAACGCATTGGTAACAGAACGGGTACACATACCATCAGTAAGACCAACCAGATATGCTACACTTTGATATCTAACCTCAGGGTTTCTTTCACATGGTGAGGTGGCGCACTAATGTTTGAAAATAAGAACTGTGTAAAACTAGCCTATGCAAAGAAGACAGATCATTGTAGATTAGGTCTATGCTATAAAACCCATCACTTGTCATTTTTGGAGACTCCTTTAGAGACAAATAGCCTGTAAAAAAAAATGCTGATCAGAAATATAACCGTTAGTCTTATTGAATGTTATTCTTTCCTCTGTCCCCACCCCTTCGTAAGGCTATGGCTTTGTTGAGTTCCTCAGTGAAGAGGATGCGGACTACGCCATCAAGATTATGAACATGATTAAACTATACGGAAAGCCCATCCGTGTCAACAAGGCCTCAGCGCACAACAAGAACCTAGATGTTGGCGCCAACATCTTCATCGGTAACCTGGACCCGGAGATTGACGAGAAACTCCTCTACGACACGTTCAGCGCCTTTGGGGTCATACTCCAGACGCCCAAGATCATGCGCGACCCGGACACTGGCAACTCCAAGGGCTACGCCTTCATCAACTATGCCAGTTTCGATGCCTCTGACGCGGCCATCGAGGCCATGAATGGCCAGTACCTGTGCAACCGACCAATTACAGTGTCATATGCCTTCAAGAAGGATTCCAAGGGCGAACGGCACGGCTCGGCCGCTGAACGCCTCCTAGCTGCTCAGAACCCGCTTTCGCAGGCTGACCGGCCGCATCAGCTGTTCGCAGATGCACCGCCTCCCCCCTCTGCGTCAACGCCTGTCCTCACCACCCTGGGACCCGGGATGCCCATGCCTGGTAAGTGTGTGTGTGCAAGTGTGTGCACCAGCTTTTTTTTTTTGAATGGGAGATGCGATATAGGCCGTTTAGTTTTACATTTTCTGGGTCAAGGTTTGACTTTTTCAAGAAAGGCTTTATTACTGCCACTTTTAGTGAGTTTGGTACACATCCGGTGGATAGAGAGCCGTTTATTATGTTCAACATAGGAGGGCCAAGCACAGGAAGCAGCTCTTTCAGCAGTTGGAATAGGGTCCAGTATACAATATTTTGTGTGGGTACTTAGATGGTAATCATATTGCCTTGTATAGTCATAGACTGTGCTCCGTAGATTTGTAAGAGTATGACAAAAATGTGATTTTCCTCACAATGTGAAAATGTTATGTTGGCTTCACAATTCCTTGACTGTAACTTGTTCAGTAACACCAACACAACATTAAAACATCTACATCAAAATAATTTCAATTAAACTTTTTTTTGTTGCAATTTCTCTCTCTGATCTTAATTTCCAGGCATGCCCCCTCCTGGTGCCTTCCCTCCTGTGCCACCCCCAGGATCCATGCCTCCTGGCATGCCCCCCGGCATGCCCATGCCCCCAGCCCCAGGGACACCAGGACCCCAGGGAGGGGGCTCAGGCCCCCCACCCGGCCCGCCACCCTTCCACCAGGGCATGCACCCAGGTAAGTCACTCACCCCGACCATATATTTGGATTGAGTACCACAGTCAGGAAAAGCTTGCCCAGATTGTTAAATATTGGAGTTCAAATTGTAGTGTGTGAAACTTTAAGCTACTGCTATTTCTGGTAAGGAAAGAGAACATGTGTGTGATGAGGTGCATTAATACACTACATGGCCAAAGGTATGTGGACACCTGAAAGGCAAACATCTCATTCCAAAATGTTGGGCGATTATGCCTGGCTCGCAGACTTTGTTCCAATTCATCCCAAAGGTGTTTGAGGTCTTGGCTCTGTGCAGGCCAGTCAAGTTTTTCCACACCAATCTTGTCAAGATATTTCTGTATGGGCCTCGCTTTGAGCATGGTGGCATTGTCATGTTGAAACAGGAAAGGCCTTCCCCAAACTGTTGCCACAAAGTTGGAAGCACAGAATCGTCTACAATATCACTGTAGGGTTAAGATTAGAATATCACTGTGGCGTTAAGATTTCCCTTCCCCGGAACTAAGGGGCCTAGCCTGAACCATGAAAAACAGCCACAGACCTTTAATCTTCCTCCACCAAACTTTACAGTTGGCACTATGCATTCAAGCAAGTAGCGTTCTCCTGGCATCTGCCAATCCCAGATTAGACCATCAGACTGCCAGATGGTGAAGGGTGATCCATCACTCCAGGGAGTGCATTTCCACTGCTCTAGAGTCCAATGGCTGTGAGCTTTACACCTCTCCACCCAAGGCTTGGCTTTGCCATGATGATCTTAGTCTTGAGCTTCATGAAGCTCCCGACGAAGAGTTCTTGTGCTGACGTTGCTTCCAGAGGCAGTTTGGAACTCGGTAGTGTTGGACGCTTACACGCTTCAGCACTCGGTGGTCCCGTTCTGTAAGCTTGACTGGCCTACCACTTCGCAGCTGCGCCGTTGTTGCTCCTAGACATTTCCACTTCACAATAACAGCACCTACAGTTGACTGGGCAGCTCTAGCATGTCAGAAATTTGACCAACTGGTTTGTTGGTAAGGTGCCATCCTATGATCTTGCCACATTGAAAGTCACTGACTTCTTCAGTACGGGTCATTCTTCTGCCAATGTTTGTCTATGGAGATTGCATGGCAGTGTGCTCGATTTTATAGACCTGTCAGCAACGGGTATGCATCAAATAGCCGTATCCTCTCATTTGAAGAGTTGCCCATATACTTTTGGCCATGTAGTGTATATGCAGTCATGCTTGCATGCATTTTACGTATGGGTGGTCCCAGGAATCAAACTCACTGTCCTGGCGTTGCACGCGCCATGCTCTACCAACTAAGCTACTGAGGACCACCACCAATTTATATTGTTCATGTCCAACAGGAATGCCCCAGATGTCTATGCACCCTCATGGCCATCCCCCAGGTATGGTGCCTCCACCGGGCCCCCCAGGATCCAACCAGCACCGGGCACCTCCACCCCCCGGCATGCCCCCTCATCCACACATGGGCATGCCACCGAGAGGGCCCTATGGGCATCCCATGGGTAAGTGCTGGTCAATTCAACTCAATACAGTTCAGTAGTTGAAATCTCAAAGTTGGATAATTAATTGCCTGACTCCTGATTCATGAAACCAAAAGTGGTAAATTGTTTTGCATCACAATTTTTCTTAGTTTAATGCTACAGTCTGCAATTGGTATGTCCATTTTGGACTTTAAAGAAATGTATTGTAAACAAAAAAAATACATATTTGTCTAAAGGGACACAAAGACATTTATAAATTTTATGGATATCCAAGAGGTTTGTTTCCTGATATCCTTGTTGTAATGTGCTGCTGTATGAGATTATATATAATTGTGTGAATCCCTTCTCCCTCTCCCCCCACCCACACAGGTCACCCCATGCATCCAGGCATGAGAGGACCCCCTCCTCCAATGCCCCCACCAGGCTACGGTGGGGGTCCCCCTCGTCCACCTCCGTTTGGCTTCCAGAGGGGGCCACCAATGCCACCTAGGCCCCCCGGTGGCCCACCTCGAGGCCCCATGAGAGGACCAATGCCCCCATAGACTACGGAGGACCACAGCAAGGCGCATGACCATGCTTTCATTTAGCTCTTTTAAAATTTGATTTCTATTCTAGTACAATTTGGACACATGGTGTAGTTCCATTTAATTTTTTTTTTTTTTTTACATTTTCTTCACTGTACAGAACCGAACAAAGGTTCGGAATAAAGGTTTTTAATACAACAAATTGGGTCTTTCAATTGATGTCAAGTGATTTCAGTTTTCTTAGATGAGATTTAATTCAGAACATGCATCATGTCAATTAAATTGTGCTTTCCTAGTACAAACATAAGACACAGCATGTAGTTGGTCTCAATAGGTTAGAAACTCCAAATGTGATCAAAAGGCCAGTCGTTTGAGACTGTTGGTAGCCAGGAAGAAAGGTGAGGCATGTCTATAATGACAAGATGAATGAGAAGGTTATGTTTCGACCAGACAAAGCACAAGTCAGTTGACAGGTTCCAGACCAAATAGAAAATAAAACTTCTTCGCCTATATAAACCTTAAGTATTTTTTTTTATAAACCCCCAAATACAATGTTGCTATAGGCAGTGCTTTGAGGGAAAGCTTTGAGTGGATTACAAATATTTATGCTTCCAAAAGAGAAAAAAACATCTGTGCTGCCTCCATGTTGAATGTGGTTCTCACTCACTCAGTCTGTTGCCATGGTTATTGCAGATACCACTTGTCTGATGTAGTGGGTTATGGAGGAGGATGTATAGGGCTGCATAATCTTACTCTGATATTTTAAGCCATTTTTTATTTAAATTAACAATATTGATTCTTGAAGATTAAAATTGGTTGATACCACCAAACCCCAATTGAAAACGGGGACTGAAATCGGCTGAAAATTTGTCTTTAGAATGATCACAATTGGACACAAAGTTAATTGTGAATGGACCCAACCTAGCTTGACCATGGAGACAGGATATTAAGTGTATCAGCCCAAACCTAGGTCACCAACAAGAAAACAAGGTTGAGGTCTTCTGGTCATGAGAATCTTCCAGGGGTTACTTCCGGTTCCAGGGTATCTTTTTTTTTTAGGTATGCACTCATTTCATGCCACTTCGATAAAGCTACGACCGGAAGTGATTTTCATAGCAGGTTAGGGGAGCTTTTTTGTTGTTGCTAACCCTAACTCTTTTCCTAACCTTAACCTCGGTCTCCTAACCTGCTGCAAATAAATAACATTCCAGTGGTAGCTTTATCAAAGTGGCGTGAAAAAAGTGTTTCTATGTTTTTTTTAGGTGGATAATGTTCCCTTACATTATGAATGAGACTTATTGTACCTATCCTGACCTATGATAATTACATTTGAATTATTAAGCAGTTATGAGTTTTAACACGTGCAAACGAAGAGGCTTAAAACCCTATATTAGATTGGTAAATTAAACCCCCCTTAAAAATATGTTAGCTATTTTCATAGCTATTTTCATAGCTAACTGATATGTTAAATAATTTAAGCTTAATTATTAAGCTTACTGGTTTCTTCAGCATCTTGTCTATGATGTCATTATGTGGAATGGACCAGTGGTTGGCATAGAAACAGGAGCAGGTGGGGGGGCACTTTGATATTCAACTCAGGGAGACATGTTCAGTTACATGGAAAACATTGTTTCAGATATCTCTTATGAATATGCCTGTTGGTTAGGGATAACTATGGGTCATTTTTCAACTATATATTTATTTTTTTACAGATCATATCGAAGCTGTTCTATGCGAACATTGAATTGGAGCAGAGTAATACAAATATTGGTAACTTAAGTGTAGGCTATCACTGAAAGGGAGGCAATTCCTAGTATATACTATACATGTTTGCATGCGCGGTTAATATCATTTTAATTTAGAGTATGTAGACCTAATACAGCCAAAGCCTAGCATACATTAGTTCGTATTGAAACAAACATACCATCATTTTCATATCATTTTATGAATATAAATAGGCTACACGTCATGGTTGCTTGCTTTCACATGTAGGCTACACATGATTCGAATAGTGTATGGGGTGATGAGAGGGTGTGGTAGGCCACATCTAAAAATGGATGTTAATACTTTCAAATTGTTTGAAATACGGGTTAAGATAAATGACTCACTTGAGAACCACTATAGCACCAATAAGATAGACCGTGGCAAGGTGCGTGAATGGTCTATTTATGCCTAGGACCAAAAATGTTCGAATGGGGGGAGGGGATCCACGATGCTACGTTTGGTACCCACTGAGGTGGTACTTCTTGGTTCTCGCTTCACGCTTCCTCTTCAGTCAGTTGGGTTATCCACGTTTGAGCAGCAGCAGCATCAAACGTACTTGTCATCCTGTGGACACAATTCAAGCTGGAGATATAGTGAAAGCCAAATCATAATTACGGTGAGATGATGCTGTTACCTTTACTAAAATGAAACTCAACAAATTAGTTATAATTAGCCTACATAAGCCTAACGTTACCCCGTTGTTATCTGGATGTGCGTGTATCCCAAAAGATCTTGCGCACGGGCCACGATTTAGGGTGTGAAAATCATCTTGCGTTTTATTGAAATGCAGGCTATCTATTTATGCGTCGATTCAGACTCAAATTGTGGATATTTCTTATTGCCTATTTAACATGACAGTATCCTGTCTAACATTATATCCACATCATCCCGCAGCCCTGCGTAAAAATGCAGTCACGACAATGCCATATCTCTTCAAATAATACGATTGGAACTGCGTTCGGTTTAAAAAAAATATATTTTTTCGAAAATAATATGTTGAATATTGAATTTAGATCAACAATTCTGCTAATTGCTTTAAGTCCGTTGTAAAAGACGCGCTGCTTTTGTTGTACTGAGTTAAATATTGAATTATTGGCTACCCCTAAATACATTATATTACTAGCATACTATCTTAATTTTCGCAGTCGTATTGCCTTGTGTTTTGACAAATGTGTTATAATTTTGCAATTGTCCTTCACGAAGGCGATTCATCGTGATTGTGTTGGTGAGGGGGATGGTAAGGGGGGATCCCGTGTCGACTGAATGCCAACCGTCCATAATGCAAGTTATTGGCAGACAATTTCTGACATAATAAACGTACATGTGTGACCTTGCAAATATCTCAGATGGACCATCATATTGAGGTCGAATTAAAGCCGCGCTACTTTTGGCAAGCCAATACATGTGCATGCTTTACCTCCATATGACGACCTTGTCTCAGATGGCGCCATTTGTTGCTAATGTTCAACGGGTTTACTATTTCCCTTAACAAATACATATTTCCTTGACCATTAAAATAATCATGCCTGCACAACATAATTAGCATATATAGTGCCTGTAGATTTAGATTTTTTGGCATGCAGAGGCGGCATGCAGAGGCGTCATGCCCAGTGGCGCGTGTCCCCCCCACAAGTTTGTAAAAATATTATATTTTTTCTTATATTTTTTTTCTCTAATACTACAAGCCACAGCAATTTTATGAAGTTGGCTTTAGCTAGCCCAGATAGGTTCCCAATCTCTCATAACTATCTACCAAGAAGCCGTTGCAGGCTATATATCAAGTTGGAGTAGCTAGCTTGTCTATCTATTTTAGCTGGTATGCCTGGTGGCAAGGTTGGTAGACTTTAGAAAAGCAAGAAATAACTAAATAAGACTCACATTCCTTTCAATCTTTTACCCAGGCCACCCAATGAACTTGTCAAGGGGACGTTGGACTGTTGGGACTGACAGTCACAGGGCCTCTGGTTCAGGTCATGGTCGGACTACCCCCTTGAATTTGTCACCTTCATGTGAGAAGTGGGATGGCACCCCAGTGCAGCCATTAGGAGTGTTCTATGGTGTGAGGGAATCGCTAGGGTAAAGTACTGGGACGCCAGGAAAGTGGGGTTTGCATTTTAGGACCAATATGTGTTAAAGTGAGTCTTGTCCCCATCTCTGACCCCACATGTGCAACCGTGTGGACGTTACTGACTAAAATATAGTATATCTGATGTGTATATTTACAGCGACAGTGTTTTTCTAAATAGATGGATGTGTTGTCATTGCTGTACCCAGTTTCATCCTCACTCTTGCTGCTTTTGGCAGGCACCTCTTTGGCTAATGGGTCACCCAGTGGCTCTTTAATCATGTTGTCTGCCACCCTGTTGTCAGGAAGGAATTCCCTGAAGAAGGCTCTCCCGCTCGCTCTCTCTTCTCTCTCTCAAGTTCTATCTCCCCTTTTCTCAATGTATCTCTTCCATTCTGTCTGTGCATTGTATCATGTCCTGTCTCACTTCCTTTGCTTTCTTCCTCCCTCTCACTATCACTCTCTAGATGTTTCTCTCCCCTCCCATCTGTTCACAGTCTCGAACCTCCCAAAGCTTTGAAATCAATCTGATTCTCTGAACACAGACTTGATGCAAAAAGTTAATCCTCTCACTCCTGTACTATTGTTTTCCCTTCGTATAATCCCAACACATGACATGAGAGGATTAATAATCCTCATTAACCATTTAAAGCAGTCACCGCTTTAAACACCCCAAAATGGCATTATAGGTAAAGAAGAGCATTAGAGCTTATCTCCAGTCCTTGTCAAAGATGAAGTGGACAGCTGTTTCAACAAAATACATATATTTACTGGTTTTCAGCCTTGTACAATGGGCTTTTGGTATTTTGTTGTCAAGGAAAATGTGGCCACGTCCATAGATTGAGATAATAATGAATTGTAAAAAGCAGAAAGATAAAATGACAAGGACATACAGCCCATCCCCCTGGGCAGCCAGTTCAAAACATTGAATTTGAAGCTCAGTTACAATTTGACCAACCCATTTGATTCTGTAACAAATTTAAATTCTTATATCAACACATCTGTTCACCATTGTCTTACAAAATCCTACAATCTAAGCTAGATGCCCTCAATCTCACACAAATCATCAAGGAACCCACCAGGTACAACCCTAAATCTGTAAACAAGGGCACCCTCATAGACGTCATCCTGACCAACTGGCCCTCCAAATACACCTCCGCTGTCTTCAACCAGGATCTCAGCGATCACTGGCTCATTGCCTGTATCCGCTACGGACCCGCAGTCAAACGACCACCCCTCATCACTGTCAATCGCTCCCTAAAACACTTCTGTGAGCAGGCCTTTCTAATCGACCTGGCCCGGGTATCCTGGAAGGACATTGACCTCATCCCGTCAGTTGAGGATGCCTGGTCATTCTTTAAAAGTAACTTCCTCACCATTTTAGATAAGCATGCTCCGTTCAAAAAATGCAGAACTAAGAACAGATATAGCCCTTGGTTCACTCCAGACCTGACTGCCCTCGACCAGCACAAAAACATCCTGTGGCGGACTGCAATAGCATCAAATAGTTCCCGCGATATGCAACTGTTCAGGGAAGTCAGGAACTAATACACGCAGTCAGTCAGGAAAACAAAGGCCAGCTTCTTCAGGCAGAAATTTGCATCCTGTAGCTCTTACTCCAAAAAGTTCTGGGACACTGTGAAGTCAATGGAGAACAAGAGCACCTCCTCCCAGCTGCCCACTGCACTGAGGCTAAGTAACACGGTCACCACCGAAAAATCCATGATTATCGAAAACTTCAACAAGCATTTCTCAACGACTGGCCATGCCTTCCACCTGGCTACTCCAACCTCGGCCAACAGCTCCGCCGCCCCGCCCCGCGCGCAGCTACTCGCCCAAGCCTCTCCAGGTTCTCCTTTACCCAAATCCAGATAGCAGATGTTCTGAAAGAGCTGCACAACCTGGACCCATACAAATCAGCTGGGCTTGACAATCTGGACCCTCTATTTCTGAAACTATCCACCGCCATTGTCGCAACCCCTATTACCAGCCTGTTCAACATCTCTTTCATATTGTCTGAGATCCCCAAGGATTGGAAAGCTGCCGCAGTCATCCCCCTCTTCAAAGGGGGAGACACCCTGGACCCAAACTGTTACAGACCTATATCCATCCTGCCCTGCCTATCTAAGGTCTTCGAAAGCCATGTCAACAAACAGGTCACTGACCATCTCGAATCCCACCGTACCTTCTCCGCTGTGCAATCTGGTTTCCGAGCCGGTCACGGGTGCACCTCAGCCACGCTGAAGGTACTAAACGATATCATAACCGCCATCGATAAAAGACAGTACTGTGCAGCCGTCTTCATCAACCTTGCCAAGGCTTTCGACTCTGTCAATCACCATATTCTTATCGGCAGACTCAGTAGCCTCGGTTTTTCTGATGACTGCCTTGCCTGGTTCACCAACTACTTTGCAGACAGAGTTCAGTGTGTCAAATCGGAGGGCATGCTGTCCGGTCCTCTGGCAGTCTCTATGGGGGTGCCACAGGGTTCAATTCTCGGGCCGACTCTTTTCTCTGTATATATCAATGATGTTGCTCTTGCTGCGGGCGATTCCCTGATCCACCTCTACGCAGACGACACCATTCTGTATACTTCCGGCCCGTCCTTGGACACTGTACTATCTAACCTCCAAACGAGCTTCAATGCCATACAGCACTCCTTCCGTGGCCTCCAGCTGCTCTTAAACGCTAGTAAAACCAAATGCCTGCTTTTCAACCGTTCGCTGCCTGCACCCGCACGCCCGACTAGCATCACCACCCTGGATGGTTCCGACCTAGAATATGTGGACATCTATAAGTACCTAGGTGTCTGGCTAGACTGTAAACTCTCCTTCCAGACTCATGTCAAACATCTCCAATCTAAAATAAAATCTAGAGTCAGCTTTCTATTCCGCAACAAAGCCTCCTTCACTCACGCCGCCAAACTTACCCTAGTAAAACTGACTATCCTACCGATCCTCGACTTCGGCGATGTCATCTACAAAATAGCTTCCAACACTCTACTCAGCAAACTGGATGCAGTTTATCACAGTGCCATCCGTTTTGTTACTAAAGCACCTTATACCACCCACCACTGCGACCTGTATGCTCTAGTCGGCTGGCCCTCGCTACATATTCGTCGCCAGACCCACTGGCCCCAGGTCATCTACAAGTCCATGCTAGGTAAAGCTCCGCCTTATCTCAGTTCACTGGTCACGATGGCAACACCCACCCGTAGCACGCGCTCCAGCAGGTGTATCTCACTGATCATCCCTAAAGCCAACACCTCATTTGGCCGCCTTTCGTTCCAGTTCTCTGCTGCCTGTGACTGGAACAAACTGTTTATATTTATTTACTTTTCTGCTTTTTGCACACCAATATCTCTACCTGTACATGACCATCACTCCAGTGTTAATCTGCAAAATTGTAATTATCCGCCTACCTCCTCATGCCTTTTGCACACAATGTAAATAGACTCTTTTTCTTTTTTTTCTACTGTGTTATTGACTTGTTAATTGTTTACTCCATGTGTAACTCTGTGTTGTCTGTTCACACTGCTATGCTTTATCTTGGCCAGGTCGCAGTTGCAAATGAGAACTTGTTCTCAACTAGCCTACCTGGTTAAATAAAGGTTAAATAAAAAAATAAATGCTATATTTATTTGTTTCACATTTAGAGAAAGAGACCATTGCACGTTTACCGCTGTGATCGGCAGGCATACTGTAGATAAAAGGCTCCCAAATAATATTGTTATCGGTGATGTTGATTGTATCAAAATATTCCCACCTTCTCTATTGGCGGCCACTTTTTAAAAATCTGACTTTGGGGAACAGGAAACTGTATCTCAGCGTATTTACAGTGCATTCGCAAAGTATTCAGACCCCTTGATTTTTCCCACATTTTGTTACGTTTCAGCCATTTTCTAAAATGGATTCAATTGTTTTTTGTTCCCTCATCAATCGACACACAATACCCCATAAAAACAGGTTTTTAGACATGTTTACAAATGTATTAAAAATACACAACTGAAATATTACATTTACATAAGTATTCAGACCCTGTATTCAGAACCTTTACTCAGTACTTTGCACCTTTGGCAGCGATTACAGCCTTGAGTCTTCTTGGGTATGACGCTACAAGCTTGGCACACCTGTATTTGGGGAGTTTCTCCCATTTTTCTCAAGCTCTGTCAGGTTGGATGGGGAGCGTTGCTGCACAGCTATTTTCAGGTCTCTCCAGAGATGTTCGGTTGGGTTCAAGTCCGAGCTCAAGGACATTCAGAGACTTGTCGCAATGCCGCTTCTGCGTTGCCTTGGCTATGGGCTTGGGGATGTTGTCCTGTTGGAAGGTGAACCTTCGCCCCAGTCTGAGGTCCTGAGCACCCTGCAGCAGGTTTTCATCAAGGATCTCTCTGTACTTTAATCCGTTCATCTTTCCCTCGATCCTGACTAGTCTCCCAGTCCCTACCGCTGAATAACATCCCCACAGCATGATTCTGCCACCACCATGCTTCCCCGAAGGGATGGTGCCAGGTTTCCTCCAGACGTGACACTTGGCATTCAGGCCAAAGAGTTCAATCTTGGTTTCATCAGAAAATCTTGGCAAACTCCAAGAGGGCTGTCATGTGCCTTTTACTGAGGAGTGGCTTTTGTCTGGCCACTCTACCATAAAGGCCTAATTGGTGGAGTGCTGCAGAGATGGTTGTCCTTCTGGAAGGTTCTCCCATCTCCACAGAGGAATTCTGTCAGAGTGACCATCGGGTTCTTGGTCAACTCCCTGACCAAGGTTCTTCTCCCCAGATTGCTCAGTTTGGCTGGGCTGCCAGCTCTAGGAAGAGTCTTGGTGGTTCCAATCTTCATCCATTTAAGAATAATGGCGGCCACTTTGTTCTTTGGTATCTTCAATGCTGTAGACATTTTTTGGTACCCTTCCCCAGATCTGCTCTCGAGTGGCGCAGCTGTCTAAGGCACTGCATCTCAGTGGTAGAGGTGTCACTACAGACACCCTAGTAAGAGTCCAGGCTGTATCACAACAGGCCGTGATTGGGAGTCCCATAGGGTGGCGCACAATTGGCTCAGTGTTGTCCAGTGTATGCCGTCATTGTAAATAAGAATTTGTTGTTAACTGACTTTCCTAGTTAAATAAAGGTCTCTAAATCATGTCTCTGAGCTCTACAGACAATTCCTTAGACCTCATGGCTTGGTTTTTGCTCTGACATGCACTGTCAACTGTGGGACCTTATATAGACAGGTGTGTGCCTTTCCAAATCATGTCCGACCAATTGAATTTACCACAGTTAGACTCCAATCAAGTTGTAGAAACATCTCAAGGATGATCAATGGAAACAGGATGCACCTGAGCTCAATTTAGAGTTTAATAGCAAGGGTCTGAATACTTATGTAAATAAGGTATTCATGTTTTTTGATTTGAATACATTTACAAACATTTATAAAAAATATAACATTTTCTCTTTGTCATTATGGAGAATTGTGTGTAGATTGATGAAAATATATATACACTACTGTTCAGAAGTTTGGGGTCACTTAGAAATGTTCTTGTTTTTGAAAGAAAAGCACATTTTTTGTCTATTAAAATAACATCAAATTGATCAGAAATACAGTGTAGACATTGTTAATGTTTTAAATGACTATTGTAGCTGGAAACTGCTTATTTTTAATGGAATATATCCACAGGCATACAGAGGCCTCCTGTGTTCCAATGGCACGTTGTGTTAGCTAATCCAAGTTTATCATTTTAAAAGGCTAATTGATCATTAAAAAACCCTTTTGAAATTATGTTAGCACAGCTGAAAACAGTGAACAGGCGACTCCGGAATGCTGGCATTCTAGGCAGAGTTGCAAAGAAAAAGCCATATCTCAGACTGGCCAATAAAAATAAAAGATTAAGACGGGCAAAAGAACACAGACACTGTACAGAGGAAGTCTGTCCAGAAGGCCAGCATCCCGGAGTCACCTCTTCAGTAAGTGTTATCCACATTTTACAGGCTTGTTACTTCCAGTATGGGGGCGACAGTGTAGCCTAGTGGTTAGAGCGTTGGCCTAGTAACCAGAAGGTTGCAAGTTCAAACCCCCGAGCTGACAAGGTACAAATCTGTCGATCTGCCCCCTGAACAGGCAGTTAACCCACTGTTCCTAGGCCGTCATTGAAAATAAGAATTTGTTCTTAACTGACTTGCCTAGTAAAATAAAGGTAAAATAATGGTCGATTCTGCATCTTAACATGTGAGAAAGGCCATTTTCAAATAAAGCAGTATAAGTCAAA
This sequence comes from Oncorhynchus masou masou, assembly GCF_036934945.1. NCBI lineage: Eukaryota > Metazoa > Chordata > Actinopteri > Salmoniformes > Salmonidae > Oncorhynchus > Oncorhynchus masou. The sequence goes on along the minus strand of NC_088223.1, from coordinate 31,455,776 downwards.
AGAAACATTGTTTGTGCATTGCAATAATACACACTTGGATTCATACTCTTCATTTATATTATTTCAAATGTCCTTTCCATATGTTTGAAAAAATATTGCTTTTGACTTATCCATGAATCCACAGTCCACTAGGAATTGCTGCTACCCTTCTCAGTATGTCCCTGCTATAGTTTCCCTGGTGTTGAGTGGTTATCAGATGGACACCAGACACAATATGTCAACAGGAGAACAGTAAGCCATTCCTAATCAGTACAGGGAGTGCAAATTGAGATAAGATGCTGCTTGGCAACTGCTTAGAAATACTCTCCCCCTAGCAACTGTAACAGGCTTACTCATTTATTGAGCATTATAGAGATGGAATGGTACTTAAAGGGGAAATCTGGGATTTGCAAAACAACAAATTGCAACCCACCACTTGTTTTGATAAAGAGCTGAGGGATGGAGCTATGGATGCAAGGACTCCATTCGATCACAATTATGGTTTCAAACATGTTTTAAACTATACGGTATTTGTTTACAATTATATTGACCCCAACTCTGATTCTGAAGTATGGTCCATGTGACTGACAATGTGTTTGCGCTTTCCCTCTGTATAGGAGCTGTCCATCACAAAGCGGGCCCTGTGATCCAATTCAGCTCAACTCTCCGCCACCCTGTTGAGGGTAAACTGGAACGCTACCTGACAGAAACGCTCCCCAGAGATTCCTGAGTTCACAACCTACTTTTCAGGTGATAAACCCCTGCCTTTGAGATTCCTCAACACTTCAATAATGGAGGACGGCTATCAGAACAAGACAGCCTTTATAAAGGGCGCCAAAGACATTGCCAAAGAGGTCAAGCGCCAGGCGGCCAAGAAAGTGGGCCGCGGTGTGGACAAGATGACCGACGAGTACAGCAAACGCTCCTACGCCCGCTTTGAGGAAAACGACGACGATGACTACCCTGTAGTGCCTGGGGGGCAGGACGGTGGCTACTACCGGGGCGACAGCCAGGCAGCCAATGACGAGGAAGGTGGCCACAGCGACTCCACAGAAGGTCACGACGAAGACGACGAGATCTACGAGGGCGAGTACCAGGGCATTCCCCGCGCTGACTCGAGCAAGGCTGCTGACGGCCTAGCAGGGGGAGATGGGCAGCAGTTCAGGGACATGGCACAGTTTGAGGGGGAACGGCGGAAGGACCAAGAAGAGCTAGCCCAGCAGTACGAGACCATCCTGCAGGAGTGTGGCCATGGGAAGTTCCAGTGGACCCTCTACTTTGTGCTGGGGCTGGCGCTCATGGCAGACGGTGTGGAGATCTTCGTAGTGGGCTTTGTGCTCCCCAGCGCCGAGAAAGATATGTGTCTGTCCGAGGAAAGCAAGGGCATGTTGGGTAAGTGTGACCCTTAAACTGTGTCTTTTTAACTGATTTGATTGATTTACATGCTAGGAAAGTGAACCCTTACATTTTTTGGGAGCGTGTTGAAGACTGTATTTCTCTGATCGAGTGTCATATGTGGAGGGATTTATCGGTCACAATGCAAATTCAATGAAACCCTGTCGTTCTGCGGTAAAGAATGCTCTGCAGCTTGCTTTGATCTTGTCTCTCGGACACGTCTGTCTGTCTCCTGACACGTTCCTTCCTCTTCCGCTGACAGAGAGTTCATTCTCACATAAAAGGGAAAACCATCTATAAATAGCCTCCTCCATCCCACACCTCCCCCTTTCACTGCCCTTGAGCTTTGTGTGTGTGTGTGTGCGTGTGCGTGTGCGTGTGTGTGTGTGTGTGTGTGTGTGTCTGCCTGTTTGTGTGTCTGCCTGTTTGTGTGTCTGTGAGTGTATGACGGTGTGTGTGTGTGTGTGTCTGCCCGTTTGTGTGTCTGTGAGTGTATGACGGTGTGTGTGTGTGTCTGCCTGTTTGTGTGTCTGTGAGTGTATGACGGTGTCTGCCCACACACACCTAACCGCAGGTTTACACAATGCAATTGGCAGATAGCACAAATGCAAATCTTTTGGGGGGTTACATTGCAAGACAGTCATTTATGTGAGTTGTGATAACAAAGTCTCAAGATGTGAGGGATTTACCGTAGAACTTGGAACCCAAACCGATCAGATTAGCATTCTTGCATCGTTATTTTGTTAATTGATTGCACCCAAATTGTCCATTTTAATATGTAGGATTCATATAATATAAACGTTTGACCGTATTAATATATATGAATCCTATACATTTCAATGGCAATTTGGGTGCAATCAATTAGCATAACTTCAAAGAGGTCAAATGATATTTCAACAAAATAATGTTGCAGGAATGCTAATTGTATCTGTTTCTAACAACATAAACGATTTCAGAACAATCTGAGATGGGTGGGTGTCGAAATCCTCTTGTGCTTTTTGAGGTGAAACGACCCCACGTGTTGTGCCCAAGGTTAGCAAATAAAGCAGCTGTATGCACAGGTCTGATTGAAACATGAATCTCTCTCATTGTCTCTCTCCGTCCTCTGCAGGTCTGATTGTTTATCTGGGAATGATGGTCGGGGCGTTCATGTGGGGTGGGCTCGCTGACCGGATCGGCCGACGGCAGTCCCTTCTCATCTGTCTCTCCATCAACAGTGTCTTCTCCTTCTTCTCCTCCTTTGTTCAGGGCTACAGCACCTTTCTCTTATGCAGACTACTTTCTGGTGTTGGGTAAGATTCTGAAAACTGACGGATGGTGAATGAGTGACACACAGATGCAGGTGGGCTTAAGGGCTTTTTAATATTGTTGCAGTGCCTTCAGAAAGTATTCACACCCCTTGACTTTTTCCACATTTTGCTGTGTTACAGCCTGAATTGAAAATGGATTAAATTGAACTTTTTTGTCATGGGCCTACACACGCTAGCCCATAATGTCAAAGTGGAATTATGTTTTTGGAATTTTTTACAAATGAATAAAAAAGGAAAATCTGAAATGTCTTGAAATGAAATGTATTCTACCCCTTTGTTATTGCAAGCCTAAATACGTTCAGGAGTAAACATTTTCTTAACAAGTCACATAATAAGTTGCATGGACTCACTCTGTGTGCAATAATATGGTTTAATAGTATTTAGAAATGACTACCTCATCTCTGTACCCCACACATACAATTATCTGTAAGGTCCTTCAGTCGAGCAGTGAATTTCCAGCACAGATTCAACCACAAAGACCAGGGAGGTTTTCCAATGACTCACAAAGAAGAACACCTATTGGTAGATGGGTAAAAAAAAAAAAGCAGACATTGAATATCTCTTTGAACATGGTGAAGTTATTACTTACACTTTGGATGGTGTATCACTACACCCTGTCACTACAAAGATACAGGTGTCCTTCCTAACTTAGTTGCCAAAGAGTTAGAAACCGCTCAGGAATTTCACCATGAGACCAATCAATGGTGACTTTAAAACAGTTACAGAGTTTAATGGCTGTGATAGGAGAAAACTGAGGATGGATCAACAACATTGTAGCTACTCCACAATACTAACCTAAATGAAAGAGTGAAAATAAGGAAGCCTGTATAGATTTTTTTTTCAAAACATGCATCCTGTTTGCATTAAGGCATTAACGTAAAACTGCAAAAAATGTGGCAAAGAAATTAACTTTCTGTCCTGAACACAAAGCGTTATGTTTGGGCAAATCCAACACAACACATCACTGAGTACCACTCTTCATATTTTCAAGCATTGTGGTGGCTGCATCATGTTATTGGAATGCTTGTTATTTAGGATAAAAAATAAACTGAATAGAGCTCAGCACAGGCAAAATCCTAGAAGAAAAACCTTCTTCAGTGTGCTTTCCTACAGACACTGTGAGACAAATTCACCTTTCAGCAGATCAATAACCTAAAACACAAGGCCAAATATACAGTGGAGTTGCTTAACAAGATGACATTGAATATTCCTGAGTAATCTAGTTACAGTTTCGTCTTGAAAATCTATGGCAGTACTTGAACATGGCTGTCTAGCAGTGATCAACAACCAACTTGACAGAGCTTGAAGAATTGTAAAATGAGTGATGTGCAAATATTTTACAATCCAGGTTTGGAAAGACTACTAATGAGCTGTAATTGCTGCCAAAGGTGATTCTAACATGTATCGACTCAGGTGTGTGAATACTTATGTAAATGAGATATTTTGTATTTAATTTTCCCCAAATTTGAAAAAATGTCTAAAAACATGTTTTCACTTTGTCATTATAGGGTACTGTGTGTTGATGGTTGAGAAAAATTATATATTTGAATTCAGGCTGCAACCCACAAAATGTGGAATAATTCAAGGGGTATGAATACTTTCTGAAGGCACTGTTAATAATTAGGAGAGTTAGATTTTCTTGGCTTTAATGCTAAGAATGACCAATCATCCCAATAGCACCATTTCGGAAGCTTTGTAGCACTCCTACCAACAAATATGATCTTCAAGTTTGATTTCATTTAACCTCCAGTGGTTTGTTTCTCAATGCTCATCCTTTCAGGATCGGTGGTTCCATCCCCATTGTGTTCTCCTACTACTCAGAGTTTCTGGCCCAGGAGAAACGTGGGGAGCACCTCAGTTGGCTCTGCATGTTCTGGATGATTGGTGGCATCTATGCCTCAGCTATGGCATGGGCCATCATCCCACACTATGGTGAGTAGCCTATGGCGGCAATTCAATCATCACGGATATGGCCCCAAAAGCCCTCAAAGTGCCTTACCACAAAGTTGTATCTAGTGATTACGCAGGGATACAGTTTGTGCTTTGTCCCATTTCTCTCTCTCTGCTTCCTCTCTTCCCAGGCTGGAGTTTCCAGATGGGCTCTGCGTACCAGTTCCACAGCTGGCGTGTGTTCGTCCTGGTGTGTGCATTTCCCTCTGTTGCGGCTATTGCTTCTCTCACCACCATGCCAGAAAGCCCTCGCTTCTTCTTAGAGGTAAGCAAGGGTCGCTTTCTCATAAGTCCATATAGAAGCAGTTTACCCAAGTCCAATTCTGACCTCAATAATTTGATGCCTAATATATCATTACCTGAGTTGGCTATTGAACAGCAGTAAATATAGGCAGATCATACCTTTAAAGGCACAATTTGGGGTATTGTTAATTGAGTATTTTCAATTCTTCAGATTTACAGTGCATTCGGAAGGTATTCAGACCCCTTTTCTTTATTCAGACTGTTTCCACATTTTGTTACCCTACAGCCTTATTCTAAAATGGATTCAATAAAAAATGTTCCTCATCAATCTACACACAATACCCCATAATGACAAAGCAAAAACAGGTTTATAGACATTTTTGCAAATGTATTAAAATAAAAAAACAGAAATACCTTATTTACATGAGTATTTAGACCCTTTGCTATGAGACTCGAAATTGAGATCAGGTGCATCCTGTTTCCATTGATCATCCTTGAGATGTTTCTACAACTTGATTGAAGTCCAACTGTGGTAAATTCAATTGATTGGACATGATTTGGAAAGGGGCACACAGCTGTCTATAAGGTCCCACAGTTGGCAGAGCATGTCAAAGCAAACACCAAGCCATGAGGTTCAAAGAATTGTTCCTAGAGCGCCGAGACAGGATTGTGTCGAGGCCTACATACAATAGTCCATAATGTCAAAGTGTAATTATGTTTTTAGAATTTTTTACAAATTAATAAAAAATGAAAAGCTGAAATGTCTTGCGTCAATAAGTATTCAGCCTAAATAAGTTCAGGAGTAAATATTTTCTTAACAAGTCACATAATAAGTTGCATGGAATCAATCTGTGTACAATAATAGTTTAGCATGATTTTTCAATGACTACTTCATCTCTGTACCCCACACATACAATTATCTGTAAGGTCCCTCAGTCGAGCAGTGAATTTCAAACACAGATTCAACAACAAATACCAGGAAGGTTTTCCAATGCCTCGCAAAGAAGGGCACCTATTGGTAGATGGGGGGGAAAGCATATGTTTAATATCTCTTTGAGCATGGTAAAGTTATGAATTACACTTTGGATGGTGTATCAATACACCCTGTCACTACAAAGACACAGGTGTCCTTCCTAACTTAGTTGCCAAAGAGTTAGAAACCGCTCAGGATTTTCACCATGAGACCAATCAATGGTGACTTTAAAACAGTTACAGAGTTTAATGGCTGTGATAGGAGAAAACTGAGGATGGATCAACAACATTGTAGCTACTCCACAATACTAATCTAAATGAAAGTGAAAATAAGGAAGCCTGTGTAGATTTTTTTCTTCAAAACATTAAAGTAAAACTGCAAAAAATGTGGCAAAGAAATGAACTTTCTTTCCTGAACACAAAGCGTTATGTTTGGAGCAAATCCAACGCGTCACTAAGTACCACTCTTCATATTTTTAAGTATTGTGGTGACTGCTTCATGTCATTGGAATGCTTGTTTTTTTAGGATAAAAATAAACTGAATAGAGCTAAGCACAGGCAAAATCCTAGAGGAAAACACGCTTCAGTGTGCTTTCCTACAGACACTGTGAGACAAATTGACCTTTCAGCAGGACAACCTAAAACACAAGGCCAAATATACAGTGGAATTGCTTACCAAGATGACATTGACTAAGTATGATGATCCTGAGTGTTCTAGTTACAGTTTCGTATTGAAATGGCAGTACTTGAGCTTGAATAAACAGAGGAGCTCTAGAGTTTCTCTGTGGAGATGGGAGAACCTTCCAGAAAGACAACCATCTCTGCAGCAGTCCACTAATCAGGCCTTTATGGTGGAGTGGCCAGAAGGAAGCCACTTCTCAGTAAAAGGCACGACAGCTCGCTTGGAGTTTGCCAAAAGGCACCTAAAGGACTCTCAGACCATGAGAAACAAGATTCTCTGGTCTGATGGAAACCAAGATTGAATTCTTTGGCCTGAATGCTCTAGAGTGCTCAGGACCTCAGACTGGGGCAAAGGTTCACCTTCCAACAGGACAACGACCCTAAGCACACAGCCAAGACAACGCAGGAGTGGCTTCGGGGCAAGTGTCTGAATGTCCTTGAGTGGCCCAGCCAGAGCCCAGACTTGGGCCCAATCGAACATCTCTGGAGAGACCTGAAAATAACTGTGCAGCGATGCTCCCCATCCAACCTGACAGAGCTTAAGGATTTACAGAGAAGAATGGGAGAAACTCCCCAAAAACAGGTGTGCCAAGCTTGTAGCGTCATACCCAAGAAGACTCAAGGCTGTAATCACTGCCAAAGGTGCTTCAAAAAAGTACTGAGTAAAGGGTCTGAACAGTTACGTAAATTCGAATTATTGTACATTTGTTTTGCAAACATTTCTGTAAACCTGTTTTTGTTTAGTCATTATGGGGTATTATTTGTAGATTGCTGAGGGGGAAAAAACGATGGAATCCATTTTAGAATAAGGTAACAAAATGTGGAAAAGTCAAGAGGTCTGAATACTTTCTGAATGCACTGTCCACATTGATTTTTGAGCTTCACACTACTTACTCTACTAGCATAACCCAAAATATAAGGTTTTATTCCAAATTCATGGAAATTATATTAAGGCACATTACAGTAAACCCTTCGATACTTCACACAGACATGATGTTTCACAATACTCGTGATGTGTTTCAACTGTACGTGTTTTTGATGAACTATGCGATCATTTTCCAACAGAACGGCAAACACGACGAAGGCTGGATGATTCTGAAACAAGTTCACGACACCAACATGAGAGCAAAGGGGCACCCAGAGAAGGTGTTTTCTGTGAGTGTGTCTGAGACACATATATAAAGTCTTTGAATTGAAAGGTTCTTCTGCAGAAAGGGTTTATGAAGTTGTATTGTCCTGTCCTAGCTGTTTATTTCTGTGTAACCTCGTCCCCAGGCTGGAAGTATCTGATGAGACTATTATTTGTTTACTGCATATGCTAGACCTACTCTTTTTTTGGTTCATTTTCTTACCACTCCAAACGGGAATTTCCCTCACAGGAAAATGGAGTTGTTCTAATCTAATCTGACCTAATGTATACATGTACTGCATACAGATGAGTTGAAAATGGAAGGTATTGTTTTACCAGGTCACCACCATCAAGACTGTAAAGCAGATGGATGAGCTGGTGGACATGGGGGGAGACATATCAACTTTGCGACGCTATAAATTGAAGCTGACCAGCCTATTCCACCAGGTAAGTGTCATGTTTAAGATCCTATACAGGTATGAAAATATGATGGTTTTATGTGTATATATTTTATATTTCACACAGTATATGTTCATTTACTGTATGAGACTGCATAGATTATGTACGCCACTCAGCAGGCGATTTATCCAAAACTACCAAAGCCCAATTTATGCTAAGTGGGTTTTATAGTGTGTTTTTGTGTTTTTAAACCGACTCAGCTGTTAAAACCTAGGTGCATATCTTAGTACTTTTCTGTGGGTTGCTATAGGTGCGGAGTAACTTCTTGGCCATCTTCAATCCAGAATACAGAAGGACCACCTTCATGATGATGGCTGTCTGGTTTACCATGTCGTTCAGGTAGCAGAACCAGGGCCATGACCATAGTTGTTATCAGTGGCCTGTGCACAAACCGGTTATTTTCTGATCAATCAGAAAGCTCAAGAAATGTTTTATCATATCAAATCTAAAAAGGTTCTAAAAGATCATGTCTCCTGCTATCTGAACAGGCCGGCCATTGAGGTTCATACTTATCTCAACTGATTTCAACATAGTGAAAAATGAAGAAACGTAATCATGTTCATTTGGTTGAACCACTTTTGTATTTTACTTCTCCCCCAGCTACTATGGGCTGACAGTGTGGTTCCCTGACATGATCAAGTACATCCAGAAGCAGGAATATGCCTCGCGCACCAAGTTCTTCACCAAGGAGCGAGTGGAGCATGTCACTTTTAACTTCACCTTGGAGAACCAGGTGCACCGCCAAGGACAGTACTTCAACGACAAGTCAGTCCTCATGATATTACAACAGAACTGTGAATTTGCAATATGCCTTTCTGTATCTAATCAGGAATGGTTAACTGTGCTGGCCTTAATTTCACCACTATGCAATGGACACTAATTTGTAGTCGACTCTAATACAGCTGGGCCGTTAAATACAAGGTCTTTCTAACTTTACCATTGTCCGCAAGGTTCATGAACCTTAAGATGAAGTCCATGGTGTTTGAGGACTCAGTGTTTGAGGAGTGCTACTTCGAGGACATCACCTCTAGCAGAAGCTTCTTCAGAAACTGCACCTTCATCGCAACTCTCTTTTACAATACAGGTAAAGTCTCTCCCAAAACAAGAAGCATAAAACGATATAGAGTAGAGCTTAGAATATTGCCTAGCATTGAACTGGGCAGTATCCTACCCTTGGCCCCTTCTTGACACCTCTCTTGCTTTCAATTCTCTTGTCAGACTTGTTCCAGAACAGAATCATCAACAGCAAACTTGTAAACAGCACCTTCCTACACAACAAGGAAGGCTGTCTGCTGGACTTCACTGATGACAACAACGCCTACATGATCTACTTTGTCAGTTTCCTGGGCACATTGGCCGTGTTACCCGGCAACATTGTGTCAGCCCTGCTGATGGACAAAATTGGACGTCTGAGGATGTTGGGTATGTCACGCCTTCATGAATGTGTTATTAATGCTTTATACAACATTCAAAGAAAAGGTGCTTCTTGTGAGATTATACATCTGATGATACATGAACCATGCAGGCTTTACTATACCACAGTATTTCGTGATTAGCCTACTACAAAAAGAGCCCTTATCTTTGATTTTTTTTTTCTCTCTTTCTCTTCGCCCTCAATCTCTTTTCCTACACAGCGGGATCAAGTGTCATATCTTGTGTCAGCTGTTTCTTCCTGTCATTCGGCAGTACCGAGTCGGGAATGATCGCCCTCTTATGTCTCTTCGGCGGCATCAGCATAGCTTCCTGGAATGCCCTGGATGTGTTGACTGTGGAACTGTACCCCTCGGATAAAAGGCAAGCGCACCTACCTCACATTTTTTAAGTGTTACAGCTCCTTCTTGCACAGTGTATAAAGGGGTATTTTATGCAGTTGGATTTATTGAAAACATATTTCAATTTTCACGTTAAGTTCTGAGAAGTTACTCTGCCAATTTCCATTATCTTCTCTTTTTTAGGACAACTGCATTTGGCTTCTTAAATGCCCTTTGCAAGCTGGCTGCTGTCCTGGGCATAAGCATCTTCCAGTCCTTCGTAGGCATCACCAAGGCTGTGCCCATCTTGTTTGCTGCGGGCGCACTCGCAGCCGGCAGTTTCCTGGCTCTAAAGCTGCCTGAAACACGGGGCCAGGTGCTGCAGTAGCACAATTCACCACCAGAAGGCAGAAGAGTGTAGCTGCAGTGGCCACATTGCAACCAGGGCCCGACCAACCATACAATCTCAGCCCATTAAACACCAAAAAACTGACTGTCATCAACAGTATCACACCAGTCCCAGATTACTGAGAAAAAATGAGGATAGCATCATACTTAAAATGCCGATGTAACCCATTTAGCCTGCACAGACTAACTGACATCTTCACCACAGCATAAAATAACACATTGGGTTTTCTTTCTAAGAGATCCTACAGGTTAGACAGAATGAAATCCTGCCAACACAGATACAAGTTTATAACCCACTGCCAAAGGATGCAAAGATACTGCTTGATAGCTACAATGCTTAATGGGGATAAATAGATACTTCCCAACAAAAGAGATCAAACATCTATACACCCTCAATTCATCCTAGCATCCAAAGCTGACCATCATGCCATTCAAATAAGGTTACAGATGCCCTCCAATAGATTTCCACCTGAATATAGCTTTCACTGTATCTTAGCTTCCTGCTGAAAAAGCGGAGCTCAAATGAATACTTGAATATTAAATTGATGTTTTTCAGCTTTGGCTGATTATAATAGTGGTGAATCATACTTCAAAGCTTCTTGTCCTTTGTAATCTGAATGGACTTGATGAGTGAAAGCCGTATGATAGAAGCCCATTGGTTGATCAGCCTATTGCTTGCATCTTATATCCTCTGTCCTTTAGGATCTGTGGGGAAGAAAGGACAGGATCATTGTCATTTAAATCTCTTATTGGCTTCCTCTGAAAGAGAATATTACAAACAATATTTCCCTTACCAGGTGACATGCACCAAGCTCCCTGCTTCAAAATAATGATATATATTATTTGTTCAAACTTGGCATTGATACTAGTTATTTTATCATATAGACAACAGACTACATGTGTGTTGAAGGTATATTGTAAGTATTGAAATAATGACATGACCAATAACTGGTCAATATTTGAGTTTATTTATTGATGGCAATTTGACGGGATCGTTTTTAGTTTTATATTTCTATTTATTATGGATCCCCCATGCACACTAAACAATTACTGTATTTGTTGTTCTGCATCAGATTTACTTCAAGCAGTGAAATACTGCATATGTCTAAATCATTTTATGTTGTGTATGTATGAGGGAGATGGAGAAAGAGTTACATCATATGTATCCTGTATGGTTTTGTAATTGGTTCTATGAGACCTCGGGGGCACTCATTCATGTACATTGATCTACATTGATAAAGTGCATCATTAGGATCCTGTAAAGATATTGGAACGCCAGACAAAGACGAGTAAATTACGATTGCAACCTATGTAACACATCAGTGGAGATATCCGTTCATTTTTGAAAATCTCTGATATTTTTACTTTCAAATAACGAATACATCAATGAGCCCAGGATTACAACTCATGTTTCCTGCTTATCACATAGTGGTCTTATGCTCTCTGCATCAGCATTCCATTTAGCTAAGGCCAACATGTGCCCTGCTCTCTGCTGTCTATCAAGGCATACAGAACATTATACCTAGGAGGACCGAAGTCGGCCTGTTCAGTCGCCAAGCAATGCAGTATTAATGAAGCACAAATGAATCCATATACACTGTTACGAAGCACATTATCACAGATTCATTTGAAGGGCTCAATTAAATGCAAACTGTATTTTTACCCCCACCGTAATATAAACACTATTTTCCCTGTGATAAGAAATGTACAAATGTACTATTCAGAGCAACTTACAATGTACAATTTATTGCCCCCCCCCCCCCCCCCCCCCCCCAAAAAAAAAAATGCTTCAGAGGGAGGGCATGTACGTTGGCAAGGCAGGGTTGGTTGAATCTGGCCCTTTGTTGATTATTATGTGGTTACTTGTCACCATGTCCACGCCATCCCTTTTAATCTTTGTGTCACAAGTGTGGTGACAATCAGTGAGAGAGCTGATCTCTCCATTGCTCAGCTGTAGTGTGAGTGGTGATATCTGACTGCAGGGAGATTGGGCCTGTGGGATTTCTCTGTTGCTGTGTGCTTGGTACAAGAGCAGTGTCTGATGTGGTACTGGAATTATTTCTTCAAATCGGATCTCTTTAGTGTTGCGTATGTCTGTATGTGACATCTATTGTTATTTGTGTGTGCACATAACTGACACATTTGTTCTAGACCTATTGTGTTTGAGTGAGTTTGCGAAAGGTAAGTGTAAAACAATGTGTGTAGATTGAATTTGTGATCTCTGTTGTGCTCTCTTTGTGTGAGTGCGTGCATGTGTGAGTGTGTGTGCCAAATATTTTTCTACTTCTGGTGTTTTCATCCCTAAGAACGAGCACAGGTCAATAGGGGCCATTATAACATATCTATGAACTAAAAGACTAATGCAATAGATATTTAGATCAATGTGATGTTCTTTATAGTTGTCAGCCTTGGGCGCTCTTTTGCTGGTTAGGCCTCCGCCAAACAAATGTTTTCCTCTGAAAAGCGGTATTTTGTCTCTGTGATTGCCTGGCAGGTTGCATGGTAATCGTGAGAAAAGCACATGACACTTGTACAAAGCGAATTCAAATGACGTGTGTTACCAATTGCGGAGTGGTTTTGGGGAGTGTCAAAATCCCAGCCATTATCCCATTAGATGCGTGTAGTTTCAGGATAAGAATCTGGACTCTAGTTTTAGACTCATCAACCTTTAAACTTTTCTCTGTTCATATCTCTCTAAGGTCAAAGGTCCCTGTGGCAGGCTTGTCAAAGTAGCCTTCCCAATAAGCAGGATGTTAAGCATGCTTGTGGTGTCTGATCTCTCTGGCTGTTCGTATGCCTGGTCTGTTTGTCCAAAGCAGGAGCTGCTTTTGTATTGCTGTCGTATGGTGACACTTTGGGTCTTTATGTACAGTATCAGTTCTACGACCGCTTTTGGTCAGAGTGGGATGACTTGGTGCAGGTTTTCTCTGTGTTTTTTTAAAGTATGCCGTTGTTGGTAAGTCTTTGGTGATCCTGTTAAATAGTTGTACTTCTCTCTGCTTTCAGTGGGGGTTAAAGTTCAAGGAGAAAAGAAATCAAAGCAATAAAAGGGATATCTTTCGCCCTTTTCCTAGTGAACAGGCACAAGCATAGATGGGTTTCCAAAAGGAAGTATTTCAAAATGGCCACCATGTTCTCGTCAAAAGAGCGCCCTCAGTAAATTAAAGCTCATGTCCACTTAGATGAAACTGCCGTTTTTTTAATGTGACTTAAAAATCGACGTGCTATCATTGTACTGTGTGTAGAAACTGTAGACGTTTGTACGTATGAGTATAAAATATGTGGACAAAAAAAGATCAAGGAAAACACTTTGACAAGACTGTCAATATGACGGAACACTATTGTATGTTGTCTTTGTTTTGTAAATGACATTTAAGAAAAAAACGTGAATAAATTCTTCAGTAATCACTCCCATGGGATGTTGAGAATATTTTACAGTGATGCTGACCAGGTGCTGGATGTATTTATTTTATGTGAGAATTGTTACTTATGGGATTCAAATTTGTGGGCCATTTGTCTATCCAGTTCTATGAAGAAAATAATAAACTACTATGGACATAAAAACAAAGTCCTTTCCCTGTTTTGTGATAAGGAAATTGTGTACGTGTGTGAGTGTGTGTGTGTTGCCGTAGGAATCAACCATGCTGAATGCTGCTCTAAAATGTGTAACAAACACAAGGCCTCTTACACATTACTGTACCTCCGATCAGTTAGCAGGATGTCCGTCCTTAACTGTAAGGCCACAGACTCACTGTTATATGTTTGTCTAGAAGGCCATTTTAGATTCCGCTGCCAAAATATCGAAGCGCTTGACGTACCCAACTGAGTCATGGAAATGACCGTCTAAGATCAATGAACTGTATTTTATATATTGTTCCCAACACAGTGCTTTTAGCTGTGCTGCCCCATCATATTGTTTTGTAGACGGGTTTACAACTCGGATCATTTTATTCTGATTGATGATTTTAAATCCCAGATTGGAGGGATGTGCTGACCACAGATTGTACATGTTTTTAAACCTGCTCTCTAATGCACTTTGCACTGTTTTAACTTCCATTCATTGTTATTTTCCGGTTGTGTTGTGTCTCATATGTAACTAACTATAAGTGTGCTGCTTGCTTGGGGAGAATCTCAATGTGACTTTTTTTGCATAAATAAATGATTATTCGTAATATTATTTTTAATACATTCTTGTCATCATGAAATGTTTACACTGCGTAATTTTGAATTTCATCGGACGCGTTCTCTGCGGCAATAACCACTCACATGTTGAGAACTACTGTGCAACATGCTGGACAAGGATTATATTCATAGAATTCAGTATAATACTGAATCTACGATTACAGAATTATTCAACAGAAAAACAAACAACCAGTACACAGTACTGTATGTCCTGAGAAAATGAGTCATTAACTTGTGTATCAATATGTGTTTTCGTATCCCATTAACTATGTCCAGTTGGTGCTCGCCTCCCCTTTCATAATCACCCCCTAGCTAATTGAGGGTCTTCATAAGTAATAATATAACATTTCCTGCTCCCTCCGGTCCCTCTTGTATGCATTGGTAAAAAGCTGTTGATAGTGGTGCAGGATGTTGCAATAGTTGTATAGACTGAGCCAGGCCTTGAGCTATTCTGAGTCATGAGGACTGAAGCCAGTGTTGACATTATGATGCTAGAGGGTTATGAGCTGCGCGTTATGAGGGAGGAGAGAAGAAGAGAGGCTGAGTATTGTCCGGATGTTCAGCCTTATTGTGACAATGACAACACACATCATATCAGAGGTTCTTTTACTCCTCCTCATCTCTCTCTGTGGCGCGCACACACACACACACACTATTTGCCTCTCTCTTTCTCTCCCTGTTCCGAGTGCAGCTCCCCCTCACATGGGGTTCCCGAGTGGAGCAGCAGTCTAAGGCACTGCATCTCAGTGCAAGAGGCGTCACTACAGTCCCTGGTTTGAATCCAGGCTCTATCACATCCGGCCGTGATTGGGAGTCCCATAGGGCGGCACAAAATGGCCTTGCGCTGGCCGGGGTAGGCTGTCATTGTAAATAAGAATGTATTTTTAACTGACTTGCCTAGTTAAATAAAGGTCAAATAAATAAATAAATACAAATATATATGACTGTGGCTAAGGGTTCAATCCCAGCTCCTAGCTGTGTGATTGGTACATTCTTAGCTCCTAGCTGTGTGATTGGTACGTTCCTAGCTATGTGATTGGTACATTCCTAGCTCCTAGCTGTGTGATTGGTACATTCCTAGCTCCTAGCTGTGTGATTGGTACATTCCTAGCTCCTAGCTGTGTGATTGGTACATTCCCAGCTCCTAGCTGTGTGATTGGTACATGCCTAGCTCCTAGCTGTGTGATTGGTACATGCTTAGCTCCTAGCTGTGTGATTGGTAGATTCCTAGCTCCTAGCTGTGTGATTGGTACATTCCGAGCTCCTAGCTGTGTGATTGGTACATTCCTAGCTGTTTGATTGGTACATTCCTAGCTCCTAGCTGTGTGATTGGTACATTCCTAGCTCCTAGCTGTGTGATTGGTATGTTCCTAGCTATGTGATTGGTACATTCCTAGCTCCTAGCTGTGTGATTGGTACATTCCTAGCTCCTAGCTGTGTGATTGGTACATTCCTAGCTCCTAGCTGTGTGATTGGTACATTCCCAGCTCCTAGCTGTGTGATTGGTACATGCCTAGCTCCTAGCTGTGTGATTGGTACATGCTTAGCTCCTAGCTGTGTGATTGGTAGATTCCTAGCTCCTAGCTGTGTGATTGGTACATTCCTAGCTCCTAGCTGTGTGATTGGTACATTCCCAGCTCCTTGCTGTGTTATTGGTACATTCTTAGCTCCTAGCCGTGTGATTGGTACATTCCTAGCTCCTAGCTGTGTGATTGCTACATTCCTAGCTCCTAGCTGTGTGATTGGTACATTCCCAGCTCCTAGCTGTGTGATTTGTACATTCCCAGCTCCTAGCCATGTGATTGGTACATTCC
The DNA here is from genome assembly GCF_036934945.1 of Oncorhynchus masou masou. Lineage (NCBI taxonomy): Eukaryota > Metazoa > Chordata > Actinopteri > Salmoniformes > Salmonidae > Oncorhynchus > Oncorhynchus masou. The sequence goes on along the minus strand of NC_088223.1, from coordinate 31,439,503 downwards.
CAGCTCCTAACCATGTGATTGGTACATTCCCAGCTCCTAGCCATGTGATTGGTACATTCCCAGCTCCTAGCCATTTGATTGGTCCAGCTCCAAGCCGTGCTGAAGCCTCTCAGTCTGCACAGCCAGACCAGTCAGTCAGCCTGCAGGCAGCAGCTCTATACTTTCAGACAGCCAGTGTGTGTCGGGGAGAACATTGCTGTCGTGTTTCTGTGTGAGCGAGATTGCGTGTGTGTACTATTATATGTGCGTGTTTGCGTGTGTGAGTTAGTGGTTAAAGCAGCCTCTTAGGATGAGAGGCAGAGAGAGACAGACGGTGTTGTGATTGAGAGTTGGCAACATCGCCTCTCTGCCGCCTCACCCAGTCCTTATCCTGCCCTCCTCTCCTCTCTCTTTCCTCTGGCTCTGATCTACAACACCGCTGGGATGTCTTCTTCTCCAGGATCCATGGACGGCAGCCAGAGGAATAGCTGTAGGTACCCACCATAGATATACATCCACTATATATGTGTATAATACAGGGCTCTAGGTCTATTTCTATGGTACCGATGCCAGCTTGTCTTGGTTTATTTATTTGTTTAGTTTTTTTGTTTGTGTCGTGATGTCTACACGCTAAGGTATCGGGGACGAGCAGATGTTGATCCAAGCTTGATTATTAGATATTTTTGATATTTGTGGGTATGTGTCTTCTCCTTCTTGGTAGACTTTTTTTTAATCTGGCTTTCTTTTCCAGTTTTCATGGTCACAGTTGTCACGCAAATGTATTTTTTTTGGGTGGTTGAAGATTAATTACTAAACGTGTTGGATTTAGTTAAAAACGTGTGGATTTCATTTCAAACATGTATGGAATTAATATCAACATTAATTGATGTCAAACGTTTGGAGTGAAGAGGATAAGATGCAAGCCTTCAACCACAACTGAACACATGCAGTAATAATCCGACAGATACATGTATTATTTATGAATAACACAAAGTCTGGGTGTGAAATTATTGGTACTGTAGCCTCCAGTCATTGATGAGCGATGTCACTCATTGTGGGCGCACACACACACACACACACACACACACACACACACACACACACACGATGCCAGAATGTCTTAGTTGAGGCATGGATCAGATCTGTTGGACCAGGCTTTTTATTGCTTTCATTATTATTGCACTCCACTTCCCTCCTCCTTCTGCCCCTCCATCCATCCATCCCCCTCCTCCACATCCACTCCCTCCACTTCTCCCCCACCATGTTCTCCTCCAGCACAAGGTGCACCTGTGTAATGATCATGCTGTTTAATCAACTTCTTGATATATCACACCTGTCAGGTGGATGGATTATCTTGGCAAAGGAGAAATGCTCACAGGGATGTAAACAAATTTGATCACAACATTTGAGAAAAATAAGCTTTTTGTGCTTATGGAACATTTCTGGGATCTTTAATTTCAGCTCATGAGACATGGGACCAACACTTTACATGTTGCGTTTATATTTTTGTTAAGTATATAATCAAACATATTCTCTGCAGCAGTCATCATTACAATTTTGAAAACTATTGTGCAACACGCTGGGACAATAATGACATTCATAGAATGAAATACAACATAAAATGCCAAGTATGTCCTGAGACTTTCATGTACCATGGTCTATTAACACAGCCACTCATTTTGAGTGCAGAAGAAGATTGGATGGTTTCCGTGGGATGGTTTGACCGTGTTTAGGAAAGAGATGGGACAGAGTTAAGAAAGGACAGGACAACAGGATAGAATAGGACAGGAGAAAGATAGTACAGGACAGCGATCGGACAGGACAGAGTTAGGACAGGACATAGACAGAACAGAACAGGAACAGTTAGTGCCTGGTTAGTGCTGGTTGTCCATCGGCCTTGAGAACGCTGCAAGAAGGAGGAGGAGGAAGACATCCATCTGGCACAATCTGTTAATTGTCCATAAATGTGTTTCAAATATGAGTTACTTAAGCAATAAGGCCCGAGGGGGTGTGATATATGGTCAATATACCACGGCTAAGGGATGTTCTTATGCATGACGCAACGTGGAGTGCTAGAACAGAGTCCTTAGCCGTGGTATGTTGGCCATATATCACAACCCCCCCCGAGGTGCCTTGTTGCTATTATAAACTGGTTACCAACGTAATTAGAACAGTAAAAATAAATGTTTTGTCATACCCATGGTATACAGAGGGCAGCAGGTAGCCTAGTGGTTGGAGCGTTGGACCAGTAACCGAAAGGTTGCAAGATCAAATTCATTAGCTGACAAGGTAAAAATCTGTCGTTTTGCCCCTGAACAAGGCAATTAACCGCAACGCGGATTTGAAAATAAGAATTTGTTCTTAACTAACTTGCCGAGTTAAATAAAGATAAAAAAATACTGCCTGATATACCTCAGTATTCAGGGCTCAAACCACCCAGTTTATAATATGATTTATACAACAGGTGTGTCTAATCCTGAATGCTGATTGGTGAAAAGCGCATTCCAGCTGGTGTCTATTCCACAAATTACCACCGGCTAAATCTATGATGTTAAAATGGCTATTTACTCTGTTCCATCTGACTGCGCAATCCACTGTCTCATCAGCCCAGGCAGGGAAGTTATAAACTTGATCTCCCCTATAAAAAGCATTCAGACATCTCACATTTCTTTTAGAATAACAGTTTCTTTTCAACAGCAGAGATTTGTATAAACCTTGCTATCTGTCTCCGACATTTGCAACATTGTTTTAATATTCAAATTAGATCTCCAGCTGTCCCATAGTAATGAACATGTTGGAGTCGGGAGTCGGGATGAGACAGACAAGCAGGCAGAATGAACATTAGATTATTTAATGGCAGTGAATGTTTAATGCTCTAACAGAGTGTTGTTAATTTGGCTCTGCCAGCTCTCTCTTTAGGATGTTGAGTGGACCTAACAGTAGAGAGACTCAGTTTGCCCCCAGGTTCCCAGTCCTATGCTCTCCTTGTCTGCACAAACCAAAGTAAAATGCAGATGGCCTGGGCACTGTGTTCCAATGAGTATTGTAGTGGAAACTCCTCTGTGAATGTGTGTGTGTGCGTGTGTGTGTGTTTGCTTTGCCATAATCAGTATAGTTTCTGTACGTACGCTGGTTGCAAATGAAGCTATTCAACAAAGCAAACAAAGACAGAGTAGTCTTGTCGTTCTGGCGCCCCCCTCATAGTCATTTATCGGGTCACTTTGTCATGAGCAGCTCACCATCAGTTTCCTTTGTAATGAGGCGCTCAATAAGTGAATTAAATTTATCCTGGGTGACAGACGAGCACAGATGATGATGCTGCTATCCCTAACCCTAACCCTAGCTTCATATCCACATGCTGGTTTTCCCTAATCCTAACCCTAGGTTCATGTCAACATCCCAGTTCAACCCTAAGCCTTGCCTCAACCACTACCCTAACCCTAACACTAGGTTTATGTCCACATCCTGGTTCAACATTAACCCTATCCTCAACCACATCCAATATGGCGTAGCAGTAGGACGTGTGTTTGCCCTTGTCTTATCCAGTGTTAATAGCCGGTCTTCTTCATATATATCTTAATCTATTTTCTATCTATGAAATAAATATACTTTCCTGCAACCCACCTTACCCAATGTGGTACGGATCTGCTATTTTTATTCCATCAGGAGCTATCCAGCTAACTAGCAACTAGTCTTTATTAGCCACGGATAGCAGTCTTCACCTTTTTCTCGGTCACCAGCCAGCCAGCCAGCCTTAGCTCGGACAGCACCTGACAGTCGGCTCAGATCACTATATCAACCCAGAGCATATCGGACTGCTTCTCTCTACCAATCCCCGGATTCCTGCCGCTCTGGATCATTACACCGGATAAGCTAGCTAGCTGCAAATGAGTGGCTACTGTTTGCTAACACCTCTGTCCCGAAGCAAGCACCAGCTAGCCTTGAGCTAGCCTCGAGCTAGGCCAATATACCAGCTAATTCTAGGGCTATTCTAGGGCCTCTTTTGCCAATTGCCCTGGTGTTACTTCTATCGTTAGATGGATCATCACTGGAGGCTTCGGGCCATGGATCATCACTGGAGGCTTCGTGCCATGGATCATCACTGGAGGTCTGGTGCGTGGAGTCGGCACAAGATATACTGGGCCGTGGAGACACACCGGAGGTCTGGAGTGCAGAGCTGGCACCAACCGTTCTGGCTGGCTGCTCACTTTAGCCCTGCAAGTGCGGGGCGCTGGCACAGGACGCACTGGGCTGTGAAGGCGCACTGGAGGCATAGTGCGTAGAGCCAGCGCAGGATATACTGGGCCGTGGAGGCGGATGGGAAGTCTGGAGCGTAGAGCTGGCACAACGCGTTCTGGCTGGATGCTCACCCTAGCCCGGTAATTGCGGGGTGCTGGCACAGGACACACTGGGCTGTGAAGGCGCACCGGAGACACAGTGCGCAGAGCCGGCACAGGATATCCCGAGCCGAAGAGACGCACCGGAGACCAGGAGAACCGGCACAATCCGTCCTGGCTGAATGCCCACTCTAGCACGGCAATTGCAGGGAGCTGGCACAGAGCGCACCGGGCTGTGGATGCGTACCGACGGCACAGTACGTGTAACCGCAAAGCATGGTGCCTGAAGGGACACGCGCTCCTTAAAGCGAGTGCAGGGAGTTGGCTCTGGTCTGCAACCTGGCTCCGCCAGCCACCCCGTGTGCCCCCCGCAAAAAAAAATGTTTGGGGGCTGCGTCTCGTGCTTGCGTCGAGGTCGCGAACACCGGTGTCGTCGTTGTTCCTCCCTCGCTGCCTCCAGCCTGGATCTCCTCCCACATCCAGGATCCTTAACCATCTAATATATCCTCCGATGTCCAGGATGTCCTCCGCTCACTTTTCTCCCGGGCCCAGGATCCCTGCTCTTCCTGGCCACGCTGCTTGGTCCTTTGGTGGTGGGATCTTCTGTTACGTCCGTTGTTAGAAGGAGACCAAGGTGCAGCCTGGTAAGCGTACATCTTTCTTTATTAAGATGAACACCAACAAACAACAAAAGAATACATGAACATAACGTTCTGCAGGCTACCTAGTAACTGTGCAAAAACACACAAACTTGGGAGGAAAACAGGCTGCCTAAGTATGATCCCCAATCAGAGATAACGACAGACAGCTGCCTCTGATTGGGAACCATACCTGGCCAACAAAGAAATAGAAAACTAGAATGCCCACCCAAATCACACCCTGACCTAACCAAATAGAGAAATAAAAAGGCTCTCTAAGGTCAGGGCGTGACACCTAGACCCTTTATTGTTTACACGGAGCCCCGCGATCCATCATGACTGGTCTGCCGACGTGATCGCTCGAGGTGGTCTCAACAGGCTATTCTGTTACGATGTCGCCGAAGAACCATCTACTAGCCTGGGCAGCTAGCTTTTCTGAACACTGTGTCCCCTGCTCCCCTAGCGTAGTAGTGACTACCGAACAGCACCCTGACTCACAAATTGCTGCTCTTTTGACCCTATGATAACTCGGCTACACAGCTGATGCCCTGGACTGTTTCAATAACACGGTACCTCATTTTGTTTACCTGTCGGCCCCAGCCTCAAACTCAGGTCCTGTATGTATCTAACTGACCCGCTCTGCCCATTCATCGCCATTTACCCGTTGTCTTAGCTCTCTTGATTAACACCTGTGTTTGCTTTATGCATCTCTCTAATGTCAATATGCCTTGTCTACTGCTGTCTTGGCTAGTTTTTCATGTTTTATTTCACTGTAGAGCCCTCAGTGCTGCTCAAAATGCCTTAGATAGCTATTTTGTTCCACCCCACACACATGCCGAGACCTCACCTGGCTTAACTGGTGCCTCCAGAGACGAAACCTCTCTCATCGTCGCTCAAAGCCTAGGTTTACCTCCACTGTACTCACATCCTACCATACCATTGTCTGTACATTATGCCCTGAATCTATTCTACCACGCCCAGTGGTGGGTAGTTCTTATCGCCTTTAGCCATACCCTTAATCTACTCCTCCTCTGATCCTCTGGTGATGTAGAGGTTAACCCAGGCCCTGTAGCCCCCAGTTCCACTCCTATTCCCAATGCACTATCATTTGTTGACTTCTGTAACCGTAAAAGCCTTGGTTTCATGCATGTTAACATCAGAAGCCTCCTCCCTAAGTTTGTTTTATTCACTGCTTTAGCACACTCCACCAACCCTGATGTCCTAGCCATGTCTGAATCCTGGATTAGGAAGGATACCAAAGATTCTGAAATTTCCATCATCAACTACAACATGGAGTGGAGTTGCAACCTACTGCAGAGATAGCCTGCAGAGTTCTGTCATGCTATCCTGGTCTGTGCCCAAAGAGTTCGAGCTTCTACTTTTAAAAATCCACCTTTCCAGAAATAAGTCTCTCACTGTTGTCGCTTGTTATAAACCCCCATGGACACCATATGTGAATTAATTGCCCCCATTTATCTTCAGAGTTTGTACTGTTAGGCGTCATAAACTTGGATATGCTTAACACCCCAGCCATCCTACAATCTAAACTAGATGCCCTCAATCTCACACAAATTATCAAGGAACCTACCAGGTACAACCCTAAATCCGTAAACACGGACACCCTCATAGATATCATCCTGATCAACCTGCCCTCTAAATACACCTCTGTCTTCAACCAGGATCTCAGTGATCACTGCCTCATTGCCTGCGTCCGTAATGAGTCCGCGGTCAAACGACCACCCCTCATCCCTGTCAAACGCTCCCTAAAACACTTCAGTGAACAGGCCTTTCTAATCGACCTGGTCCGGGTATCCTGTAAGGATATTGACCTCATTCCATCAGTAGAGGACGCCTGGCTATTCTTTAAAAGTCTTTAAAAATCTTAAATAAGCATGCCCCATTCAAAACATTTAGAACTAAGAACAGATATAGCCCTTTGTTCACTCCAGATTTGACTGCACTTGACCAGCACAAAAACATATTTTGGCATCGAAATAGTTAGGAACCAATATACACAGGCAGTCAGGAAAGAAAAGTTTAGCTTTTTAAAACAAAAATGTACATCCTGTAGCACAAACTCCAAAACGTTCTGGGACACTGTAAAGTCCAAGGAGAATAAGAGCACCTCCTCCCGTTGCCCACTGCACTGAGCCTAGGAAACACTGTTACCACCGCTAAATCTACGATAATCGAGAATCTCAATAAGAATTTTCTACGGCTGGCCATTCTTTCCACCTGGCTACCCCTACCCCGGTCAACAACTCTGCACACCCCACAGCAACTTGCCCATGCCTTGACATTACTCCTTCACCCAAATAGCCCAGCTAGCTGTTGTTCTGAAAGAGCTGCAAAGCCTGGACCCCTACAAAACAGCTGGGCTAGACAATCCAGACCCTCTCTTTCTAAAATTATCCGCCACAATTGTTGCAACCCCCCTAACGCCTGTTCAACCTTACTTTTGTATTGTCTGAGATTCCTGAAGATTGGAAAGCTGCTGCGGTCATCCCCCTCTTCAAAGGGGGAGACACCCTAGACCCAAACTGTTACAGACCTATATCTATCCTACCCTGCCTTTATAAAGTCTTCGAAAGCCAAGTTAACAAACAGATCACTGATCATTTAGAATCCCACGATACATTCCCCGCTATGCAATCTGGTTTCCGAGCGGGTCATGGGTGCACCTCAGTCACGCTCAAGGTCCTAAACGATGTCATAATCGCCATCAATAAAAGACAATACTGTGCAGCTGTCTTTATCGACCTGGCCAAGGCTTTCGACTCTGTCAATCACAGCATTCTTATCAGCAGACAACAGCCTTGGTTTCTCAAATGACAGCCTCGCCTGGTCACCAACTACTTCTCAGATAGAGTTCAGTGTGTCAACACAGAGGGCCTGTTGTCCAGACCTCTGGCAGTCTCTATGGGGGTGCCACAGCGTTCAATTTTCGGGCAGACTATTTTCTCTGTATACATCAATGATGTCGCTCCTGCTGCTGACGATTCTCTGATCCACCTCTACACAGACGACACCATTCTGTATACTTCTGGCCCTTCTTTGGACACTGTGTTAACAAACCTCCAGACGAGCTTCAATGCCATACAACTCTCCTTCTGTGGCCTCCAACTGCTTTTAAATGCAAGTAAAATGAAATGCATGCTCATCAACCGATCGCTGCCCACACCCGCCCGCCCATCTAGCATCACTACTCTGGACGGTTCTGACCTAGAATATGTGGACAACTACAAATACCTAGGTGTCTGGTTAGATTGTAAACTCTCCTTCCAGACTCACATTAAGCATCTCCAATCCAAAATGAAATCTAGAATCGGTTCCAATTTTGCAACAAAGCATCCTTCACTCATGCTGCTCAACATACCCTCGTAAAATGAGCTATCCTACCGATCCTTGACTTCGGCGATGTCATTTACAAAATAGCCTCCAACACCCTACTCAGCAAATTGGATGTAGTTTATCACAGTGCCATCCGTTTTGTCACCAAAGCCCCATATACTACCCACCACTGTGACCTGTATGCTCTCGTTGGCTGGCCCTCACTTCATATTTTTCGCCAAAACACTGGCTCCAGGTCATCTACAAGTCCATGCTAGGTAAAGCCCCGCCTTATCTCAGCTCACTGGTCACCATAGCAGCACCCACCCATAGCACGCGCTCCAGCAGGTGTATTTCACTGGTCATCCCCAAAGCCAACTCCTACTTTGGCTGCCTTTCCTTCCAGTTCTCTGCTGCCAATGACTAGGATGAATTGCAAAAATCACTGAAGCTGGAGTCTTATATCTCCCTCACTAACTTGAAGCACCAACTGTCAGAGCAGCTCACTGTTCATTGCACCTGTACAAATCGCATCAAATCAAATATATATCATACATCAGCTGATATCTCAAAGTGCTGTACAGAAACCCAGCCTAAAACCCCAAACATCAAGCAATGCAGGTCTAGAAGCACGGTGGCTAGGAAAAACTCCCAAGAAAGGCCAAAACCTAGGAAAGGCCAAAACCTAACCCTAACCCATCCGATGATACCCCTGGACAGAGCCAAACAGGAAGGATATTAGCCCACCCATTTTGCCAAAGCACAGCCCCCACACCACTCGAGGGATATCTTCAACCACCAACTTACCATCCTGAGACAAGTATAGCCCACAAAGATCTCCGCCACGGCACAACCCAAGGGGGGGGGGGGTCAACCCAGACAGGAAGATCACATCAGTGACTCAACCCACTCAAGTGACGCACCCCTCCTAGGGACGGCATGAAAGAGCACCAGTAAGCCAGTGACTCAGCCCCTGTAATAGGGTTAGAGGCAGAGAATCCCAGTGCAAAGAGGGGAACCGGCCAGGCAGAGACAGCAAGGGCGGTTCGTTGCTCCAGAGCCTTTCCGTTCACCTTCACACTCCTGGGCCAGACTACACTCAATCATATGACCCACTGAAGAGATGTCTTCAGTAAAGACTTAAAGGTTGCGACCGAGTTTGCGTCTCTCACATGGGTAGGCAGACCATTCCATAAAAATGGAGCTCTATAGGAGAAAGCCCTGCCTCCAGCTGTTTTCTTAGAAATTCTAGGGACAATTAGGAGGCCTGCGTCTTGTGACCATAGTGTACGTGTAGGCATGTACGGCAAGACCAAATCAGAGAGATAGGTAGGAGCAAGCCCATGTAGTGCTTTAAAGGTTAGCAGTAAAACCTTGAAATCAGCCCTTGCCTTGACAGGAAGCCAGTGTAGGGAGGCTAGCACTGGAGTAACATGATCAAATTTTTTGGGTTCTTGTCAGGATTCTAGCAGCTGTATTTAGTACTAACTGAAGTTTATTTAGTGCTTTATCCGGGTAGCCGGAAAGTAGAGCATTGCAGTAGTCTAACCTAGAAGTAACAAAAGCATGGATTCATTTTTCTGCATCATTTTTGGACAGAAAGTTTCTGACTTTTGCAATGTTACGTAGATGGAAAAAAGCTGTCCTTGAAACAGTCTTGATATGTTCGTCAAAAGAGAGATCAGGGTCCAGAGTAACGCCGAGGTACTTCGCAGTTTTCTTTGAGACGACTGTACAACCATTAAGATTATTTGTCAGATTCAACAGAAGATCCCTTTGTTTCTTGGGACCTAGCCAATCTGTAAATAGCCCACCAACTATCTCATCCACATATTGTTCTTTTTAATTTTTTGCTCCTTTGCATCCCAGTATCTCTACTTGCACGTTCATCTTCTGCACATCTATCACTACGGTGTTTAATTGCTAAATTGTAATTATTTTGCCATTATGGCCTATTTATTGCCTTACCTCCCTAATCTTACTACATTTGCACACACTGTACATAGATTTTTCTATTGTGTTATTGACTGTCGGTTTGTTTATCCCATGTGTAACTCTGTGTTATTTGTGTCGCACTGCTTTGCTTTATCTTGGCCAGATCGCAGTTGTAAATGAGAACTTGTTCTCCTTTTGTCACGATCGTCGTAATGAGCAGACCAAGGTGCAGCATGAGTATAGTTCTACACATTTTTAATCTCCGTGAAACAAACAAACAAACAAACCAAAACAATACAGAAACGTGAAGTCATGCCATGCACACAGGCAACTAAACACAAACAATATCCCACAAAACACAGGTGGGGAAATGGCTACCTAAATATGATCCCCAATCAGAGGCAACGATAAACAGCTGCCTCTAATTGGGAACCATATTAGCACCAACATAGAAATAGACATACTAGAACACCCCCTAGACACGCCCTGATCTACTACACCATAGAGAACAAAGGGCTCTCTATGATCAGGACATGACACCTTTATTGCTAACTCTCCACTATTAACAGTGTAAGTTCTTTTCATGTTGACTACTGCTTTGCTGGAAATCTGATCACTTCAGAGAAAGATGCCTGCAATCTAAAAATAACATTGCATAAATATACTTTATTTAACCTTTATTTAACCAGGAAGGGCTCATTGAGATTTTAAATATATTTTTCAAGAGCGTCCTGGCCAATATAGGCAGCACGTCATTACACAATTACAGACAGACAACATGAAAAACTACTGGTAATCTAGTAAAAAAACACATAATTCACAAGAGTATAACAAAATCATAAAACAGCAAATTGAAAACATTGACAGGTCAGGGAATCAACCTCAAAATCCTTTATCAATTATTTAAAAATACTAATAAGAACAAGATCTTTCAGTTTAAAAGTATTTTGTAAGGCATTCCAAGCTGATGGCGCAGAGTACATAAAAGCCCTTTTACCAAATTCAGTTTGTACATTTGGAATAGTTAGCAGGATAACGTCCTGCGAACGAAGAGAGTACCCACCACCTGCCCAAATAAAATGGTAGTAAACCCCAAATTGCTTTGTAAATAAAAGTATACCAGTGTCTGAGGCTATGATTGACTAGAGAAGGCCAGCCAACCCTGGTATATAAAGTGCAGTGGTGTGTAAGTGTTTTGCATTTTAAAATAAATCTCAATACTCCATGGTAAAGGGTGTCAATTGATCTCAAACACTGAGCGGAAGCATTCATACGTAAAATATCCCCATAGTCTAATATAGGCATAACTGTAGCTGATACTAGCCTCCTGGCTTCAAAAGAAAGCATGCCATATTCCTAAAATAACATCCCAACTTCAATTTTTTTTGTAAGTTGTTGAATATGCAATTTAAAAGAGAGGCCGTCATCAATTAACATTCCTCGATATTTATATGAGGTTACAACCTCAATCTCCTTGCACTGACAGGTAGTAATAGGTAAACGGTTCAGAGGTCTATTTCTTGTTTTAAAAACACCATTAGTTTAGTTTTGTCAGTATTGAGGATAAGCTTCAATTTACACAATGTATGTTGAACAGTATAAAAAGTGTTTTGCAAGTTCTGGAAAGCTTGGGAGTGACGAGGCACAACAATAAATAACAGTATCATCAACATAAAAGTGAAGTTGCGCATTTTGCACATTTTTGTCTAAAATATTTATATAAATAGTGAATAAGAGGGGACCAAGTACAGAACCCTGGGGCACACCATTACAGACAGACAATTTAACAGACAGGAGCCCATCAAATTGAATGCACTGATTTCTATCAGACAGATCATTAGCAAACCATACAGCTGCATGCTCTGAAAGACCTACACTCGACAATCTCTGCCTCAGTATAGCATGATCAACTGTATCAAAAGCCTTAGAGAGATCAATAAAAAGTGAGACAGTGTTGTTTTTGGTCAAGGGCTTCAGTGATATCATTTAAAACCTTCATGGCTGCTGTAATTGTGCTCTGCTTCTTCCTGATATGTAAGTTGTTCAGCTAGGAAATCAGCTGCCATTTTAGAAAGCAGGGCTCAAGATAATCAGGACCTGCAGGCTTTCTCTGATCTAAGGATTTCAGGGCTTTATGCACTGAGCATGGCAAAAAGCTAAAAGTTTGACCAGCTCTCACTGGTTCATCCACACATGGCTGTACAGAGACGAGATGATACTGAATCAAACAGCATACCAGATGATACAAAGCACTCATTGAAACAATTCAGCATTTCAGTTTTGTCATATACAGCAAGTCCTTCAATACACATGACGGTAATTCATTAACATTACTGTTACCAGACATACACTTAATAGCCTTCCAAAACTTTCTAGGGTCATTCAGGTTATCAGTGGTAACAGACTTAAAATCTTCAGACTTGACCTTCCTGAGAAGAAAATAACACTTGCTTCGTAGTTGCCTAAAAAGAAGCCAATCAGAATGTGACGTTTGTCAGGCCTGTAGTTTTTTCTTTGAGTGGAAATCTGCCTTTTAAACGTATGAGGATGCCTTGCATCATGCTGAATAATTGTATATTTTTAATCTAATAATAGACAATCATTTGAGCTGATGCGTTTCAGAAGAATAAAGGAGGGTAACTGTATTGTCCTGTATTGTGAATAATGTTCCTCGTAAATGATGTTTATTGCTCATCTGTTGCCTCTGTTGTGGGATGTGCTTGCATTAGCCTTCTTTCCACTAGTGGTCTAGACGAGGTTAGCTCGACTGTGTAGTCGCAACATTCTAAATGCAGCTCTGCAATCAGATAATGATATCTAGTTAAAAAAGGGCCCAACCAAAACCCTCTCACAGAATGCTAATATCTTTTACTGCTTACATGCTTCACCGGTGCACCTTGTTCATCCATTTTCATTACAACCCACTAAGAGGTATTATGCAGTAATAGTAGTACACATCTGTTTATTGGTTAGGGTAGAATATGTTTGGAGGTAATACTAATGTCTATAAATACAGATGTTTCCATCAGTCAACATACAAATATCTTATTTGACAGCATATACAGTGACTAACATGATTCAATTATCTTGGCACAGTCCACATGACTCATTTCATATTTATAACATGCGTGCAGTTGTATTTAGTCAAGATGAGTGGAGACACAATCTACAAGGACAGAATATCTTTATTTCTTAGGGTTAAAAAAGTCTGAGCCAACCAACCACAGTAATGAATCACACTGGAGTCCCTTAGGAAACTCACTACCTTTAATTAGTCCTCAAACAAAACACGACCCACACATGTATGCACTTGAAGACACACACACACACACACACACACACACACACACACACACACACACACACACACACACACACACACACACACACACACACACACACACACACACACACACACACACACACACACACACACACACACACACACACACACACTTCTGAAAAGAGTGGAAGGAACACAACAGACTCGGCAGCACCTATACAACGAGAAAGCGTGGAAGCTGCTGATAATAAGGACATCAACTGCACCCTCTCTCTTTCTTTCTCTTTCTCCCTCTCGATCTATCCCAGTCTCCCTCTTCCTTTCTCTGTCTCTCTCTCCCTTTTGTGTCTTATATAACGGTGTGTGTCATCTAAACCTCCACACTCTGTCATCGTCCAGACAGACAGACATGGTTAGTTGCTGCTCTGTCATCGTCCAGACAGACAGAGATGGTCAGTATTTGCTCTGTCATCGTCCAGACAGACAGAGATGGTCAGTTGCTGCTCTGTCATCGCCCAGACAGACAGAGATGGTCAGTTGCTTCTCTGTCACCGCCCAGACAGACAGAGACGGTCAGTTGTTGCTCTGTCATCGTCCAGACAGACAGAGATGGTAAGTTGCTGCTCTGTCATCGCCCACGCCCAGACAGACAGATATGGTCAGTTGCTGCTCTGTCATCGCCCAGACAGATAGAGATGGTCAGTTGCTATCCAAAAGCCCAAGCTCTAGGGCAACTGACATCAAACTAGTGTATATGGGATGCTGTACACACATGTAATCCACGCTAGTAACCATTCATTGTAATTTGAGTGCAGTCAAAACGTGATTTCCTGTGTTTTGGAATAATACTGTGAAATTGTGAAATTTATTTTAGTGTAAGAGCTGTTTGAAAAGACCGCCTAAAATGTAATCCTGTTTTGGTGGGACGGAGTTTTGGCCTGCCTGGTGACTAGACCAATAAGAAAGATAGTTCCTAACCTTTCTGCTAATAACAGCTAGTTTTCAGTTTTCCCCTCCCCACTCAGACCAGTCCAGGAAAGTCTGAGCAAAATTCTTGCTTTAGAAACTGCTTGTTGCTAAGAAGCTATTTTTGTTTCTTTTTGACCATTTTAATTTAAAACAAATACAGTAAGATAATTCATTTTTACTCAGAAATGATTTACTATTGAAATAAAAACGTCTGCAATAGACCTTTAAATGAAAAGTGTAAATATCTCGGCTCTGTGTAGCAGAGAAGGTGCCACCCCACGTGAAGAAGGTGGAGCCTGCCCAGGTGAAGCCAAAGGAGGTGGAGCCTGGCCAGTTTAAGCTAAAGGAGGCGGAGCTTGCCCAGGCGAAGATGAAGGAGAGGCAGAAGTTCTTTGAAGAGGCATTCCAGCAAGACATGGATCAGTACCTGTCCACCGGCTACCTGCAGATCAGTGAGAGGAGAGGTGAGAGCTCCACATGAACCATGACGCCTTACCATCTTCAATGGAGAAGTACGGTCCCAGTGACAGATGGCTTGTGTGTGTGTGTGTGTGTGTGTGTGTGTACTGGCGCGTTTCCAATGAGGATTTACCCCAGTGTTTTCCCCAATAGGCTCAGACATTTATGGCTGTTGTCTTACTGGGCCATGGCTCCAGCGGACCTGCACCTTCTCACAAAGCAACATATTTCAATAATGCAAAGGTTGTTGATTCTACGTGCCAGACGTCTTTAGTATCGCACTCCTGATGGAAACACAATGACAGCTCACCTTAATTAACATAAATCACTGGCGACCCACAGGTGTGGGGGTAAGTCTCATTGGAAAAGCACCCTTTTGTGTGTGTATGTGTGCGTCGGTGCATGCATGTGGGTGTGGGGCTGGGTAATAACAGTTCAAATCAAATCCAACTTTATTTGTCACTTGCACCGAATACAACAGGTAGACCTTACCGTGAAATGCTTACTTACAAGCCCTTAACCAACAGTGCAATTCAAGAAAGAGTAAAGAAAATATTTACCAAGTACATTAAAGTAAAAATTATTTAAAAAGTAACCCTATAAAATAACAATAATGAGGCTATATACAGGGGCTACTGGTACCGAGCCAATGTGCGAGGGTACAGGTTAGTCAAGGTAAATTGTACATGTACAGTAGGTAGGGCTGAAGTGACTATACATAGATAACAGTGAGTAGCAGCAGTGTAATAACAAATGGAAGGGGGTGTCAATGTAAATAGTTTGTGTGGCCATTTGAATAATTGTTCAGCAGTCTTATGGCTTGGGGGTAGAAGCTGTTAGGGAGCCTTTTGGACCTAGACTTGACGCTCTGGTACCACTTGCCAAGCGGTAGCAGAGAGAACAGTATATGACTTGGGTGACAATTTGACAGTTCCCTCTCTCTCTTTACTCTGCACACCCTGCTGCCCTGCCCTGCTCTCCTCGTATCCTTGAGGTACGCCGTCTCAGCTGTCAATCATACCTCACAGTGCACTGTGTGTTTGTGACGCATGCAACATGTGATCTTAACACCGGTATAACAAATATGGTTCCTGCAAGGTGATGAATCCAGGACATGTATAGAACCAGGATAGAACCCTACAGACACCAGCCTGGAATCATTTCAGATAGGATAGAACCCTATACTCCTGCCTGGAATCAATTTAGACGGGATAGAACCCTGCAGACGAGCTAGCTAGCATGCAAGATTTTGTTGTGGATTCCAAGATTACCCAGTTTTAGCCAAGAGCAGTTCGATGGTTTTGCCAAGGTTATTATTTCTTCCTTAGTGTGTTTGAGAGTTTTAAAATATAACAAGGCTCTTCCTGGACTCAGCCCCTTGCCGTTGCATTCTTGTTTTGTATGCGTTGGTGACTAACACCTGTGTCTTGCTGCTCAGGGCCAATAGGAAGCTTTTCGTCCATGGAGGTGAACGTGGACATGCTGGAGCAGATGGACCTGTCCGACCATGAGAGCTTTGACGTCTTCCTCCTCTCTGGGGGAGAGGACAACAACGCTGCCTCCCCCATGCTAGGTATGGCACACAGACCCAGACACACACTCAAACAGACATGCACAGTCAGACCATCAAATAATTAGGATATACAGTCGTGGCCAAAAGTTTTGAGAATGACACAAATATTAATTTCCACAAAGTTTGCTGCTTCAGTGTCTTTAGATATTTTTGGCAGGTGTTACTATGGAATACTGAAGTATAATTACAAGCATTTCATAAGTGTCAAATACTTTTATTGACAATGATATGAAGTTGATGCAAAGATATTTGCAGTGTTGACCCTTCTTTTTCAAGACCTCTGCAATCCGCCCTGGCATGCTGTCAATTAACTTCTGGGCCACATCCTGACTGATGGCAGCCCATTCTTGCATAATCAATGTTTGGAATTTGTCAGAATTTGTGGGGTTTTGTTTGTCAACCTGCCTCTTGAGGATTGACCAGATTACCCCAGTCCTCAGCAGTCCAATCCCTGTACCTTTTGCAGAATATCAGTCTGTCCCTGATGTTTTTCCTGGAGAGAAGTGGCTTCTTTGCTGCCCTTCTTGACAGAGGAAGAACAATGATGCCAAGCACCACCCTCCTTTTGAAGCTTCCAGTCTGTTATTTGAACTCAATCAGCATGACTGAGTGATCTCCAGCCTTGTCCTCATTAACACTCACACCTGTGTTAACGAGAGAATCACTGACATGATGTCAGCTGGTCCCTTTGTGGCAGGGCTGAAATGTAGTGTAGTTTTGGGGGGATTCCATTCATTTGCATGGCAAATAGGGACTTTGCAATTAATTGCAATTCATCTGATCACTCTTCATAACATTCTGGAGTATATGCAAATTGCCATTATACAAAATGAGGCAGCAGACTGTGAATATAATATTGGTGTCATTCTCAAAACGTTTGGCCACAACTGTACATTATTTTGACAGAATTTCCACCTGGGTGAGGATATTGGAAATTTAATCAAAACCTATTGGATGACAACTTATTTTTAACTAGGACAGAATCATTTATAAGATCATTTTTCCGACATAATATAGGTACAACAGATACCCTTATTGTATGGGACACTTTTAAATGTGCCTTTAGGGGCCATGCAATTCAAATCAAATCAAATGTTATTGGTCACATACACATGGTTTGTAGATGTTAATGTGAGTGTAGCGAAATGCTTGTGCTTCTAGTTCCGACAGTGCAGTAATATCTAACAAGTAATCTAACAATTCCACAACAACTACCTTATACACACAATTGTAAAGGGATGGAATAATAATATGTACATAGAGGCGCCATGGTGGACCATTTCAGTTTGTCCGTGATGTGTACTCCGAGGAAGTTAAACCTTTCCACCTTCTCCACTGCTGTCCCGTCGATGTGGATAGGGGGTGCTCCCTCTGCTGTTTCCTGAAGTCCACGATAATCTCCTTTTTTTTGTTGACGTTGAGTGAGAGATTGTTTTCCTGACACCACACTCTGAGTGCCCTCACCTCCTCCCTGTAGGCTGTCCCGTCACTGTTATCAAGCTCACTAGTGTTGTGTCATCTGCAAACTTGATGAATAAGTTGGAGGTGTGCATGGCCACGCAGTCATGGGTGAACAGGGAGTACAGGAGGGGGCTGAGCACGCACCCATGTGGGGCCCCAGTGTTGAGGATCAGCGAAGTGGAGATGTTGTTTCCTACCTTCACCACCTGGGGGTGGCCTTTCAGAAAGTCCAGGACCCAATTGCACAGGGCGGGGTTGAGACCCAGAGCCTTAATTTTAATGATGAGCTTGGAGGGTACTATGGTGTTGAATGTTGAGCTGTAGTCAATGAACAGCATTCTTACATACGTAGGTATTCTTCTTGTCCAGATGGGATAGGGCAGTGTGCAGTGTGATGGTGATGGTGATTGCATCGTCTGTGGAACTGTTGGGATAGTATGCAAACTCAAGTGGGTCTAGCGTGGCAGGTAAGGTGGAGGTGATATGATCCTTGACTAGTCTCTCAAAGCACTTTATGATGACAGAAGTGAGCGTTACGGGGCGATAGTAATTTAGTAGTTCAGTTATCTTCGCCTTATTTGGTACAAGCGTAATGGTGGCCATCTTAAAGCACGTGGGGACAGCAGACTGGGATACTCATCTTTCAAATTTAGGTCAAAATAATTCATATTTTCCCCCCAACACTGTCTTAGCAGAGAGGCCACCACCCCCCACCCAGGAGCAAGACACTTGCTCACAGGCCACATAAGGGCCAGAGTAGGAGCTAAGACAATGAACAGACCAAAACCCTGAGAGGATGGGAGCTAAGACACTGAACAGACCGAAACCCTGAGAGGATGGGAGCTAAGACACTGAACAGACCGACACCCTGAGAAGATACGAGCTAGAATACTGAACAGACCGAAACCCTGAGAGGATGGGAGCTAAGACACTGAACGGACCGAAACCCTGAGAGGATGGGAGATAAGACACTGAACAGACCGAAACCCTGAGAGGATGGGAGCTAAGACACTGAACAGACCGAAACCCTGAGAGGATGGGAGCTAAGACACTGAACAGACCGACACCCTGAGAAGATGGGAGCTAGAATACTGAACAGACCGAAACCCTGAGAGGATGGGAGCTAAGACACTGAACGGACCGAAACCCTGAGAGGATGGGAGCTAAGACACTGAAATCTCTGAGCGGAATATATGCTATGCACTGGATGCATGGAGGAAGGAAATCTGGGCAACCAGGCCTGGTATTCATAGCTGACTTTGAAAAGGATTTTAATAAAGTACGACTGGAATTCATATATAAATGCCAGGACTATATACATTTTGGAGAATTTGGTTTACAATAGGTTAAAGTCATGTATAGTAACTCTAGGTGTGAAATAGTAAATAATGGCTACTTCTCAGAAAGTATTAAACTGTCAAGAGGAGTAAAACAAGGTTGTCCACTATCGGCATATCTATTTATTATGATCATCAAAATGTTAGCTATTAAAATCAGATCCAACAATAATATCAAGGGGCTAGAAATCCAGGGCTTAAAAACGAAGGTGTCATTGTACACTGATGATTCATGTTTTCTTTTTAAATCCACAATTAGGATCCCTCCACAGCCTCATATAAATTCTAGATATTTTTTCTAACCTCTCAAGATTACAACCAAAGTGTGCTATATTACATATTGGATAACTAAAGAAGACCACTTTTACATTACTGTGTAGTTTACCAATACAATGGTCTGCCTTGGAAGTGGACATACTCAGTATTTATATCCCGAAAGAAAGAATGGATCTCACAACAATATATTTTTATAGAAAGTTAGCAAAAATAGATAAGATCGTGCTACCAAGGAAAGGAAAAAACCTGTCTATTTGTGGAAAAATCACCCTGATTAACTCTTTAGTCATATCCCAGTTGACCTATTTTCTTAAGGCCTAGCCTACACATAGATACTAGTTTTTTTTAATTATATGAGCAAAAAAGATTTCATTTTATTTGGAACGGGAAGCCAGACAAAATTAAAAGGGCCTATTTATATAATGAATATGAATTTTATTAAAAATGAAAGCATTAGACTTCTCACTAAAGGCTTCAGTCATACAAGTTACACTTAAATCCAACTGGTTCACTTGCAGATTAGTCAAAATTGCCTAGTTTAAGAATAGCCTTTTTCCCTTTTTTCAGATTACAACCTCTCACTTTCGGTTATTTGGAAATGAAATAATCTCAAAATATAAAGTTGCTTGCAATGTCAGTTTAATCCACCAGAAAAGACAGAAAAGACAGAACAAATATTACAACAAATATTAAGTTAAGTTAAACTCAAATATAGTGATTGATACAAAAACATTTTTTGCAGGATTCTTTATAAAACAAAACGGTATAATCTTTGTAAGTGATATCATAAATAGGATATGTCACACATGCAGCTAACAAAAATATATGGAAATGTATTACAACCAACTAATTGCCTCATTACCGCAAAAATGGAAGAGGCAAGTGGAAGGGGGAGAAAGTAAGGAACTTCTCTGCATTAAAGACCAAAATTGGTTAAAAAAAACTGTGATAAATAAAAAAGTATACCAGTTTAATTTGAGGACCAACAAATGGACAGCTGTGCCATATAGATAGCAAAATCATTGGGAAGAGATATCCAATTTACCGATTCCATGGCACGTGGTTTATGAACTAATACACAAAACGACATGGGATTTAAAACATAGTTTTTCAATTTAAATTATTATACAAAATTCTTGCAACTAATAGAATGTTATATATATGGGGGATACAATCTTCCCAGCTCTGCAGATTTGGCTGCGCAGAAACAGAATTATTAAATAATTTGTTTTGTTTTTTTGCATATAGGTTGAAAAATATAAGGCAAATATCAATCAAAACTGGATGGTCTTCAGTGATAGATGGGAGGGGTTGAGGGCAGCTGAAGGGTGGGACTAAAAACAAACAAAAGAAAGCTATTGTAAAATATACAGTGTCTGTAAAATGTATATAGTATATATAAGCTGGAAGTAGAAGCCTAAGTGTTGTTGTCCATTAGTTTATTCCAATTAGGGGAGGGGTGGTAATGTTAGGGGAAAATAATAAAGGAAAATATATTTACAAAATATATATTTTATATACACTACCGGTAAAAAGTTTTAGAACACCTACTCATTCAAGGGGTTGTCTTTATTCTTACTATGTTCTACATTGTAGAATAATAGTGAAGACATCAAAACTATGAAATAACACCTATGGAATCATGTAGTAACGAAAACAGTGTTAAACAAATCAAAATATGTTTTATATTCTTCAAAGTAGCCACCCTTTATTTGATGACAGTTTTGCCCACTCTTGGCATTCTCTCAACCAGCTTCACCTGGAATGCATTTCCAACAGTCTTGAAGGAGTTCCCACATATGCTGAGCACTTGTTGGCTGCTTTTTCTTCACTCCGCGGTCCGACTCATCCCAAACCATCTCAATTTGGTTGAGGTCGGGGGATTGTGGAGGCCAGGTCATCTGATGCAGCACTCCATCACTCTCCTTCTTGGTAAAATAGCCCTTACACAGCCTGATGTTGTGTTGGGTCATTGTCCTGTTGAAAAACAAATGATAGTCCCACTAAGGCCAAACCAGATGGGATAGCGTATAGCTGCAAAATGCTGTGGTAGTGATGCTGGTTAAGTGTGCCTTGAATTCTAAATAAATCACAGACAATGTCACCAGCAAACCACCATCACACTTCCTCCTCCTCCATGCTCCATGGTGGGAACCACATATGCAGAGATAATCTGTTCACCTACTCTGTCTCACAAAGACACGGTGGTTGGAACCAAAAAATCTAAAATTTGGACTCATCAGAGCAAAGGATAGATTTCCACAGGTCTAATGTCCATTGCTTGTGTTTCTTGGTCCAAGCAAGTCTCTTCTTCTTATTGGTGTCCTTTAGTAGTTGTTTCTTTGCAGCAATTCGACCATGAAGGCCTGATTCACACCCTCACCTCTGAACAGCTTATGTTGAGATGTGTCTGTTACTTGAGCTCTGTGAAGCATTTATTTGGGTGCAGTTAATTGCCGATTTCTGAGGCTAGTTACTCTAATAAACTCATCCTCTGCAGCAGATGTGACTCTGGGTCTTCCTTTCCTGTGGCGGTCCTCATGAGAGCCAGTTTCATCATAGCGCTTGATGGTTTTTGCGACTGCACACAAAAGTTATTCAAATTCTCCGGATTGACTGACTTTTATGTCTTAAAGTAATGACAGAGTGTCGTTTCTCTTTGCTTATTTTAACTGTTCTTGCCATAATATGGACTTGGTCTTTACCAAATAAGGCTGTCTTCTGTGTACCAACCCTGCCTTGTCACAACACAACTGATTAGCTTGAAAGCATTAAGAAGTAAAGAAATTCCACAAATTAACAGGGCACAGCTGTTAATTGAAATGCATTCCAGGTGACTACCTCAAATCAAATCAAAGTTTATTTGTCACGTACGCCGAATACACCACCTTGCCTACAGGCTCTAACCAATAGCGCAAAAATGGTATGAGGTGAACAATAGGTAAGTAAAGAAATAAAAACAGTAAAAAGACAGTGAAAAACAGTAGTGAGGCTATAAAGGTAACGAGGCTACATACAGACACCGGATAGTCAGTCTGATTGAGGTAGTATGTACATGTAGATATGGTTAAAGTGACTAAGCATATATGATGAACAGAGTAGAAGTAGTGTAAAGAGGGATTGGCGGGTGGCGGGACACAATGCAGATGGCCCGGTTAGCCACTGGTTGGTCGGGCCAATTGAGGTAGTATGTACATGAATGTATAGCTAAAGTGACTATGCATATGATAGAGAGTAGCAGCAGCGTAAGAGGGGTTGGGGGGGGTACACAATGCAAATTGTCCGGGTAGCCAGTGGATTACCTGTTCAGGAGTCCTATGGCTTGGGGGTAAAACCTGTTGAGCAGCCTTTTTGTCTTAGACTTGGCACTCTGGTACCGCTTGCCATGCCATATTTTTGTTTAACATGTTTTATTTTATAACAGACATGCACAGTAAACAGCAACTTCATAGTTTGATTCACTGGCACTGCATAAAACGTCTCTCCTCCGTATGTCTCTCAGGTCCAGACGTTGACTCGTTAACCACAGAGTTCACCCTGCAGGTTCCCACCCAGGCTGAGCTAGGAAACAAGCTGTCCTCCCTCCCCTCCACATGCACTGACAGCCAGGACACCGAGGCTGGGGATGATGATGAAGAGGATGAAGGGGGAAGGGAGGACAGCAGCCACCGTCCTGTTGGGGTGCAGAGGTTCCCCCCAACACTGTCCTAGCAGAGAGGCCACCACCCCCCACCCAGAAGCAAGACACTTAAACACTGAGGACAACAGCTCACAGGCCACATAAGGGCCAGAGTAGGAGCTAAGACAATGAACAGACCGAAACCCTGAGAGGATGGGAGCTAAGACAATGAACAGACTGAAACCCTGAGAGGATGGGAGCTAAGACACTGAACAGACCGAAACCCTGAGGGGATGGGAGCTAAGACACTGAACAGACCGAAACCCTGAGGGGATGGGAGCTAAGACACTGAACAGACCGAAACCCTGAGAGGATGGGAGCTAAGACACTGAACAGACCGAAACCCTGAGAGGATGGGAGCTAAGACACTGAACAGACCGAAACCCTGAGAGGATGGGAGCTAAGACACTGAACAGACCGAAACCCTGAGAGGATGGGAGCTAAGACACTGAACAGACCGAAACTGAGCGGAATATATGCGATGCACTGGGTGCATGGAGGAAGAGATGCATCATTTGTTTCCTGTATTTTCATCCTTTTCTGTAAAGAAATAACTCCATGTTGAACATTGTGGTTACAGTATTATTCCCCCATAATCTCTCAACTTGGTAATAAATATTTCACCACCCTGTACTACCATTTCTCATACTGATACCTTAAAAGTTATTTCATAATGAAATGAACCTGGAATAGAATGACCCTGTTTCATAGTCTCCCTCCATGAGTCTTGATTTCTAACTTTAAAAACTCCTTCTTTAACCTGTCCCCTCCCCTTCATATACACTGATCAAAGTGGATTTAACAAGTGACATCAATAAGGGATCATAGCTTTCACCTCGCCAGTCTAATGGAAAGAATTGGTGGTCAGAATGACTCGTAAACTGTGTAACATGATTATATAGAATCATATCATACAGCAAAAGGCCTGCTAGTGGAGTAATAGCTCACAGGTGTGGGTGAATAGCAGGTTATTGCAGAGTGAGAGGGGGACTAAGTAGCCTCTCGGTCTGGTGGGGTCTTACAGCGTTGGTTTCATACCTTTTTGTTATGGCATGCCTTTTAGATTTTACCTTTTTCTATATTAATTGTCACCATTTCAACATCAATGACCTGGTTGGGCTGGCTTAGTAGAGTCGGGACAGAACTCATCCTGGACCCTGGTAAGTATGCAGGTACATTACAGACAACATCGGTCCTCTTACTCTTTAGTTTCATACTGAACGCACAGGTTTATATCAAGTTATGGACCAATTAGTCAGGCTTGGACCCCTAGACGTGGAGAGTAGACTTATTCGTAGAATGGTTAGTGAGTTGCGTAACATGACACGTTCAGAACAACAAAGACGGACATACACACAGGTACAAAAGAAAAGACGGTGAAATTGTCTGTACGTTTTTATTAAACCTTTAGTACAAACTGCAAAAGTAAAAAAAAACTGGCAATATAACCAACATGAAATCTTTCCAAGTGGAAGGAAAGTTGGAGACGCATCGCTAATAAATTAACTTGCCAGACCGACCGTGAGCAATAGTTTATACTGTAGAAAAAGAAAATGCAAAAAAAAAAAAATCTGAATAAAATACATTGTAAGGCCATAAAAACTTGACAACCACTTTCTGTGGAAAACACCAAACTTGGTTTTCATTAAATACTCCTAAAACAGTTCAGTCTTCTGTAAAGGACAACAACCAACAAACTTGATAATAGGATCACCTTGTCAGCCACCACTGGCAAGCTCAGTGCAACATGAGCTACTACATTGTTGAATTTTCAGTAATGAAAATTTAAAACAATTTTTTTTATGAACATATTTTCTCTTTTCTTTAAAAAAGTAAAGCTAAAAAATAAAAATAAAATAGGGGGCCATTGCTTCTCCATATCTTTCTCACTGATGTAAGCAGCACTTAAATGTATACACGTAACCAGAGCAACCCTGTAAGCATCAAACTCACACACATGAAGAAACTGAAACGTAAGGCTTTTTCTTCATCAAGCACTTCCTCCCTTGCTTCCGCTAATACCTTTAGAGGCATCATTCCTTCCTTCACCCCAGAAAAGGCTCAAGTATTTAAAGACATTTACAGGATTATGTACAAAAGTTTGTTTTTGTGTTGGACTGTCTCCTAAAATCAAACATAATACATCTGAAAAAGGGAAAATGCAAAAGCAAAAAAACAACATGGATTTCCATAGTTCACATTTTACACCCTTTGACTAGTGGTTCTACACGCACATCAGAACGCATACACAATAAAAATATAAAATAATCATAAAATAAGTCATGTTTACTGGTACAGCTGAAACAATAGGACTGGAAGAATGGAATGTTAACATGATTGCACATCTAGAAGAGGAGAGCCTAGAACCCTAACCTAACCCTGTGGGAGAGGAGAGCATAGAACCCTAGCCTAACCCTGTGGGAGAGGAGAGCCTAGAACCCTAACCTAACCCTGTGGGAGAAGAGAGCCTAGAACCCTAACCCTGTGGGACATGAAAACCTTGAACCTCATCCCTGTGGGAGAGGAGAGTAGTAGTTAGCCAGCACCTCACCTTTCTTTTGTATTGTTATACAGTAATAATAACCAACAGCACCAAAAACGATGGATCTCCTTGCTGAGTATTAGGCACAGTTTTCACTCGCTAGCGAAGGAGGCCTCCCTTCTACTACGGGTAGAGACCAACGGCACCCAGGTCTGCATTTCTGACGTACAGCCACGGCACCTAGGTCTGTGTTTCTGACATACGGCCACGGCACCTAGGTCTGCATTTCTGACGTACAGCCACGGCACCTAGGTCTGTGTTTCTGACATACGGCACACCAGGCTGTATTTCTGATGTACAGCCACGACACCTAGGTCTGTGTTTCTGACGATCAGCCACGGCACCTAGGTCTGTGTTTCTGACATACAGCCACGGCACCTAGGTCTGTATTTCTGACGTACAGCCACGGCACCGAGGTCTGTGTTTCTGACATACGGCACACCAGGCTGTATTTCTGACGTACAGCCACGGCACCGAGGTCTGTATTTCTGACATACAGCCACGGCACCGCTAGTTCCACAGCCACCAAGGAACAAAACGACAAAATAAACACAGAAGACTAAAATCAAAGCTAAAATCCAAAATAATAACAAGCAAGCCAAAACATCTGCCTTTCAAGTTTTACCTGGCGTGGGTTAGGGAGCAACAGACCCTGAACAACAGGAGCTGCTGCAGGTGAAAAAGGAGAATATAAACAATTCATCTTCAAAAACTAAAGACGAGAGCAAACTTTGGGTTCTACTTTCAATAAAATATGAAAAAAGGAGCACCTTCTCTGTTCGTGCCTTTGTTCACAGTTGACAGGTGGCGATGGGTGTGACTGCAGTGTGGGTAGGGAAGACCAATCTGACCCTATCCTCAAAAAGTGTAGAGGGGGGCAGTGCAAGGGGCACAACATTTACCGGTGAACTTTTCAATTAATGCTAAGGACGACATCAACTAACCCCCCCCCCCGCCAAAAAAAAATAAACTGAAAAATAGTTTTTTCTGTGCTAGTGCAAAAAATACAGTTTGCTTTCACAAGTTTGCCATACTAATTGGGGGGGGGGGGTTGTTATGGTAAGGGGCATAGGTAGGGGAGATTTGGGGCATTAAAAGCTGGAAATATTTTTTCTTTCTTTAAAAAGGACAACAGTGATTGGCCAAACTAAGATGGAGGGGCAGTGGGGGGTGTTAACGTCCTTAGGAGACGGCTGCGGGAGACAGGTGGGAGGAGAGGCGGGACAGGGACACTTCCACGGTGGCTCTCTTCCGGGGACCGCGTTTGGGTGGTGGTTTAAAGGGGCTCGCACCGTTACATTTCTCAGTCGTCTTCCCCAGGGCCTTGCCGCACACCTGCTTCACCAAGCTGTTGATCTGCTCCTGCAAGGGGGTGAAGCATGGGGGGGGGGGCACAGCCAGGGAAGGGAGGAATCAGAGAGAAAGCATATGTGTTATATGCATGTTACGCAACTCTACAGTTGAAGGTTCTGAGCAATTCTACTCAGATAAGACCGGGCCATCCCAGCAAACTAAAATCGGTTCTGTGATTGTTCCCAGAACATTTATTAGGTTGCCCAAAAGTTCTAACACAAAACATGCCAAGGATATTTAATTTAAAACATTAAAAAATAAATATATATTTTAATGTTTTTGAGACGTTATCATCCTAATGTTAGATAAAACCTTAACTAGCTTAGGGCTCTATTCAATCCATATTGCGGAGGTTCAGGGTTAAAGCCCAATTTAAACTTAAAAAGGCAATGTTCCCAACATGGTGGAGACTACGTTCACGGTAGATGTTGCATGTGACAGCTCAATCGGAAAATGTACTTCACATGTCCATCGCACAATCTGTAACGCTTCAGCAATAGATTGAATAGCGCAGTTAAATGGGAACGTTAGCTAATGTCCTGGGAATGTTCCCGGCTTTCTGGGAAGGCATCTTACCTCATCATAACGATACATCATCTTGAGGCCTCTGCAGGACTTGTGATTCTCCACGTATCTCAGAGCACACTCCAGACAGAAGACCACGTTCTCATTCTCCTGGACCACCTGGTGTAGACAACACAACACATATTTTCATGGAGTGGTCAACTCCATTCATCCTCACCCAGCACCAGCGCTAGTTCAACTAATCATAGCACTCGTCTCTGTATCCCAGCCCTAGCACTATTCCCCATGGCACAGCTCTCACCATGGACAGGTAGCAGAGGTGTTGGCAGGTCTGGCAGCGTCTCTCTGAGGACTCTAGCGCCAGCCACTTCCTGGGTTTCTTGCGTCCGTCGCCGGGCACCAGGTTGTTGTCGTGTGTTCCGTAGCGGGCAGAAGACAGAAGCCCCGCCTCGTACAGTTCCTGCCGTTGTCTCATCTCTATGTTCCTATTGGAGCAGACAGAGCAACACAACTCAGTGATTCCAAACGCCACAACAGAACTAAACTCTGGGATTAAGCACAGTACAGCAAACAGTCAGTCCTATTTCAATGTCTTTTGGCCTTGATGTAGAAACTAAGCCCATCTATTAAAGCATGGAGTGCATTTGGGGTCTTTGATCATACTGCCATGGCAGCTGACGCTAACAGCATCCATGTTTTGATGTGACCGGTTTCCATGGCTACTCACCTGAGGTCTTTGAGAAGAGCGGAGATTGTTGTCAGAAGGTGTCCGTTCTCGCGCTTCGATTCGGCCGTGGCGATCTGGTAGAGTAACTTCTCCATGGAGAAGGGTTTGGCTATGTGCCGGCATTTAAGGTCCTACAGATGGAAGGCAGAGAGACACTGGGTTACCAGAATATTCTGTCAATGTTCTACAGACTTTTGTACCAGCCAGATTAAACTACATATGACACTACACTAATCAACAGGAACAAAATTGTGCATAGACTGTACAGCGGGGCTCACCAACCCTGTCCTGGAGAGCTACAATACCCTCATGGAGGTTTCAGCTCCATCCCCAATGAACTAACCTGATTAATCTCAGCAACCAGCTAATTATTAGAATCAGGTGTGCTAAATTAGGGTTGGAGCGAAAACCTACAGGACAGAGTAGCTCTCCAGATACAGGGGTGAGCAGCCCTGTTCTAGTGATACTGTTGTAGACAATGAGCTATATCTCTAAATGGCCACAAGGAGGCAGCAGACAGCAGCTCCAGCCTTACCTTAGAAGCCTCGTATCCCAGGTTCATCCACTGGGGGGTGGCAAAGTGAACGGTTTCCGACACACTGTAGCCACAGCAGACCTTGGACACAAAGGTCCCAGGGAAGCAGACCACAAACTGACCACTCTGCTGGACGGTGCGGTGGACCTTGATACCCTCTTGACAAAGCACCTCCGGAGAGATCATGATGTTCTTCTCCAGCATCTCCAGCCCAGGGGTCCCGTTGGCCTGCAGCAGTGTGTGAACCACCTTGTCAAGCTTCACCTTCTCTTCAGCAGGAACAGAATACCTGGCAGGACGAGAGGGGACCACTCAGGCTCATCCAACTGTGTGTGTGTGTGTGTGTGTGTGTGTGTGTGTGTGTGTGTGTGTGTGTGTGTGTGTGTGTGTGTGTGTGTGTGTGTGTGTGTGTGTGTGTGTGTGTGTGTGGTATGCAGGACATCAACTGTGCAGTGTAACCCCTCAGCTTTGAACAGTCAGATCAAGGTATGTGCTTATGCACTGCCTCAAGAGGTGCGAGAGAGAAGGTTGACAGAGTGAATGACAGCCTGAGAGGCCGCTTTCCTGTGGGGAATCACAGCCTGTACGGATCATGGCCTGTAGGTAGAGTGGTCAGTCCGTCTGTGGTTTCATCTGTAAAATGGAGGATCTTGATTGCATTATAGAACTGGACAACTAAGTCCTCTGGGAACAGTGTAACAGACTTACGCTTGTTCTAGAGCATCCCAAACTAGCACTTCCTGTAACTCTGGCACATGTAGACAGGCTGTCTGGCCCGTTCCTGTAACTCTGGCACGTGTAGACAGGCTGTCTGGCCCATTCCTGTAACTCTAGGACAGTGTTTCCCAAACTAGGGGATGCGAGGGGGCAGCTTTAAACGTACTCTTGAAAGTTATAAATCGTAGAAGGCGCCAGGTGCACTTCCAAAATTGGGTAGTTCATCTTCAGTTCCTCTTGTGTTAGTCATTGCACACACTACATGACTAAATGTATATGTGGACACCTGCTCGTCGAATATCTCATTCCAAAATCATGGGCATTAATATGGAGTTGGTCCTCTCCCATGGTATAACAACTTCCATTCTGGGATTTGCTTCCATTCAGCCACAAGAGCATTAGTGAGGTCGGGCGCTGATGTTGCGTGATTAGGCCTGGCTCGCAACCGGTGTTCCAATTCATCCCAAAGGTGTCCGATGGGGTTGATGACTGGCTTGCACAGAGCCCTGACAAGTTCTTCCACACTGATCTCAACAAACCATTTCTCAATGGACCTCGCTTGCGCACGGGGATTTGAAATTCTGAAACAAGGGCCTTCACCCAAACTGTTGCCACAAGTGCAGAATTGTCTAGAATGTCATTGTATGTTGTAGCGTTAAGATTTCCCTTCACTGGAACGAAGGGGCCTAGCCCAAACCATGAAAAACTGCTCCATACCATTATTCCTCATCCACCAAACTTTACAGTTGGCACTATGCATTCGGGGCAGGTAGCGTTCTCCTTGCATCCGCCAATCCAAGATTCTTCGTTGGACTCTCAGATGGTGGACCGTGATTCATCACGCCAGAGAATGTGTTTCCACTGCTCCAGAGTCCAATGGCGGCGAGCTTTACGCCACTCCAGCAGTATTGTGCATGGTGTGCGGCTGCTTGGCCATGGAAACCCATTTTATGAAGCTCCCGACAAAACATTATTGTGTTGAGGTTGCTTCCAGAGGCAGTTTGGAGTGTTGCAAGTGACAGACAGACCATTTTTACACACTACAGCACTCGGCGGCCCTGTTCTGTGAGCTTGTGTGGCCTACCACTTTGCGGCCGAGCAGTTGTTGCTCCTAGACATTTCCACTTCACAATAACACTTACAGTTGACTGATGCAGCTCTAGCAGGGCAGAAATTTGACGAACTGACTTATTGTAAAGGTGGCACCCAGGCTGTATCACAAACAGCCGTGATTGGGAGTCCGATAGGGCAGCACGCAATTTGCCCAGGGTCGTCCAGGTTTGGCTAGTGTAAGCCGTCATTGAAAATAAGAATTTGTTCTTAACGGACTTGCCTAGTTAAAATAAGGTTCAATAAATAAAATGACAGTGCCCCTTTGAAAGTGACTGAGCTCTTCAGTAAGACCATTCTACTGCCAATGTTTGTATATGAGACTGCATGGCCGTGTGCTCTATTTTATACACCTGTCAGCAACGGGTGTGGCTGAAATAGCCAAATCCACTAATTTGTCCGCATACTTTCGTATATATTGTGTACCTTTATCGAGCTATTTATAACTTAAGAAATGTCCAGATCACCTAGCCCATGATCAGCTAACTTTTTTTTTTACTTAGATGTTGTAGCACATAGATACTGTTGTAATTTTTTGGTTTCTCAAATATCACAAGAATACACATTAGACATGGCATTAGACAGAATTGGAAGAAAATTTGCTTTAAAACTACAACATTTTCTTTGCACCCAATGACAAAATGTGTAGAATTGCAGGAAATATGCTTTAAACAGGAAATTCTCTCCACCAACAAGAGGGGTGTGAACAGTTTGTGTCATGAGCAGTTCTTGTGCCCTTAGAAATAAACATGGCGTGTGCTGGACGGGGGGTCCCCGAGTGAAAATGTTTGGGAACCCCTGGCCTAATACATGCAGACACACCATGAAAAGATGAGGGGAACATTCATACTTCAAGAGAGCAGGCGGTCAATGATGTTGATTATGACTTGCCTTCATCTCAGGAACCTCCTAGCGCATTGCTACTCACCTGTGTCACCACCAATGAGCAGGTAGAACACATGGGGAGGGAGGGGGTTGGGCTGCTGGATGTCTACAGCCAATGCCCTTTCTCAACCCCTTCATTGCCATTACATTCAATTTGGGCTAATGCAAAGAGAATAAACATTGCCTTCATAACAGGTCAAATACACAACACACTAATGTCTGTGGCTTTGCTATACCACCCAGTCATTTCTGGGTGGCTTTAAAGAGAGCCACTTTGGCATAAATACAGATTTCCAAAAGACTGACGTGTGTCCGAGGATGGAATTTGATCAGCTAATTACAAGCCTGATCCGAGATGGGTGCTAATTCCATGTCACGTTAGAAAAACCACATATCTTTGTAATGTCCTTGTACAGTACACATTACCTGTGAGGAGGAAGAGAAGCAGAGGTGGTCATGTTGGGATACTTACCAAATGCAGTCAGCACCAGTGTGTAAGTAATCAATGTATGGAAGGCGGTTTTGGTCTCGAGACCAGCATGAGGTAGAAAAGACCATGCCGATGTTCAGCCAGGGAATGGTCACCCCTACGGAGAGACAGAGGAGTCCATTTTAAAACAGCAGAGACCACAACAGACCTCACAATGGGAAGATCTCAATACTCCTAGCGTCCTCTTTCCTCAGCTCTTTCTCAAAACCCATTGGAGGAAAAGGTCACAAGGGAGGGACCTCTGGCATTCTTATCCAATGGGTTTAGGGAAGGGGACGAGGAGTATGCAACTGAGATCTTCCCATTGTCTACAGTGCCTCAGGGGGGAGGGTTTGTGTGAGAGAGGGGTTGAGGATCAGGGGTGAGGGTTTGTGCGAGAGAGGGGTTGAGGATCAGGGGTGAGGGTTAGAGTGAGGATCAGGGGTTAGGGTAGAAATCTCACCGGGCACGGCTCCAAGATGCCGCAGAATGGATCCAGAATTATTTGGGAGGACAGTGAGGTTCCATCCATGTCTGAAACGGAGAGTGAACAGTCACTGTCAGGGTCAGATGGAGGACAGTCATTCCACAGTGGTCAGTCAAGAGATGTTAAATAAATAACACTAAACACATAAACACTACACAAATGTGTTACAAATGTATAACTGTAGGTCATGCTTTATAAAGGGTTCACAAATGTGGCATAACCGCCAATGTCAAATACGACATAACCCACTCCTATGGCATAAGCACCAATAAATATCATTAAATTGAGGCTTCAGAAAGCATTTATAAATCTGTCATACTGTATCATATTTGACATAGCGAGTTATGAAACATTTGACATTGGTGATTGTAAGTTATGCCAAATTTATGAACCATTTATAAAAGCATGAGATATGGTTATAGATTAACACATTTATGTAGTACTTATGAAGGCATTATGAAGGCATTATGAAGGCATTATGAAGCCAAACGTAATATAAAGTGGGACCATATTGGGTATTTCTATGTTTAGTGTGTGATGACATTGGGTCTTCTTACTTAGAAAATGGCTCGGACTTTCCCACAGGGAAGCCACTTCCGTGTGTGTTGGTGTCCACTTTCCCATAATGCACTGCCACATGGCAGTGCCTCTGCTCCACTATCCTCCAGTATTCTTGCTGTCAAGGAAGACAAAAAGGAGAAGTGAGCAGTGATCGATAAAATGTGCACACACAAAAAAAAACAAGCTCAATTTACAGTAGTGACTAAGACATGCCATTCTTACCTCGACCTCAGCAGCACCGGGCTCTTTGTTAAAGCACATGGTCATGGTGTTCCTGGCTATCCTAAAGAAGTTTGTGAGAGATACAGATTTCCCCTGCAACACAAGATTGGCCACATAGTACAACTAGCATCAAACAGAGTCAGGTACCCTGTAAAAGCAAATACCAGCCTATGGACGAGCCTTTAAGAGAAACATATAGCCATACATACACCAGGGCTAAATTATGCAATGAAAAACGAAAGACTGGATGACCCGAGTGTACTGTATGCAAGTCTCTGCAGCTCCATGTCGAACGTTTCTGAGCATGACTAGCTAATATGAACCTTCCCTGGGATGCCTCGTCACGATTGGAGGGGCCATGATGGCGTCGATAAAAACTGCCTGTACCGTCTTTGGGTTACTGTAATTTTACTGATCTCATGTCTTATGGGTCTGCTTGTGTTGGGGAGGAAAACGATTGAAATGGAATCCAGACCAGAACGGTGTTTGAGATGTCATGATCACAGACACACAGCAGGCTAGGGTTAGAAACTATATTACATCACACCTCCTCTAACCTGTACCCCCGCACATTTACTCAGTACCGGGCCACCTGTATGTAGACTCGTTATTGTTATGTAATTCTACTGTGTTACTTTGTATTTTTTTTAACTTTATTTTATTTAAAAACTATTAATTGAACTGCATTGTTGGTTATTAACGGCTTGTAAGTATGAATTTCACTAAGGTTTTTCACTGTAAAATTTCACCTGTTGTATTTGACGCATGTGACATGATTTGAGAAGAGCAGCAGGGGGAGCGTCTGCGTCAGGAAGCTGTCGTGTGTTTGTGTGTGTATACAGTTGAAGTCGGAAGTTTACATACAACTCAGCCAAATACATTTAAACTCAGTTTCACAATTCCTGACATTTAATCATACATTCCCTGTTTTAGGTCAGTTAGGATCACCACTTTATTTTAAGATTGTGAAAAGTCAGAATAATAGAATAGAATGATTTATTTTAGCTTATATTTCTTTCATCACATTCCCAGTGGGTCAGAAGTTTACATACACTCAATTAGTATTTGGTAGCATTGCCTTTAAATTGTTTAACTTGGGTCAAATGTTTCAGGTAGCCTTCCAAAGGTTTCCACAATAAGTTGGGTGAATTTTGGCCCATTCCTCCTGACAGAGCTGGTGTAACTGAGTCAGGTTTGTAGGCCTCCTTGCTCGCACACACTTTTTTAGTTCTGGCCACAAATTTTCTATAGGATTGAGGTCAGGACTTTGTGATGGCAACTCCAATACCTTGACTTTATTGTCCTTAAGCCATTTTGCCACAACCTTGGAAGTATGCTTGGGGTCATTGTCCATTTGGAAGACGCATTTGCAATCAAGCTTTAACTTCTTGACTGATGTTCTGAGATGTTGCTTCAATATATCCACATAATTTCCCTTCCTCATGATGCCATATATTTTGTGAAGTGCACCAGTCCCTCCTGCAGCAAAGCAACCCCACAACATGATGCTTCCACCCCCATGCGTCACAGTTGGGATGGTGTTCTTCGGCTTGCAAGCCTCCCCCTTTTTCCTCCAAACATAACGATGGTCATTATGGCCAAAAAGTTATATTTTTGTTCCATCGGACCAGAGGACATTTCTCTAAAAAGTATGATCTTTGTCCCCATGTGCCGTTGCAAACTGTGGTCTGGCTTTTTCATGGCGGTTTTGGAACTGAGCAGCCTTTCAGGTTATGCCGATATAGAACTCGTTTTACTGTGGATATAGATACTTTTGCACCTGTTTCCTCCAGCATCTTCACAAGGGCCTTTGCTGTTGTTCTGGGATTGATTTGCACTTTCTGCACCAAAGTACGTTCATCTCTAGGAGACAGAACACGTCTCCTTCCTGAGCGGTATGACGGCTGCGTGGTCCAATGGTGTTTATACGTGCGTACTATTGTTTGTACAGATGAACGTGGTACTGCCAGGCATTTGGAAAACGCTCCAAGGATCAACCAGACTTGTGGAGGTCTACCATTTTTTTTCTAAGGTCTTGGCTGAATTATTTTGATTTTCCCATGATGTCAAGCAAAGAGGCACAGAATTTGAAGGTAGGCCTCGAAATACATCCACAGGTACACCTCAAATTGACACAAATGATGTCAATTAGCCTACCAGAAGCTTATAAAGCCATGACAATTTTATGGAATTTTCCAAGCTGTTTAAGGCACAGTCAACTTAGTGTATGTAAACTTCTGACCCATTGGAATTGTGATACAGTGAATTATAAGTGAAATAATTTGTCTGTAAACAATTGTTGGAAAAATGACGTCATGCACAAAGTAGATGTCCTAACCGACTTGACCAAAACTAGTTTGTTAACCAAAAATTTGTGGAGTGGTGAAAAACAAGTTAATGACCTAAGCGTATGTAAACTTCCGACTTCAACTGTATGTGTGTGTAGGCCGAAGTGTGGGCAGAGAGAGGCAGGGCAGGACAGAGAGATGTGGAGTAGAGAAGCAGAGGCCTGCTGTCTGTGGCTCCATTTCAACCAGCTCAGCACTGACCTACATTCCATCACCTAGAACAACAGAATAAAGCAAGCAGGACTGGAACTAGATGACGTGGGAGGCGTGAGAGGAATGAACAAAAACGCAGTTTTAAAAAGGATGTGCATTGTTGTTTCCTGTGCCTCACCTTGTAAATACACTTGTGCTGGTCACTGAGAACACCTTTCTCCATATCCGCCTCCTCTTCCTCCTGCTGTGTCGTGTCCCCATTATTCTTTTCCTGAGCGAACAGCCTCCGGCGTCCCACCTTCAGCTGCTGACTGTCCAGCTCCTTCAGCCGGCTGCACAGTTGACCGTTGCTGCGCTGCACCAGACTGCCGGCCAGCCCGTTCTTAGGCTCGTAGCGCGGCAGGGCCAGGTTCCTCTCTGTGTGGCCCTCCAGGGGCCCCCTGAGGCGTTCCAAGCCCTCCTTCTCCTGCAGCACCTCCCTCTCCAGGCGTTGGTGCTCCTCGGGGGACAGAGAGTCATACGACAGCAGGTACTGGAGGTAGGACTCCTGCAGCTTGGCCAGACGGTCCTGGGCTGACTTGGGGATCCGCAGCAGATCAGCCAGTTTACTCCACTTCTTCAGGTCCATCACCTGCTGCATACCGCCCATGTCATTAATCAGCTGGAAGAACCGAGCCAGGTCAACCTCACAGCCACCTGGAGGAAGAGAGGGAGATGGGGTCAGATACAGGGTTAAGCCTAACCCAAACCCCACAACCGCCTGGGGAGAGAGGAATGGGTGAGGGTCAATGGCCATGAGTTTAACACTTCTTTGATAGTCATAGCACAACATCGGCCGCATTCTTATACAGACTCAAACATTTATTTCAGTCAGATAAACAGCCTCTTTCAGTGTAAAAACACATAAAGCTGCTGAGTGAGAAATCTAAGGTGTCAAGCAACATGCTAGGTTGTGGTTTTACTGCCTCACAGACATACATCTGAATATTGTTATTGACATCTGCAGTAAAAATACCAGATACCATTGGTGGAATGCAACAAACATTTTATTGTATTGTCAATACCTTCGAGACCCAATGTTTGCTAAAGCGGTTTGTTTTGCGACATTCGTCCAGCCTATATGTGTGTTTGACTGTCAGACCAACTAACGACCAGGGGGATCGGGTTAAGTGTGTGTGTGGCTGGTAAAGTAGTGACAGTCTATGAGTTAGACTCACCGATGAGCGGGGGGTCTTCCATGGTGATGCCCTGAGATTTGAGATGCTTCTTGATGCAGGCTAGCCTCTGTACGTTGGGGCCCCAGCGACGGCCCAGCTTGTGGATGCGCTGCACCTGGGTCACAAAGCGCATCTCATCGTTCAGTTTGCACTCTGGGCGCCAGTCAGCCGGGGGAACCACACGACACAGTCCGCAGGGCTCCGCCCCCTCCCGCACAGAGTCCAGGTACACCAGGGGGTCCTGGAACTCCCGCTGGGTGGGACAGAACACTGGCGCCTCACCCAACGCCGCCCAGCTCACCCTGCTCCTCTCCGCCCTCTCCCTCTCTCTCTCCTTCTCCCTTTCCCACTCCCTGTCAGGCCGGGGCTCTGCTGGTTTGTGAGGGATATGTCCAGGGTTGTGTCCAGAAGTGTGGCAAGGGGATTCTGAGGTAGTTGAGCGGTTGTGGTTCGGGTTAGAGGCAACCGGCCCCGCTGCTGTGCTTGTCTGATGAACATCAGCTTGCCGGCTGATGCCCGCTTGGGCCGCTGACGCTCTGGCTCTGGATTGGCTGGTGGTGTGGCGGGAGGAGTCGGGGGAGGGGGTGGGGCTAGCAGGGTCGGGGGAGGGGTGGTTTCCATGACAATGTGTCCGTTGGGGACCAAGGTCTTGTCCTGACATGCTTTCTTACTGCGTGTTTCCAGAGGGCTAGTCTGGTGCTGTTTTGTCTTCTTAGGGTTGGGGTTATTCTCCAGGATGACCAGCTGACCCTGGGAGTCAGCCACCGCCCCGATGGCAGCCACCGCCACCTCCAGCCTCCGCTTGGAGTTCCTCAGCCCCTCACGCCCCTGCCTGCCCACCTCCTGCTTGGCACAGAGGCGACCGTTGAGGCGCACACCGCCCCCGTTAGCCACCTTGTACACCCCATTGGATAATAGCACCTGTTTGCGTGTTTTTGCTTTGCTATTCTGGGCTTTTCCTGAGTTGGAGAGGGGGAGTCGCTGGTGGCGGTGGTGATTGTTGCTATTGGCTCTATGGGAAGCAGCAGTGCTGTGTTTGCGGTGGTTCAGTTTGGTTTTCTTGACCAGTTCTCGTTTTGCTTTGGTGTATGTGACTTGGCCCTTCACAGTTTTGGACGGCAGTCTGAAGTCTTTTGTTTTTTGGGCACCGGCCGTGTGCACGCCTGGCTGGGAGAGCCGTGTGACGCCGTTCACTTTAAAGACCTGAGAGCGAGAGAGAGAACGAGAGCGAGAGAGATCAGAAACATTTCTTCATAAACATTCTGTGTTCTAACACACACTCTCTCTCTCCCTCCGGAGCTGTGGCTTCACATTGAAGAAGTAATAACTAGTAAGCAAACATTTTAAACTGCTGCTATTCAATGAAGCCTATACATGGGTTGTTGTCCTTTTAAATCTGCTATTATAGGACAAACACTCCTCACAGGGCAAAAAAACTAAACAATATTAGCTTCAACAGCTGAAAAAAGCCATCCCGGCCCAAATAGGAGTGAGGCTTTAATTTTAGAGCCAACTGCTGTATGTAGAGAACACTACATAAAAAAGGTTACGACTTGAAACTCTATCCCAGCACATGAAGACAGTTTTATTTGGTATAGTTTCCTTAAGCTCTTTAATTCGCCTTTAATGCCTCAAATAAAAGTTTTTTACCCTGCAGATCTGAGAACCCCTGCTGAACATGTGAGCTCTGAAATGTAGCTAGCTTAAGTTACATCGGAGGCCTCGCTGGCTAAACGCAGCTGGGGGAATAAAGCCACCCAGATCCACCAGTGGAAGAAGCAGAGTTGTCTCCCTCTCTCTGTTCCCTCTGCTGCCCCCTGAACACCTCTGCATTAGGAGTACAATACAGCTGCAACCCTGCTTCTATCAGGTGCAGCCAACACAAAGAGAGGCTATTAAAAGATAAGGGGAGTGAAATGTGACCCCCTTCATAAATCCTGCTCCCCTCAATAGTGGAAAAATACACACACAGACAGAGAGCACGAGAGAGAGAGAGAGAGCGAATCCCGTCGCCCCGGCAGGCCAGAGTGATGGATGGCAGAGTGGCTAAACGCAGTGTGACATCTGCCAGGGTCTCAAAGCAGCACGATGCCAAAGATTCAACCAATACAACAGATTCTCAACTCTAGAGGGATAGAGCTATAACCAAAGACAACATCAGATTCAGAGACTTCTGTCTGCAGAATTTAAACAACTTGCTTAAGGGTCAAACTCATCCATTTTGCCTTCACAACCAAAATAATAGAACAGAGAGCCAGTGGGCCAGCTGTGACCAAAACAGATATGCTGACAAAGGCACAGCAGGCTGGGTGGTGGATGTCTACTTTAGTTTCACCACTAGAGGGCTCACTGGCTCTACTCTGCTGCACAACTCTCTCAAGGGTTGGTGTGCATGTGAGCAGCGGCCTTTGCTCTGTAATAGTCTGGTCTGAGACAGAGAGGAGCGAGAGAGAGGAGACCGGCTACATCCCAGCCCTGTGGAGAAGGTGAAGGGCCCTGTAGAAGGCACTGAAAGACTGGTGAGAAAAAAAAATAAAGAAAAATCATTACAGGAAACAGACAGAGTAAGCGAGGGAGAGGGAGAAAGAGTGAGGGAACAAGAGAGAACAGAACCACAGCCAACTCTCTAAAGTGGATTTTGGTCCCATGTGAGTGGAAAGAGAGGAGGGGGGAGGCGGGGGATGGCTCAGGATGACATCATGTGTTGCTATAGTCCATCTGCAGGATGGCAGGAAGATCTGCAGCTCAACATCTGCAGCTCAGCGGCCCATAGGAAGAGGACGGATCTACAGCAAATCAGCTGCTCATAGGAACAGACTGGATCCACTGCAGCTCAGCAGCCCATAGGAACAGACTGGATCCACTGCAGCTCAGCAGCCCATAGGAACAGACTGGATCCACTGCAGCTCAGCAGCCCATAGGAACAGACTGGATCCACTGCAGCTCAGCAGCCCATAGGAACAGACTGGATCCACTGCAGCTCAGCAGCCCATAGGAACAGACTGGATCCACTGCAGCTCAGCAGCCCATAGGAAGAGATCTAGAGCTCAGCAACCAATTTGAAAAGACTGGATCAGGAAGCGTAACCGTGACTCTTCCAGCGCATAGAGAAACGGACACACTTATCAATTTAAAAAACCCACAAACAATGTAGCACTCAAAAGTACATAAAAACAAGCACATCAATGTGATAGCTGAAAAGATGGTCTTCGAGGTCTGTCTACATGAATAGTCTTCAGCATAATGACTTTTAAAACCGAGACAAAGGTCAACAGGAGACAGGAGCAGCAGCTCAATTTTCCTGACCAAATAACATCCCCCAGTTCAGATTTCACAGAATATCATTAGTCTGACTTGCGCTAACTAAATGCTGTATAAACAGGGCCAATGGGTTCTTGTATGATAATCATTTGAACTATGGCTGATTCCCTTCCACAGTCTAGGGATCATGATCGCGTTGCTATCGGCCAGGGGATTGGATATCGCCCTGATGCTGCACTCTCACAGTTAATATCAGAAGACTAAAAATGTGAATGCCTCAAAATGATTGGAGCTCTGTTGCCAAGGACGGTGAATCTGCCAGTACAACACATGAGCACACACACAGGGAGACAGACAGAGAGAGCGAGAGACGGGGAGAGACAGAAAGCAGAGAGAGGGCAGAGGGCTAGAACAAAGGCCAATCACTTCAGCGTAGTTTGTCTTAGCTTTCCCCTGCTCATTGAGATTCATTGTTCCTTAATTAGTCAGTTGGCGGCACTTAAAACACAGGCCCGGCATCGTCATGAGACAGCGTGGCCCAGCTCCGGTGTACCGGCTGTCTGGGGGAGCCGAGCTGCCGGTCATGATGCTGCTCTCTGACGAGAGGCAAAGCCCCCAGTGCTCCCCTCTGATTAGCTCATGTAACTGTCAGAACCACTATGTGCATTTTAAACTGGGCCAAAGGTACTCTCCCTCCTCCCGTCATCCCCTCCTCCTCTCCTCCTTAGCAGAGCTCCTTCTTGGACAGGAAGGCAGCTTTGACAGCCCAGCTCCAGTAGTAAATATAGTAGAAGACTGCATCTGTGTAACAATTGTGTTTCAAAGGCAGGAGAGGAAAGGAGCTCAGGGATTTCACACTGAGCATGCTGCTGCTACGTTACCATATTAACAATATGTCACCGTTCATCGTCGTCACACATTAATGCTCGTCTAATGATAATGTCTGCTCTCGCCTGGTGGTTACTGAAGCATGCTGGTCAGCCATCTTTATGACCGTTATAGAGAGTTACATATTAGCCGAATTAACCAAGCATACTGTTCAGGTATAGATGCTGTACCTGCTTGCGGGGCTCCTCTGCAGCCCTCCTGTGAGACAGTCCATTGGTAGTGTGGCCCCTGGCTGTGGCCTCTGGCTGGCTGAGGGCCTGCTCCCTCCGGGCCTCGGCCCTCTCACTGCGCTCCCTCACCTGCACCCACTCCTTCCCTCTGGGCTTGTGGCTGTCCCGGGGTGACTTGCTGTGGCCATCCAACACTGAACAGGAGAGAAGATGATCTTAGATCAGTTTAGAAGGTTGAACACTGGACCAAAAGTAGAGAAAAGATGATCTCAGATCTGTGTAGAGGGATGCTGCGGTGTTACAGTCTGAACTTAAAATGGATTAAACATGTTTTTTTCTTACCCATCTACACACAATACCCCATAATGACAAAGTGAAAACGTGTTTTTAATGGCCAGGCCCAGCCAATCAGAATGAGTTTTTACCCCCCAAAAAGGCTTTATTACAGACATAAATACACCCCCCATTGTGTTGTGACAAAACTGCACATTCTAGGGTGTCCTTTTACTGTCCCCAGCACAAGGTGCATGTGTGTAATGATCCGCTGGTCTAATCAGCTTCTTGATATGTCACACCTGTCAAGTGGATGGATTATCTTGACAAGTTATAACAGGGATGTTAACATTTGTGAACACCATTTGAGAAAAATATGCTTTTTGTGCCAATGAAACATTAAATCGGATCTTTAATTTCATCTCATGAAACATGAGACCAACATTTTACATGTTGCATTTATAATTTTGTTCAGTATACAAGTACACCCCCTGGACAGAATGTTAGTCTATCGCAGGGCCTTATCTCCAATCAATCTCCTTAATGCAGAGTGTCAAGCAGAAACGCATCAGGTCCCATTTTTACAGTCTTTGGTATGACTCGGCCAAGGATCGAACGCCCAATCTTCCAATCTCGGGCCGGACAGTCTAAATAACAAGGCCATTGCGTTTGTAGAGAGATGAGGTAGTTATTGCACACAGAGTGAGTCATTGCAACTTAAGTCACTTGTTAATAAGCACATTTCTACTCTTGAACTTATTTAGGCTTGCCATAACAAAGGGGTTGAATACTTATTGACTGAAAACATTTCCGCTTTTCATTTGTACAAAATTTTGAAAAACATAATTCCACTTTGACATTATGGTGTACTGTGTATAGTCCAGTGACCCCCCAAAAATCTCATTTGAATCCATTTTAAGTTCAGGCTGGAACACAAAAGTCAAGGGGTGTGAGTTTTTTTTCTGAAAGCACTGTATATTAAAACCGCAACAAGAATTTATAATGTCACAATGAAATATTTTCTCCAGTCTTGTACAGTCACATGTGGGGAACATTATGTTGGTCAAGCACCAGACTACAGCCCTGCTAACCTCAGACTAGTGCAGAAACACTGATATTAACTGTCTGAACCATTCAATTAAACACATATTCAATAGTTCTCGCTTCATATTTTATGAGGTTCACTTTATTTTTACAGTGTTTAAATATCAACCGGCGCTGACGTTTATAAAATGACATGCCC
The DNA here is from genome assembly GCF_036934945.1 of Oncorhynchus masou masou. NCBI lineage: Eukaryota > Metazoa > Chordata > Actinopteri > Salmoniformes > Salmonidae > Oncorhynchus > Oncorhynchus masou. The sequence goes on along the minus strand of NC_088223.1, from coordinate 31,396,561 downwards.
CCCCCCCACCCCCCCGCCACTCCATCTGACAAAGTCCCTTGCTGAAAGGCTGGCGTTTTGAAAAGCTACCACAAAACGCAACTCAATAAAAGGTGTTTAATCTAGAAATGTAAACATGGCTGGGGTTATTGAGGTGCAGGGTAATGAAAGCAGAGCTCTGTGGTTTCTCACTCTCTCTGTGCCTTGCAGCTCATATAAACTACTGGAGTCCTGCCCATGCTGCATTTTAAAGTGTCACATCTGACACACGGCCTTATAGTGTACTGTACTGGCCAGGTCTAACAGTGTACTGGGAGACAGGCTTCTACGGTACAGGTCTAACAGTGTACTGGGAGACGGGCTTCTACGGTACTTACGGCCCAGGCCTAACACTGTACCGAGAGCGAGTGTGCCGCCATAGGACAGGCTAATTTGGTAAATATTGCTTTGGCCACGCTACTATGTCAAAGTGCTCACTTTCTAAACCCCTGTCTGCAAATCTAGAGGAGGAACTGAACCACTGGCCTTGTTTCCATGGGGATTGCCTGGCCTGGAGGATATTTTGTCACAGGGAGGAGGACCACAGCGTCTGGGACACAGCGAGCAACACCAAGCATATGCCACTGATAACATGTAGATCGTTCTTGTGTGGCTTTGCCTGCTTGTAGCTTTCACCACCACTGGCACATTGTTCTGTTTTAACGTGACGCGTTTCCTTAAGACAAGCGCCCCTCAGAGTCACACACCCTTTTTCCCTCGAGAGATTTTCCAACTTTCCTGTTAAGCTGTCCATCTCTCCACGTCTGGGCAGCGTACAGTGTGTGCATGAAAGAGGCGGGGCTGTGGGGTGTGCGCCCCTTGTTGTCCGTCCCTGATCCCCTCCTCCCTGGCTCGCTGTGAGCTGAATGCATAAACACCTTGTTACCTCTGTTCCCTCCTAGTGTTAATTGGAGTGGAAAGATGGAATGCTCCCTCAGAGAGGGAGCGAGAGTGTGGAGACTAACTCAGCCATGCTCGGCTGCAGACAGCTCTACACATGTGGGTCTCTTGTACGTATTAGGTCCATTCCACCTGTTCCACTTCGGCCCTCAAACGTGATTGGTGAGTGTTAAATATCTGTGTTGTGATTGGTCAGGGCAGTTCGGGGTTAGGTTGGTGAAAAGGAGAGAGATGACAGTTTCTTACTGGGTTAGGTAGGTAAGAGGACGTTGTCGTACCGTGGCCGTTGACGGCATGTTTCCCTGGGGGTTTGCCCTTCCTGGGCGTGGACTGACAGGAAGTAGACGCCACGCTGATGTCTGGCTTCACATCCTCGTATTCCTCTTCATCGTCATCTAGCTCATCTTCATCCTGAGAGCTCCCAAAGTACGCCATGTTACTGGGCAATGCTGACAAACCTGGGGGGGGGGAGAGACAGAGCAGGTTAAAACCAATGAGAACCTACCGAGCAGTTATGTGTGGAGAGGAGAGAGAGAGCTACTGCAGTCGTCTGAGAGTGCACCATGCAATACTGTAAAATCACAGCATCCCAGAAAATGTCATAAAAGCAAAACTGGTGATTTTAAATCTCATGGTGTCTAAAACTAACTAACTCCGATGCTTCCCACAGTTGTGTCAAATTGGCTTGATGTCATTTGGGTGGTGGACCATTCTTGATACACACAGGAAACTGTTGAGTGAAAATCTCAGCAGCATTGCAGTTCTTGACACCAAACGGTGCGCCTGGCACCTACTACCATACCCTGTTCAAAGGCACTTCAATCTTTTGTCTTGCCCATTCATCCTCTGAATGGCAGACATCCACAACCCATGTCTCAAATCTTAACCATCCTTCTTTAACCGGTCTCCTCCCCTTCATCTGTAACCGGTCTCCTCCCCTTCATCTGTAACCGGTCTCCTCCCCTTCATCTGTAACCGGTCTCCTCCCCTTCATCTGTAACCCGTCTCCTCCCCTTCATCTGTAACCCGTCTCCTCCCCTTCATCTGTAACCCGTCTCCTCCCCTTCATCTGTAACCCGTCTCCTCCCCTTCATCTGTAACCCGTCTCCTCCCCTTCATCTGTAACCCGTCTCCTCCCCTTCATCTGTAACCCGTCTCCTCCCCTTCATCTGTAACCCGTCTCCTCCCCTTCATCTGTAACCGGTCTCCTCCCCTTCATCTGTAACCCGTCTCCTCCCCTTCATCTGTAACCCGTCTCCTCCCCTTCATCTGTAACCCGTCTCCTCCCCTTCATCTGTAACCCGTCTCCTCCCCTTCATCTGTAACCCGTCTCCTCCCCTTCATCTGTAACCCGTCTCCTCCCCTTCATCTGTAACCCGTCTCCTCCCCTTCATCTGTAACCCGTCTCCTCCCCTTCATCTGTAACCCGTCTCCTCCCCTTCATCTGTAACCCGTCTCCTCCCCTTCATCTGTAACCCGTCTCCTCCCCTTCATCTGTAACCCGTCTCCTCCCCTTCATCTGTAACCCGTCTCCTCCCCTTCATCTGTAACCCGTCTCCTCCCCTTCATCTGTAACCCGTCTCCTCCCCTTCATCTGTAACCCGTCTCCTCCCCTTCATCTGTAACCCGTCTCCTCCCCTTCATCTTTAACCGGTCTCCTCCCCTTCATCTTTAACCGGTCTCCTCCCCTTCATCTTTAACCGGTCTCCTCCCCTTCATCTTTAACCGGTCTCCTTCCCTTCATCTTTAACCGGTCTCCTCCCCTTCATCTTTAACCGGTCTCCTCCCCTTCATCTGTAACCGGTCTCCTCCCCTTCATCTTTAACCGGTCTCCTCCCCTTCATCTTTAACCGGTCTCCTCCCCTTCATCTTTAACCGGTCTCCTCCCCTTCATCTTTAACCGGTCTCCTTCCCTTCATCTTTAACCGGTCTCCTCCCCTTCATCTTTAACCGGTCTCCTCCCCTTCATCTTTAACCGGTCTCCCCCCCTTCATCTTTAACCGGTCTCCTCCCCTTCGTCTTTAACCGGTCTCCACCCCTTCGTCTTTAACCGGTCTCCTCCCCTTCGTCTTTAATCGGTCTCCTCCCCTTCGTCTTTAACCGGTCTCCTCCCCTTCATCTTTAACTGGTCTCCCCCCCTTCATCTTCAACCGGTCTCCAGATCTTAATGCTTTGTAAACTCAATGTATATCTCTATTATGCGTGGGACGAGTTTGTAACAGATCTCCTCAATGAAAATCACTTGGAGCTGATTTGCTGGTGTTTTACAGTTTTTCATGTCTAACAAAAAACGTTGCTCAGAAAACATCTAAATAAAAATCACCCGTGGGCTGAATTTAGCCCATGGGCCACCAGTTTGGGAACCCTGCCCAAAAGTAAATCCAGCAAGCTGTTCCATAGCCAGCTGACGGAGGTCACCATCCATTGTGTTAGGATGGAAACACTGGGTAGGACGAGAGTCTGGTCTCTCGTGGCCATTAGAGACAGCAGAGGGAAAAGAAAGCGATGGTTTGTCTGCATCACCTCATTCTCCATTGTTATCATGTCTAGTTTAATGACATTGTGTTTTATCGGTTTAAAGCGTCGTAATGGTCACAAATGAGCCTCGACTAGGCCTAATGTTGTGAATCATTACATTGTATTACATTCCATTTTCATCTCATGTATCACAGGTTTATGTTGTAGTGTGTTCATGTAAAAATGGGAAATGCATCATTGTGTTTTATTGACATTTATTGTCTAGATCATGAGTACTTGAAAAAGAAGGGCATAAACGTAACCCACCTTCATTTGGCCAGGAGGAGTAACCTGAAATGAGATATGGTGAAGCTAGAATTAGTCAGACATCAAACCAAAAAGTCATTATCAAATTAAAATGTATACCAAATCTACACAATCAATATCATTATATAACCTGGTTGTAGTGTAGTGCAGCAAAGTGAGCTTTAAGCTAAGCATCATTAACCAGCGACTCGTTTTGAATGAAGCATCCTGCTGTATGGCAGACAACAGGGGAGCCAATGGGGTTAGGATTACTTTGAATGCAGTAATGAATGACAGTGATATCGGAGCATTCTGAATCACATGCACATCACATCAGAATACAGTTCGTAAGCCTACACAACAGTCAGTACCCACAATACAGCTTCGTCACGACAGGACTGAAACGGCAGCGTGGCCAAACGTGATACTTTAATGATACTTTGAATAGCTCTCTATGTAGACAGAGCCGAGACGCCAGTCCATTGTTATTAGGGTTACGGGTCATTCAATAAGGTTTAGGAGTAGAGCGCTATGTGTAACGTGAGAAGAAGCCAAGTCTGGACGAGGTTTGAGGTGCTGGAATCAGTCTAGCTAAGACCTGTAGAGGACTGGGCTCGCTGGGTTCTGTATACGCACTTTGTGACATCTGCTGATGTAAAAAGGGCTTTATAAATATATTTGATTGATTGACTGTATGGGAGTGTGGTACATAGCACATCTGTACCAGTTCTCCAGCTCTTAAAAAAAGAAAAAATAAGTCCTTTCTCACAGTGACAGAGGTCAGGGTGACTTAGAGTCAACAAACTCCCAATCAGCTCCAAATGACCTGCTTCATTAACAACATGGCTGCAATTACTGCCTTCACTGGGGTCACGGGGTCAATAGCTAGCAGACCGATGGGGCACCGGGTGAGGTCTCTTGTCCGATGGGTGGACGAGGGATCTATTTCTGGGGAAGTGAGAGAGAAATAGGGGAGGATGAGACTGGACAATGTTATCCTATAACCTTTCCCAAGGGCCAAAAATAAGCCTGTTGCTCCCATTTTTTGTTCAGTAGCCCCCAGAGAGTCCAATGGAGGAAGCCTGTTGGGCTGGCTCCTCTGGTCACTGGCGTCTGGTCTACGGCTAGGTTATATCTTCAGTGGCTGGTTCTCAGACAGAGGGGAGAAGGGTGGTGCTGGGTTTAACAGCCTCTCTGGCGCAGAGACTCCGTCTGTCAGCTCCCAGAGACAGAGAAATATAACCCAGGCCTCCCTCCTCCCTGCTCCAGGCCTGTTCCCCTCCCTCCTCCCTATCCTCAATTATGGGCCTTTTCATGTGCCTCAGAACCACAGGCAAATTATAATGAAGGCTGAAACAGTCTATTATGATTGGAATTTTAACTAGACAGGCGTAATTACAACCAAAATGGTTGACTTAAAACGACCAATCAAGGGCGTTAACTGAAGAAAAAAAAAGAACACATTTATAATCATCTGATTAACATCCATGTTACCGAAAAATAGCACTTCTCGTGGTCCTCACTTCTAGGCTACAGAGCCTCAGGAATCTCTAAAGCTGGTTGGAAAAGCAGTTTCACGTGGTGTATAAAAAAACATCTGACCCCAGAGAGTCAAGAGTATGAGCTTCCTCTTCTCAAGCTGTTCCAACGGAAGCAGAGGGCCAAACCCCTGGCCTAATTCCCCGTCATAGACAGTGTGTGGAGTGACCACGCCAGCCCTCTCTCGTACCCCCTCATACTTCACCATGTGCCTCATCGGGAACAAGATAGGTGGAGAGGAGGGGAGGGAATGAAAGAGCGCCGACTGGGGCTTTTTCAATAACATTGTTTTATAGGCCGATGCAGCGGAGTGAATCCGAGAGGATCGGGGATTATATCTCCTCCAATTTACATTCCTGAATGTCTGCAAATCCATTAACCCACGCTGCCCTCGGCTCTAGTCAGCTCTGGGAGTTGCTGGCTAAATTTAATCAGCCTTCCCTTCACAACGCAACCACGGACGCAGCAGCAGTCTCAGACCTAGACCCATTCAATGTTCAGCCAGCCATGGCATACACGCATATAGAAGTACCTGTTATGTAACACTGAATGAGAATATTAGTGGGGGTTATTCATCTACCACTTTATCTGGCATTATCCCACCCGTGTGTGTGCGCGCAGAGGAAGGCTCAAGCGGAGATGAGAAAAATATATATATCAGGGATAGCGTCACTGCCACTACCGACAATGACCCTCTCTACCCAAGGCTACAGGCTACAGACAAGGCCCAGAGACAGGCTGGCTGGACAGCCTCCAAATGGCTTTCTCCACGGATATAAACAGCCGTAATGAAAAGGGATTTGAGAAGCTATGTAGCACATAAACATTACAGTGTGATTCGCTCCATTTTGTGTCTGTCGCATGTTACTCCACATTGCATCAGAGCAGCCAGACGTTTCCCCAAGAGGGATTAAAAATATATGGTTCCTGTTTAAAAACCAGAAGACAGGAACCACTCATTATGACGCCGAGTCCCAGAGGTATAAGCAGTGGTGATTACAAGCTGCTGCTGTAGAGAACAAAAGACAGGAAAACTGAAATGACGGTGGGAACGCTCTACTTTCATAACCAGCGCTTTGTCGTCAGAAGCTGCGGGAATACAGTTGAAGTCGGAGGTCTACATACACTTGGGTTGGAGTCATTAAAACTTGTTTTTCAACCACTCCACAAATTTCTTGTTAACAAACTATAGTTTTGGCAAGTCGGTTAGGACATCTACTGTGTGAATGACAAAGGTCATTTTGCCAACAATTGTTTACAAACAGATTTTTTCACTGTATCACAATTCCAGTGGGTCAGAAGTTTACATAAACAAAGTTGACTGTGCCTTTAAACAGCATGGACAATTCCAGAAAATTAGGTCATGGCTTTAGAAGCTTCTGATAGGCTAATTAACATCATTTGAGTCAATTGGAGGTGTACCTGCCTCTTTGCTTGACATCATGGAAAAATCTAATGAAATTAGCCAAGACCATCCGGATTCTTTTGTAGACCTCCACAAGTCTGGTTCATCCTTGGGAGCAATTTCCAAACGCCTGAAGGTACCACATTCATCTGTACAGACAATAGTACGCAGGTATAAATACCATGGGACCACGCAGCCGTCATACCGCTCAGGAAGGAGATGCGTTCTGTCTCTTAGAGATGAACGTACTTTGGTGCGAAAAGTGCAAATCAATCCCAGAATAGCAAAGGACCTTGTGAAGATGCTGGAGGAAACAGGTACAAAAGTATCTATATCCACAGTAAAACGAGTCCTATATAGACATAACCTGAAAGGCCGCTAAGGCAAGGAACAAGCCACGGCTCAAAAACTGCCATAAAAAAGCCAAACTACGGTTTGCAACTGCACATGGGGACAAATATCGTACTTTCTGAGAAATGTCCTCTTGTCTGATGAAACAAAAATAGAATTGTTTGGCCATAATGACCATCGTTATGTTTGGAGGAAAAGGGGGAGGCTTACAAGCCGAAGAACACCATCCCAACAGTGACGCATAGGGATGGCAGCATCATGTTGTGGGGGTTGCTTTACTGCAGGAGGGACTGGTGCACTTCACAAAATAGATGGCATCATGAGGCAGGGAAATTATGTGGATATATTGAAGCAACATCTCAAGACATCAGTCAATAAGTTTAAGCTTGGTCGCAAATGGGTCTTCCAAATGGACAATGACCCCAAGCATACTTCCAAAGTTGTGGCAAAATGGCTTAAGGACAACAAAGTCAAGGTATTGGAGTTGCCATCACAAAGTCCTGACCTCAATCCCATAGGTAATTTGTGGCCAGAACTAAAAAAGTGTGTGCGAGCAAGGAGGTCTACAAACCTGACTCAGTTACACCAGCTCTGTCAGGAGGAATGGGCCAAAATTCACCCAACTTATTGTGGGAAGCTTGTAGAAGGCTACCCGAAACATTTGACCCAAGTTAAACTACTGAAAGGCAATGCTGCCAAATACTAATTGAGTGTATGTAAACTCCTGACCCACTGGGAATGTGATGAAATAAATAAAAGCTGAAATAAATAATTCTCTACTATTATTCTCACATTTCACATTCTTAAAATAAAGTGGTGATCCTAAAACAGGGAATGTTTACTAGGATTAAATGTCGGGAATTGTGAAAAACTGAGTTTAAATGTATTTGGCTGAGGTGTATGTAAACGTCCGACTTCAACTGTATGTGGTATGTTTGTCAGATAAGATAAACATTTGAGAGGATTCGAGCAGTTTAAACAGAATTGCAGATTGACCTCTAATTTCTACCAGGAACGCCATTGTTCTTCTAGCTCTGGAACAGACCAGAGTGTGCCGACTGCTTGACTACCCCTCCCTGTCCACTCTATGGGGCAAATGGAAATAAATGTATACGACACTAAGTGTTGGAAGCCAAACACAGCTGCCTGTTCTTGGGACACCACCGACTGTTACAGACCTAGCTAGCCTGGGCCACCAAAGTGGAATCAGACGTACAAAGCTCTTTGAATGAAATCAAAGTCCAAAAACACTTTGAAAGATACAACATTGAAACACTGCTTTCTTATGGTCTATATCCATAAGTCCCCAGGACACAGACCGCACACGTGCGCACGCACACACACACATATGCACACCTCTGCGCTACCCTGTCATTCTTGCACGTCACCTCAATGTATTGGCCTCTTTCCACATGGGCCATTAAAGTGAAGGAAGAGAGCGCAAAACCCTGTGTATGAAAATACCATTAAGGCAGCATGAGCTCCGCAGAGGACTCAGTCTGCCTCTCGGCCGGGTAACGGGGCTATAAATAAGGCTACCACAGAGACAGGGGGTGCGGCAGTCAACCAGGCGCGGCACAGTGAAGATAAACAACAGGAAACTGATCAGGAGTTCGCATAGCATCCAAAACATGAACAGGAGTTGTCCAAACCCTGAACAGAAGACATTTACTGGGTCATTATGAGAACCGATCTGTTCCACTGAGTAGAAGGCAGCCAACCCTGTCAGTTTTACTGATCTCTAATTACGGTGCTCTGAACAGCGCTCTGTTACATTAAAGTGGCATTGGCTTTTAAAACACGCGCCGCTTCATTCTTCTCTGGGCCTCTCAACTCCTAGCTGATTGCAGTTCTTTTTAAACCTACTTTATGTTGCCAGCAGAGGTTAATGCCAATACCAAATTAATCTAAAATCGAGGCATTAGTCTTCCTAAAGGGCCATTTCTGTTTGTGATGGAGTCATGGAGGGTTCTGCTGGGTGGGAGGAGACACTGTTCAGAGTTAAACACACTCTGGGACTGAGAACAGCAGTAAAAGCCAAGGCCAAGGTTGTTCAGAAAAAAATATCCCCCCAAAAAAATCTTAAAATCAAATTGTATTTGTCACATGTGCCGAATACAACAGGTGTAGACCTGGGACATTACCGTGAAATACAAGCCCTTAACCAACAACGCAGTTCAATAAATAGAGTTAAGAAAATATTTACTAAATAAACTAAAGTCAAAATAAAAATAAAAAGTAACAATAGAATTACAAAACAATAATGAGGCTATATACAGTCGTGGCCAAAAGTTGAGAATGAAACAAATATTCATTTTCACAAAGTCTGCTGCCTCACTCTGTATGGTGGCAATTTGCATATATACCAGAATGTTGTGAAGAGTGATCAGATGAATTGCAATTAAATGCAAAGTCCCTCTTTGCCATGCAAATGAACTGAATCCCCAAAAGATATTTCCACTGAATTTCAGCCCTGCCACAAAAGCACCAGCTGACATCATGTCAGTGAGTCTCTCGTTAACACAGGTGTGAGTGTTGATGAGGACAAGACTGGAGATCACTCAGTCATGCTGATTGAGTTCAAATAACAGACTGGAAGCTTCAAAAGGATGGTGGTGCTTGGAATCATTGTTCTTCCTCTGTCAACTGTGGTTACTTGCAAGGAAACACGTGCCGTCATCATTGCTTTGCACAAAAAGGGCTTCACAGGCAAGGATATTGCTGCCAGTGAGATTGCACCTAAATCAACCATTTATCGGATCATCAAGAACTTCAAGGAGTGCGGTTCAATTGTTGTGAAGAAGACTCCAGGGCACCCAAGAAAGTCCAGCAAGCACCTGGACTGTCTCCTAAAGTTGATTCAGCTGCGGGATCAGGGCACCACCAGTACAGAACTTGCTCAGGACAGGGCAGCAAAGAAGCCACTTCTCTCCAGGAAAAACATCAGGGACAGACTGATATTCTGCAAAAGGTACAGGGATTGGACTGCTGAGGACTGGGGTAAAGTTATTTTCTCTGTTGAATCCCCTTTCCAATTGTTTGGGGCATCCGGGAAAAAAAGCTTGTCCGGAGAAGACAAGGTGAGCGCTACCATCAGTCCTGTGTCATGCCAACAGTAAAGCATCCTGAGACCATTCATGTGTGGGGTTGCTTCTCTGCCAAGGGAGTGGGCTCACTCACAATTTTGCCTAAGAACACAGCCATGAATAAAGAATGGTACCAACATATCCTCTGAGAGCAACTTCTCTGCAAATATTGACTCTTTGCATCAACTTCATGTAATTGTCAATAAAAGCCTTTGACACTTATGAAAATGCTTGTAATTATACTTCAGCATTCCATAGTAACATCTGTCAAAAATATCTAAAGACACTGAAGCAGCAAACTTTGTGGAAATTAATATTTGTGTCATTCTCAAAACCTTTGGCACCGGTACCAAGTCAATGTGCGGGGGGTACAGTTTATTCGAGGTACATATAGGTGGGGGTAAAGTGACTATGCATAGATAATAAACAGCGAGTAGCAGCAGTGATGCAAATAGTCCAGGTGGCCATTTGATCAATTGTTCGGCAGTCTTATAGCTTGGGGGTAGAAGCTGTTTAGTAGACTTTTGGACCTTTGCTCCGGTGCTCCACTTCTCGATTTCTCTGTTGACATTTCAATTTATAATTGAGATAAAAGAGTAAAAGTAATAATAATAATATATCCCATTTAGCAGACGCTTTTGTCCAAAGCGACTTACAAGTCGGCTGGGGCCACTACTTTTACATATGGGTGGCCCTAGCGGGAATCGAACCCACGACGCTTGGCGTTGCAAGCGCCATGCTCTACCGACTGAGCCACACAGGAAAACTGTAAAACTGGCCATTACAGTGAACTTCTTGAATCCTGTATAACACGTTATATAGCACTACAGAAAAAAGAGGTGGGATTTCAGCTGAACCCTGAGCCTGTAATGCTGCCCTTATTTCCCTAGCTGGCCGTGTTTGTGTTGGTGGGCGGCAGATAGCATCCCAGGCCTCTCAGTGACCTCAGGAGCAGGATTAGCTGGCCCTACCAGGATGTCTGTGTAGGTGTGTGCGGAGGGGGGCACTTAAAGCTGAGACTGAATAATGAACATTGTTATCTGCACACACTGTTGAAATGTTACCTGTAGAAATGGTCAATGTGTAACCTGTGAGGACAGAATGGGTTTGGTGTTTGCCTTGTCAGAGGTGGGAGTGAGGTGGGAGGATGAACGGGTTTGCTGATGAAAGGGTGAGATGTTAGGCACGGACTACAGGGTTACTGTACCTCTCAGGCAGAGGAAGGTGAGGAAGTCCTCAGTCTTGGGTTTCCGTCTGGAGATGTCTCTGATGTGAGCGGAGGGGGCGGGCAGGGCGGCATCAGACACCTTGACCGGGGTGGTGCTGGGAGAGTTGGGCTGAGACTGGGCAAACTTCCTCTGCGCCTGCAGTCTGGGCCTGGGAAGACACAGTTGAAAACAGGATTAGTCCCATGCATTCTTACACAGACCCACTGCCCTGTGTTGTGTCTGCATTTCATTTAGTTTGGCCTTTAAATCATGACCCCAGGCTCTGACCGAGTTGTCCTGGATGGATCTAAACAGAAGCATACTACAAAGTAGGAACAAGGAGTTAGCCAGCCAACTTGCCGGAATATTCTGAAATATATATTTTTTTATTTTAAAAAAGGTATGCCTGAAATGGGCACAGTCTAATTGACACAACTATCTATGTTTAGCTTTCTTAAAGAAACAGAAAATCCACGTATTTCTGTATTTTTAATCAAAGTCAGCTGCTTTGTAGTATACCCCTCTGTTCAGCAGTTTAACTCATCTCTGGTCTCAGTTGTTGGTTTGACTCCTTTCGTCAGTCTGGCCCTTGAACATAATTTAATTATCTTTAATATCAACACTGCAGTGTCCAGGGAGGCTAAAACAATGATAATGCTCCTTCAGAATAACTCCCAGCAGCACCAGCCAGCAGCCGTCCACCTCATAACAGACTTCTGATTTATAATTAAGTTCTCCATTAAAGCCAAGACCTCTGCAGCAGCTGACAACTGATAACAAGCACAAAGGAGGCGTCAAATTGCCAACAGACGTTCAAGGCCAGATCTCTCTTTTGCTCTGTCTATCCATCGCCCTCTCTGAGATCCACAGGGCCTTTCAGATCTCTTTTTCTGCTCGGTCTCCGTCTCTCCTCTCTTCTGATTCCACGGGAGGGGGGGCAGGCTGACAGGATGGAATACTAAGAGCAGCTTGAATGGTGGACCTGGTCAGACCTCTTCATCTCTTATCTCACCCACGCAGCCATTTCATTTCACAATCATTTCATCATCTCTTTGTCTCAGGGATGTTTGATGCCAGATACACGCCTGTCTTACAATAAACAGAAAAAGACACCGCCGCGGTCATACTGCCTCCCCGTATACCGCCACGCTGTTTGAAATCATCTCCCATTCAATCGGATGCTTGTTAGGAGATTTTCAGCCCTGCTAGGCGGGTTGACAGGCACAGACAGCATCACTAATCAATTGAGACCCCAGCCGCTTGCTCCAGACAGATTGTGACTACCCGGGTGATTGTCTCATCGCGCTACATGTAGGGGAATGCTTCATGATATCTTAGTGATTTCTTCATGTATTAAAATGTTTAAATATTGCAAATCATGCCCTGAAACACCCACAATGCATTTTGGTTCCATCAAGCCCCCGGAACCTACAACGTTCCAATTCCACTTGAATCACGAAGCAATATGCAGCCTATAACCCCAACCAAATACTAAATTACTCCCTCACTAACTGTAAGCACCAGCTGTCAGACCAGCTCACGTATCACTGCACAGCCCATCTGTAAGTAGTCCATCCATCTACCTCATCCCCATACTGTTATTTATTTTGCTCCCCAGTATCTCTACTTGCACTCATCTTCTGCACATCTAGTGTTCATTTGCTATATTGTAATTATTTTGCCACTATGGCCTATTTATTGCCTTACCTCCCTTATCCTACCTCATTTGCACACACTATATACAGACTTTTTCTATTGTATTATTGACTGTACGTTAGTTTATTCCATGTGTAACTCTGTTGTTTGTGTCGCACTGCTTTGCCTTGGCCAGGTCGTAGTTGTAAATGAGAACTTGTTCTCAACTAGCCTACCTAGTTAAATAAAAGGTGATATAAAAAATAAATACCTTGAACAAGAAGCTGTGAGAAGAGATTGCATCGACACACACACACACACACACACACACACACACACACACACACACACACACACACACACACACACACACACACACACGGTTCAGTGACTGAATAATCTGCCCGGTTCCTGAGAGAAGCCATTGTTCAAGAAGGATTCTGTATTGGATGAGTAGGTGCATCAGTATGATAACCAATCTGTTCATGCTTTAGATCAGCCAGTGAAGAGAAAAACAAAAAAAAGGTTCAGTTTCTGCTCCCCCTGAAAGGACCAATGGCTGCCGCAGATCACACCTGAGCAGGACTTGTGACAGGTGTCAGACGGCTGGTTTCGCCAGCCCATCAGTTTCACTGCCAGACTGGTAAAACATGAGCTGTTTAAACAGCCTGGCTCTGGCGGTCCTATAGCCGGCAGGGCGCTCCTGTGCATGGAGTCTAGTGCAGATTAGAGATGCAGAATGCATTAGTTACAGTGGCTCCCTGACACTACAGCTCATTGAAGGGAGAACCAACACTACATCTCCCAGAGTGCAGTTCCAACACTACAACTTAATTCAGGTAGAACCATCACTACAACACCCTTGGAACATTGATGAGGGGTATTTAATGACTGCCTCCCAGACAGTAACAGGATAAAAACATCTATTTCAATAAACCCTTTCAGAAATAGCATCCTTCAGCTTTCATAGGAATAGAACCAGAAATAAATAGGAGCCCTTGAACTTGACAGGGTTGTTAAAGGTAGGGTCAGTTAAAAACGTAAGTTGTCCCAGTAAAACGATGAGAACTGCAATAGTTAAAGATGGGCCAGTAAAACTATGAGAGGTGCCATGCCTCTAACATCCTGTCTAGACAGACCTGAGCCCCAATGAGCACTGTGGCTGAACCACAAGACTAGCCTTTCCCCGGGGGGACAAAGTACAGACCATCTACAGTCAGAATGTCATGGCACCAAGTACCCACAATGCCAGATGGACACAAACAGCAGACACATCAACAGACACCAAGCCTCTCAAACCCAGAGCCTCTCTGCAGAAATGTCTCGCTGGCGCACAAACTTCTGTCACTTAGAGCTGCTTATTGAGGTCCTTTCGTATTTCCCCGGTATTCCTTCTATAGGTGTCTAAAGGCACGCTATGTTCGAAAGTTCAGCAAGGCTGTTTATTACCACCACGCACCACTTTGCCCTGACTCGGGCGCATTACCAAGGCAGCTAGTCTAAGGGAGGGAGAGCGCGGAGAGAGAGCAGTGGAGGCGCATGCATACAGAGGAGGAGGAAGAATTACTGCAGGATGTCCCATTCATCCAAGGCTAATCTTCCTCATCTTCCCCTTCCTCCCACTCCTCGCTCTTCAAAGCTGCCGTTCCTCTGATGTTACATGTGTCTCTACTCTGTATCATTGATTAGCTGTCAGAGAGGGTTCCCCAGAGCCGGTCACGGCAACACTGCCTGGGTTCCCCAGAGCCGGTCACGGCAACACTGCCTGGGTTCCCCAGAGCCGGTCACGGCAACACTGCCTGGGTTCCCCAGAGCCAGTCACGGCAACACTGCCTGGGTTCCCCCAGCTAAATGAGGTTCTAAACCACTCCAGATGGTCCTAATAAACTCTAGCAGCAGACACTGCAGCGCTCAGCAGCTGGAGAGGAGACAAGACTGTACTGTCAGACTAACGGTTTTCTTGTGGTGAAGGAGAGGAGGACCAAAACGCAGCGTGGTTATATTGATTCATGTTTAATAAAAAAAGATAAAACACGAACACTACAAAAACAATAACTGTGGAAAACCAAAAACAGCCCTATCTGGTGCAGACACAGAGACAGGAACAAGGACATAAGGACAATCACCCACCAAACCCAACACCAAACAGGCTACCTAAATATGGTTCCCAATCAGAGACAATGACTAACACCTGCCTCTGATTGAGAACCATATCAGGCCAAACACAGAAACAGACAAACTAGACACACAACATAGAATGCCCACTCAGATCACACCCTGACCAAACAAAACATAGAAACATACAAAGCAAACTATGGTCAGGGTGTGACAGTAACCCCCCCCCCCCCCTCCCCAAGGTGCGGACTCCGGCCGCAAAACCTGAACCTATTGGAAAGGGTCTGGGTGGGCATCTGTCCGCGGTGGCGGCTCTGGTGCTGGACGTGGCCCCCACTTCACCATAGTCTTAGTCCGCCACCTTGTCCGCTTCCTTGGCCTCCTAACTACGGCGACCCTACTACATAACCCCACTGGACAGAGGGGCAGCTGCTCGGGACAGAGGGGCTCTGGCGCCTCTGGGCTGAGGGGCTCTGGCGCCTCTGGGCTGAGGGGCTCTGGCGCCTCTGGGCTGAGGGGCTCCTGCGCCTCTTGGGCTGAGGGGCTCCTGCGCCTCTTGGGCTGAGGGGCTCCTGCGCCTCTTGGGCTGAGGGGCTCCTGCAACTCTGGGATGAGGGGCTCTGGCGCCTCTGGGATGAGGGGCTCTGGCGCCTCTGGGATGAGGGGCTCTGGCGCCTCTGGGATGAGGGGCTCTGGCGCCTCTGGGATGAGGGGCTCTGGCGCCTCTGGGATGAGGGGCTCTGGCGCCTCTCGGCTGACTGGCGGCCCCTGGCTGACTGGCGGCACCTGGCTGACTGGCGGCACTGGCGGCTCCTTGCAGACTGGCGGCATTGGCGGCTCCTTGCAGACTGGCGGCATTGGCGGCTCCTTGCAGACTGGCGGCATTGGCGGCTCCTTGCAGACTGGCGGCACTGGCGGCTCCTTGCAGACTGGCGGCACTGGGCAGACGGGTGGCTCAGGCGGAGCTGGGCACACGGGTGGCTCAGGCGGCGCTGGGCAGACGGGTGGCTCAGGCGGCGCTGGGCAGACGGGTGGCTCAGATGACGCTGGGCAGATGGGTAGCTCAGATGGCACTGGGCAGACTGACGACTCTGATGGCGCTGGGCAGACGGGAAGCTCCGGCAACGCCGGAGAGGAGGAAGACTCCGGCATTGCTGGACAGGCGGGAGACTCCGGCAGCGCTGCAGAGGAGGAAGGCTCTGGCAGCGCTGGAGAGGAGGAAGGCTCCGGCAGCGCTGGAGAGGCGGGAGCACCTGTAAGGATGAGCCGGAGAGACAGCCTGGTGCGGGGGGCTGCCACCGGAGGGCTGGTGCGTGGAGGTGGTGACAGACCGGACCGTGCAGACGCATTGGAGCTCTTGAGCACCGAGCCTGCCCAACCTTACCCGGTTGAATGGTCCCGGTCGCCCTGCCAGTACGGCGAGGTGGAATAGCCCGCACTGGGCTATGCAGGCGAACCGGGGACACCATGTGCAAGGCTGGTGCCATGTAGGTCGGCCCAAGGAGACACACTGGAGACCAGATGCGTAGAACCGGCTTCATGGCACTTGGCTTGATGCCCACTCTAGCCCGGCCGATCGCGCCGGGCTATGCACCCGCACTGGGGACACCGTGCACTTCACAGCATAACACTGTGCCTGCCCGGTCTCTCTAGCCCCCCGGTAACCACAGAAAGTTGACGCAGGTCTCCTACCTGGCTTCGCCATACTTCCTGTGAGCCCCCCCAATAAATTTTTGGGGCTGACTCTCGGGCTTCCATCCACGCTACCGTGCTGCCTCCTCATACCAGCGCCTCTCCGCCTTCACCGCCTCCAGCTCTTCTTTGGGGTGGCGATATTCTCCAGGCTGTACCCAGGGTCCTTTACCGTTGAGGAATTCCTCCCAAGTCCAGAAATCCATATTTCGCTGCTGCTGCACGTTACCATGCCGCTTGGACCTGTTGTGGTGGGTGATTCTGTAACGGTTTTCTTGTGGTGAAGGAGAGGCGGACCAAAACGCAGCGTGGTTATATTGATTCATGTTTAATAAAAAAAGATAAACACGAACACTACAAAAACAATAACTGTGGAAAACCAAAAACAGCCCTATCTGGTGCAAACACAGAGACAGGAACAAGGACATAAGGACAATCACCCACCAACACCAAATAGGCTACCTAAATATGGTTCCCAATCAGAGACAATGACTAACACCTGCCTCTGATTGAGAACCATATCAGGCCAAACACAGAAACTGACAAACTAGACACACAACATAGAATGCCCACTCAGATCACACCCTGACCAAACAAAACATAGAAACATACAAAGCAAACTATGGTCAGGGTGTGACACAGACACTCATGCAGGAAAGACCGAGAGAGAGATAGGAAATACCTAGTCAGTGGCCCAACAATGCATTCAACCGAAACGGGTCTCCCGTATTTAACCCAACCCCTTAAAAATTGACATCCCTCGGGGCAGAAAGGCATATTTTCCCACCTTGCCAGCTCAGGGATTCGAACCAGCAACCTTTTGTTTACTGTTCCAATGCTCTGAACCACTAGGCTCCCTGCCACCCCAGAAAGACTGAGTAAAGCCAAGGCAGGTCAGGTCAGCAATATTCAGTTAAGCTGCAGTAATGGTTCTTGCGCCCTTGTTTAAAAGTATTGATCGACAACACAACCATGAGAGGAGTGTGTAGCTGATAAACCCCCCAGGCTTTAGTATCCAGGTGAAACTACAGTCACAAGCTTTGTGGCCAACATCTCTCCTCACAGCAGCACCATTCCACTGGAACATCAGCACCACGCCCATGGCTGTCAATACAAACATTAAGCCTGGAGGACCCAAATGACTGGGATTCTAAAGCAGGGTTAGTGGAAACCACACTCAGGGAGAGAGCCACTCTGGCTAATGTGTTTATTGCTTTTCTGTCTGAGTGTTGAGCACCTGGAGGAGAGACGGCCTTGAATGCAGCTGACTGACCTGGTGACCCCCGGGTCTTGAAGTCTAAATCTCTTGAATTTCATCTCAGGGTCCATTAAATTATTCTAAGGCGCAATAGTTGTAACTATAGCATTGTCTGGAAGGTGCCGATGCTGAATAACCTTAGTCCTGCGTGATGCAGGTCCATGCTGCCTGGTGGTGTTTATTCTATCCACAATTTAGACTCCTGTTAGACATTGACAATGACGCTCCATATTAAAACACGAGCTCTCTATTCAGACAACTCGATTGAGATGTGTGCTGCTTTCAGCTTTCTGGACACAATGGCTCTGGTAGTCATAGACACAGGCTAAATACTGAGGGAATATCAACCAGTTTGAGATCCCAGCATTGAACTGTATCTGAGGGAGTATAAAAAACACCCAGGGATTTAAAGAGATGGATGTGGGAGTTAAAATGTAATCTTCACAATAGATCAACCTACATTGGCCTAAATAAACATGATATGGCTACAGGGCAGATATGTCTCGTATTACGGATGTACTGTATAAATACACACCTTTATAAAACACTGACACATTGACCGACATTTTAAACTAGACGACAGCACACCAGTGGTGAACACATTTCTCTTATGGATGTGAAACAGGGAGTGTTGGCGAACATTCCAATGTAAGTCATCACAGACTAACAAATGTATTGGCCCAGGGTTGTGTGATGTGTACACAATGTTGTGTGATGTGTACACACGGTTGTGTAATGTGTACACAAGGCTTAAATGACTCCGACACGATGATCTTCACACCTAATCCACTTTGCACATAATTTCCTTAAAAGCAACCTAAGCCCACGTGCTGCATAATGCATGAACTGTGGGAAGAGGAGAGGTTGAAACCTGTCCTGTGTGCACTATTGCACTTTAGTATAGTACCCTTCACTGTGTCCACCACTGTTCATTAGTATACTTCCAAGGTACTGTGTCCACTATTGTTCATTATTATACTACCATGTTACTGGGTCCGCCACTGTTCATGAGTATACTACCATGTTACTGTGTCCACCACTGTTCATTATTATACTACTATGTTACTGTGTCCACTATTGTTCATTATTATACTACCATGTTACTGTGTCCACCACTGTTCATTATTATACTGCCATGTTACTGTGTCCACCACTGTTCATTATTATACTACCATGTTACTGTGTCCGCCACTGTTCATGAGTATACTACCATGTTACTGTGTCCACCACTGTTCATTATTATACTACCATGTTACTGTGTCCACCACTGTTCATTATTATACTACCATGTTACTGTGTCCACCACTGTTCATTATTATACTACCATGTTACTGTGTCCACCACTGTTCATTATTATACTACCATGTTACTGTGTCCACCACTGTTCATTATTATACTACCATTACATTTAACATTTAAGTCATTTAGCAGATGCTCTTATCCAGAGCGACTTACAAATTGGTGAATTCACCTTCTGACATCAGTGGAACAGCCACTTTACAATAGTGCATCTAAATCATTTAAGGGGGGGGGTGAGAAGGATTGCTTTATCCTATCCTAGGTATTCCTTGAAGAGGTGGGGTTTCAGGTGTCTCCAGAAGGTGGTGATTGACTCCGCTGTCCTGGCGTCGTGAGGGAGTTTGTTCCACCATTGGGGGGCCAGAGCAGCGAATAGTTTTGACTGGGCTGAGCGGGAACTGTACTTCCTCAGTGGTAGGGAGGCGAGCAGGCCAGAGGTGGATGAACGCAGTGCCCTTGTTTGGGTGTAGGGCCTGATCAGAGCCTGGAGGTACTGCGGTGCCGTGTCTGTCAAATTGCCAGGCAAAGTGATCACCATCATAGAAACCATGTTACTGTGTCCGCCACTGTTCATGAGTATACTACCATGTTACTGTGTCCACCACTGTTCATTATTATACTACCATGTTACTGTGTCCGCCACTGTTCATTATTATACTACCACGTTACTGTGTCCACCACTGTTCATTATTATACTACCACGTTACTGTGTCCACCACTGTTCATTATTATACTACCATGTTACTGTGTCCACCACTGTTCATTATTATACTACCATATACTGTGTCCACCACTGTTCATTATTTTACTGCCATGTTACTGTGTCCACCACTGTTCATTATTATACTACCATGTTACTGTGTCCACCACTGTTCATTATTATACTACCATGTTACTGTGTCCACCACTGTTCATTATTATACTTCCACGTTACTGTGTCCACTATTGTTCATTATTATACTACCACGTTACTGTGTCCACTATTGTTCAGTATTATACTACCATGTTACTGTGTCCACCACTGTTCATTATTATACTACCACGTTACTGTGTCCACTATTGTTCAGTATTATACTACCATGTTACTGTGTCCGCCACTGTTCATTATTATACTACCATGTTACTGTGTCCACCACTGTTCATTATTATACTGCCATGTTACTGTGTCCACCACTGTTCATTATTATACTACCATGTTACTGTGTCCACCACTGTTCATTATTAAACTACCATGTTACTGTGTCCACCACTGTTCATTATTATACTTCCACGTTACTGTGTCCACTATTGTTCATTATTATACTACCATGTTACTGTGTCCACCACTGTTCATTATTATACTACCATGTTACTGTGTCCACCACTGTTCAGTATTATACTACCATGTTACTGTGTCCACCACTGTTCATTATTATACTACCATGTTACTGTGTCCGCCACTGTTCATTATTATACTACCATGTTACTGTGTCCACCACTGTTCATTATTATACTACCATGTTACTGTGTCCACCACTGTTCATTATTATACTACCATGTTACTGTGTCCACCACTGTTCATTATTATACTACCATGTTACTGTGTCCACCACTGTTCATTATTAAACTACCATGTTACTGTGTCCACCACTGTTCATTATTATACTACCAGTGTACTGGGACCATTCTCTATGCTTAGAGCAGTGAGCTGATGAACTGTGTATTAAGTCGGAGCTGGACAACGTCACCTTATCTCCTCGGCTCAGTGGGTCGACCGCTTTACCGGACTGACCCTAGCCCCTGACCTTTAACCCCTGAGCTTGGCGGCCATCTTAAATCAAGCTAAGCCAGGTCAATATTCAAGCTCAGAGAAAGACTGTGCTGTGGTTGTTATCACCAAAGACATCACTTTAAAATCAGGACCAGATCAGAAGACACCTAGGACATTATCCATGACATCACATGCGCTCTCATTGGTTCTGGAACAAGGGCAATGCCACGCAGTCCAAATTTGATCATGATAGAACAAACATCTCTCCAGCACTGCTGTATAGTTTGTTGCGATGGTGCAGTTTTATTCCTTTGATACGCCTACTGTCTTCAGTGAATACATGCAGCTTGCAGAGAATAGAGAAACTGGAACAAATAATGTGCATAACAAAGCCTTGCTCCATCTCAGATCTCACCTACTGTGTTCACTAGGGGGTGGCAGGGTATACAATATCACAATGGGCGATAACACACTCCTCTGCAGACAGTATTGTGATCGAATTTATTCAGACCACTCTGTGAGAGTATGTAGTTGGTTATTAATATCCCTAAGGCTGCCATCTTTATAGAGGCTTAGTAAAGTGGTTTAGAGAGCAGGAGAAATAGCGAGAGAGGAGTTTAAAGGAATTATAAAATTAGTCTCAGTGACAAGAGGTTGTTGACTTCGGAACCAAACGTGAATAATAACTTAAATGGGAGCGAGAGAGAGAAAGACAAAAAAAAAAACACTGGAACACACATGCACTATGGGTAACAACAGTAAGAGCAGTAACAGTGCAGGGTAACTGAAGATGGTTCAGCCAATCCTCTGTGACTTAGTGTGATACGTTTTTTTGTGACTGGCCATCTTATGCTACAGTAACTAGCTACACGGGGTTAGATATCTCACCTGCCTGTCAGATCCATTGGATAAACTGACAGTTTAAACTGCCCTGAGTCGTTACAACACTATAGTAGGCATGACACAGCCCGTGACTCGTCAAGAGATGTTCTATATAGCTAGACACTTCACATGTGACTTTACAGCTCATCAATAGTATTATTTACAACTCATCAATAGTACTATTATGGGTTGCTTTTAAAAATGGTGGGATTCCTTAGAGGGAGTGCAACATATAATCATTCACATATGGAACCACTGATTACACACTGAACAAAAACATGTGTAAAGTGTTGGACCCCTGTTTCATGAGGTGAAATAAAAGACCACAAACATGTTACACACATACAAAAGAACATTTTCTCTCGGACTGTGAACAAATGTGTACATCCCTTTTATTGAGCATTTCTCCTTTGCCAAGATAATCCAGCCACCTGACAGATGTGGCATATCAATAAGCTAATTATTAAACAGCATGATCATTACACAGGTGCACCTTGCACTGGGGACAATAAAAGGCCACTAAAATGTGCAGTTATCACAACACAATGGCACAGATGTCTCAAGTTGAGGGAGCATGCAATTGGCATGCTTACTGCAGGAATGTCCACCAGAGATGTTGCCAGAGAATTTTGTTAATTTCTCTACCATAAGCCACAACGTCATTTTAGAGAATTTAGCAGTACCTCCAACCAGCCTAACAACCGCAGATCACGTGTAACCACGCCAGCCCAGGACCTCTACATCCAGCTTCTTCAAGTGCTGGATCGTCTGAGACCAACCACTCCGACAGCTGATAAAACTGTTTGGGCAGACAACCCAAGGATGTTGTCCACACCAGGGTCTTGACCTGACTGCATTTTGGCGATGTACATGCTCACCTTCGATGGCCACTGGCATGCTGGAGAAGTGTGCTCTTCATGGATAAATCAGAGTTTCTGCATACTCACCAGAATTGTCTCCCATTGAGCAAGTTTGGGATGCTCTGGATTGACGTGTATAACAGTGTTTCTGATCCCGCCAATATCCAGCAACTTCGCACAACCATTGAAGAGGAATGGGACAACATTCCACAATCAACAGCCTGATCAACTCTATGGTGAGATGTGTCGCTCTGCATGAGGCAAATGGTGATCACAACAGATACTGACCGTTTCTGATCCACACTCCTATTTCTTTTAAAAAGGCATCCATGATCAACAGATGCAGATCTGTATTCCCGGTCATGTAAAATCCATAGACTAGGGCCTAGCGCATTAATTTCAATTGACTCATTGATTTCCTTATATGAACTGTAATGCAGTAAAATCTTTGAAATTGTTGCATGTTGCGTTTATATTTTGTTAACCTTTTTGGGATAGGGGACAGCATTTTCACTTTTGGATGAATAACGTGCCCAGAGTGAACTGCCTCCAACTCTGTCCCGGATGCTAATATATGCATATTATTATTAGTATTGGATAGAGAACACTCTGAAGTTTCTAAAACGGTTTGAATGATGTCTGTGAGTATAACAGAACTCATATGGCAGGCGAAAACCTGAGAAAAATCCAACCAGGAAGTGGGACAGCTGAGGTTTGTAGTTTTTCAAAGCTCGGCCTACCAAGTACACATTAAGATATGGGTGAGGTTGCACTTCCTAGGGCTTCCACTAGATGTCAACCATATTTTGTAACTTGAATGAGGATTCTACTATAAAGGAGGGGCTCATGAGACCTGTTTGAAACAGTGGTCTGGCATAGTGCCTCGGTCTCATGACACGCGCTCCCGACAGAGTTACCTCGCGTTCCAGCGATTCTTCTGAAGACAAAGGAACTCTACGGTTGGAACATTGATGTTTTATGTTAAAAACATCCTAACGTTTGATTCCATACATCGTTTGACATGTTTCTAAAAGGACTGTAATGGAGCTTTGAGTTTTTGTCTGGTTGAAATGCTCACGCCTCATGAAGATGGATTACTGGGCTGAACACGCTAACAACAAGTGGCTATTTGGACATAAATGATGGAACAAATCAGTCATTGTCGAACTGGGATTCCTGGGAGTGCCTTCTGATGATCATCAAAAGGTAAGTGAATATTTATGGTGTTGTTTCTAACTTTGTTGATTCCAAAATGGCAGATATTCCTCTGGCTGTTTTGGGTTCTGAGCACCGTTCTCAAATTATGCTTTTTCCATAAAGTTTTTTGAAATCTGACACAGCAGTTGCATTAAGGCAAAGTCTCTCTTTAATTCTGTGAATAACACTTGTATCTTTTATCAATGTTTATTATGAGTATTTCTGCAAAATCACCAGATGGTTTGGAATCAAAACATTACTGCACGTAAGGCGCCAATGTAAACAGAGTTTTGGATATAAATATGCACATTATCGAACAAAACATAAATGTAGTGTGTAACATGATGTTCTATGAGTGTCATCTGATGAAGATCATCAAAAGGTTAGTGATAAATATTTTATCTATATTTCTGCTTTTTGTGACTCCTATCTTTGGCTAGAAAAATGGCTGTGTTTTTTCGACTTGGCGGTGATCTAACAATCTAACAATGTGCTTTAGCTGTAAAGCATTTTTGAAAATCGGACACGATGGGTAGATTAACAAGATGTTTATCTTTCATTTGCTATATTGGACTTGTGAACGTATTACTAAAAAATCTTTTTGAATTTCGCGTGCTGCCTTTTCATTGGAATGTTGTCGAGGGGTTCCCTGCGCAAGAAAGGTTAAGTGTATATCACATATATACAGTGCCTTCAGAAGTTATTCACACCCCTTGACTTTTCCACATTTTGTTGAGTTACCGCCTGAATTCAAAATGGATACAATTGAGATCGTCACTGGCCTACACACACACACAATACCCCATAATGTCAAAGTGAAAGTATGGTTTTAGACATTTTTACAAATGAATTTAAAAAATGAAAAATCTAAAATGTCGTGAGTCAATAAGTATTCAAAACCTTTATTATGGAAACCACAAATAAATTCAGGAGTAAGTATATTGCTTGACAAGTCACAAAGGTGTTTTACATGATTTTAATGACTGCCTCATCTCTGTGCCCCACACATACAGACAATTGTAAGGTCCCTCAGTCGAGCAGTGAATTTCAAACACAGATTCAGACATTGAATTTCTCTTTGAGAATGGTAAAGTTATTGATTACAATTTTGATGGTGTATAAACACACCCAGCCACTAAAGATATAGGCGTCCTTACTAACTCAGTTTCCAGAGAGGAAGGAAATTACTCAGGGATTTCACCACGAGGCCAAGGGAGGCTTTAAAACAGTTTGAGTTTAATGGCTGTGATAGGAGAAACCTGAAGATGGATGCTGATGCTCCAGATACTCAACAAGTCTAAAGAATGCCAGTTGTATTGCTTCTTTAAATCAGCACAACTGTTTTCAGCTGTGCTAACATAATTTCAAAAAAGGTTTTCTAATTATCAATTAGCCTTTTAAAATTCGAAACTTGGATTAGCTAACACAGGATGCCATTGAAACAAAGGAGTGATGGTTGTGGATAATGGGCTTCTGTAGATCTTCAATCAAATAAAATCTGCAGTTTCCAGCTACACTAGTCATTTACAGCATTAAAACTTCAGGCGCGGTGGGTCCCCCCCATGGGACAGTTGAGCTAACGTATGCTAATGCGATTAGCATTAAGTTGTAAGTAACAAGACCATTTCCCAGGACATAGACTTATCTGATATTGGCAGAACGCTAAAATTCTTGTTAATCTAACTGCACAGTCCAATTTACTGTAGCGATTAGAGTGAAATAATACCATGCTATTGTTTGAAGAGAGTGCACAGTTTTAAACTTGAAAGGTTATTAATAAACAAAATTGGGCACATTTGGGCAGTCTTGATACAACATTTAGAAAATAAATGCAATGATTCATTGGATCAGTCTAAAACTTTGCTCATACTGCATCTAGTGGCCAAAACCTAAATTGCTCCTGGGCTGGAATAATACATTATGGCCTTTCTCTTGCATTTCAAAGATGGTATTTTTTTTTTTTTTACAAAAAACAGTTGGTTCTCTCTTTGTATTATGTTTCACCAGAACTAATGTTTTATATTCTCCTACATTACTTTCACATTTCTGCAAACTTCAAAGTGTTTCCTTTCAAATGATATCAATAATATGCATATCCTTGCTTCAGGGCCTGAGCTACAGGCAGTTAAGATTTGGGAATGTCATTTTAGGCGACAATTTGAACAAAAAGGCACGGATCCTTATTAATGTCTACACTGTATTTCTGATCAATGATGTTTTAAAATTGACTTTTAAAAATGTATTTAAAAAAGGACATTTCTAAGTGACCTCAAACCTTTTAGTGTATGTACATGAGATATATGCATTTAATTTTCGATAAACGTGCTCAAATTTCTAAAAACATGTTTTGACTTTGTCGTTGCGGGCTATTGTGTGTAGATGGGTGAGAAGACCGAAAGAAAGCGCATTGCTAACTTAGCATTCATTAAAACAAACAAGCAGCTCAATGAGCTCTACTTGGCTTCTGCTACTGAGGAGAACTGGCTTCAATAAAATCACCATAAGATGTGGAGCTCTCCAACTATGGTCACCATGGCTGAACCCTGTGTTTCCTACTTCAGCCTGGGTAGTATGACTGGGAACTGGAGAGAAAGGGAAGAGGGGGGGAAGCACATCTTCCGTACTTGGCAGGGAGGGGAGGTCCTGGTGCGTGATCTCCCATCTCGGGTTCCTGCGAAGACAAACATCACCCAGATCCCAAACGCCTCCCTTGGACCCACTTCCCCTCAGACATACAGGGACCCTCCCCGGCCCCCCAGGACGCTGCAGCCAAAACCATGCACCTGCGCCTCCCCTCTCTTGTTATTGCATTGCCAGGTGTGAAAGGTCCTGGCAGCTCCTCAGTCAGCCACCCTGTTATAGACTGGCGTGGGCTGCAGATGCCAGGGCCAAGAAGTCGTCCTCCACACACACACACACACACACACCAAAAGGCCTGAGCCATTGCCAAGCGCTCTGTAAGCCGGCTGCTCATTAAGAGAGGGAGAGCCTGCTTTTATTTCCTGCATGAGAACTAATGAAAAGCACCCTAGTGAACACAGGCCTGTTGACACTACGCCTGTCTACTTCTCTCCTCCATCTGTCCATCTTGTTCCCTTGCTCTCCTTTTCAGGTTTGCCAGGCCTCAATGACCAGGTCTGCTGGACTATTCACTAACAGGTACTGCAAGATAACACACACACACACACGTGAAAATAGGACAAGTGGAGACGGTGGCAGAGGAAACATGCATTGGCTGTCTACACAGAGGGTCTCATAGTGAGAGAGATTACAGAGCCGATCTATGTGCTATGGCTTCTGCAATACAGCATATGTGAATTAATTATTAGCATTTAATGTAGCTGGAGTGTGTGTGTGTGTGTGTGTAGGAATACATTTAATCCATAGTGATAGGTCTGTTACAGGCCTAGGACCTGCCGTTTGAGAGCGAAGCCCTCCCAGTCGCTCTCACCACCCCTGTTCCCCAGTCTCTAACAGCCCACCCCAGTATCCTCCAGTCCCTCACTAGTCTCCTTCTGCCCTTCCCGAGGACCAGTCTCCTGTATCTTATTAACTTCTTTGGGGTAGGGGGCAGTATTGGGTAGCTTGGATGAAAAACGTGACCAAATTAAGCTGCCTGCTACTCAGCCATAAAAGCTAGAATTCATCATAGGTACACTTCAACTATGACAGACAAAATGAGAAAAAAAAATCCAGAAAATCACGTTGTAGGATTTTTTATGAATTTATTTGCAAATTATGGTGGAAAAGAAGTATTTGGTCAATAACAAAAGTTTCTCAATACTTTGTTATATACCCTTTGTTGGCAATGACAGAGGTCAAATGTTTTCTGTAAGTCTTCACAAGGTTTTCACACACTGTTGCTGGTATTTTGGCCCATTCCTCCATGCAGATCTCTTCTAGAGCAGTGATGTTTTGGGGCTGTTGCTGGGCAACACGGACTTTCAACTCCCTCCAAAGATTTTCTATGGGGTTGAGATCTGGAGACTGGCTATTTTTTTCTCATTTTGTCTGTCATAGTTGAAGTGTACATATGATGAAAATTACAGGCCTCTCATCTTTTTAAGTGGGAGAACTTGCACAATTGGTGGCTGACTAAATACTTTTTTGACCCACTGTATTTGGACATAACTGATGGACATTATCAAACAAATCAAACATTTATGGTGGAACTGGGATTCCTGGGAGTGCATTCTGATGAAGATCATCAAAGGTAAGTGAATATTTAAAATTATATTTCTGAGTAATTTTGACTACCCAATATGGCGGGTATCTTTTTGGCTGCTTTGTTATCTAAAGGCTGTACTCAGATTATTGCATGGTTTGTTTTCTCCGTAAAGTTTTTTTGAAATCTGACAGTGGTTGCATTAAGGAGAAGTTTATCTAAAGTTCCATGTATAATAGTTGTATCTTTATCAATGTTTAATATGAGTATTTCTGTAAATTGATGTGGCTCTCTGCAATATCAATGCATGTTTTAGAACTACTGAATGTAACGCGCCAATGTAAACTCAGATTTTTTTAACTATAAATATGAACGTTATCAAACAAAACATACATGTATTGTGTAACATGAAGTCCTATGAGTGTCATCTGATGAAGATCAAAGGTTAGTGATTCATTTTCTCTCTTTCTGCTTTTTGTGACTCCTCTTTGGCTGGAAAAAAAATGTTTTCCTGTGGCTTGGTGGTGACCTAACAATCGTTTGTGGTGCTTTTGCTGTAAATCAGACACTGTGGCTGGATTTAAGAGAATTTGATCTTTAAAGTGGTGTAAAATACTTGTATGCTTGAGGAATTTTAATTATGAGATTTGTGTTGTTTTGAATTTGGCACCCTGCCCTTTCACTGGCTGTTGCGGTCCTAGACAGGTTAACTAAACAAACATTTCCCAGGTGACAGTCAGCCAAGAGGTACAGAGCACCACATCAGTGGGGAACCCTACAAGGAATGACCAGGCCAACATGTTCAATCTGGGCACAATATTTCACTCATATATTATATAGACGGTTTTCAGAGTCTTCACCCTAACTTCATCCAATCTCCACACACACACACACACCACACACAGTCCCCTCTCTTTACACTAGATCTAAAGAACCCATTAGAGTTAAATCACTTGAATCTCAAAGGGAGAATAAAAGGTATAAGAAGCACATGTACCAATTTTCAATTTCCAAATAACTTATTCTACTTCCCATGAGAATGAGCCTGAGGGGAGAAACGGAGTGAGAGAAGCTCTTGTGAAGCGGAGTTCTCCCAAGGCCTTTACAGATTACAAATCACTAGTACAAATTACATGGCAACAAGCTAATTGTTGTATTTGAATGCATTAACTTTCTCCTAAATTATTAATTGGAAATGCTCAACACATCAACTCCCTAATTAAAAACATTCTGCATTTTAAGAACGAACACTGGATAAAAAGCTCCCATTCCTCAGAATCAAACTCGTCTTTACCCTTCACTGTTAATGCTGTCATGTCCCATTACTTAGACGAGAATACAGCAGGAATGACGTGAATTAATAAAAGACGGCAGAGGCTTTCATACATTTACCAGCCCATTTGTTCATTTTTGCTTTGATAATTCTCGCTCCCCCACACACACACACACACACACTCCCATCATGACAAAACGCAGAGCACTGAATTAACAAATGCTGACATCACCTGGTTCAAAACACCTGACGCCGGGCTGTACTGCAGGCCATGAAAAAAAGTACTGTAGAGCCCCCCCTGATTCACTACCTTCACTCGGTCTTGGTCAAAGCTGCTGCTGAGCAGAGAGCGAGCAGAGAGAACGATCTCTCCAGAGTATAGGTTAACACCACTCACCTCTTCTTGGCAGGACCATCCCCAGAGTACTCGCTGCTGCCATCGGTGCTCTGGAACCGCAACCCGTCAGCCTTGTGGCCCTTCTGCCCCAAGCCGTTGAGCTGGCCACGGGCATGGGAACCTACAGAGACAAGAGGACAGGGGTCAGAGACCATGTCGTGTACTGCTACGACAGGTTGACCGGAGAGAAACGGAGTGAACAAAGTAAGAGGGATGATGTGTGTTTGGAGCCCGTGGGCTGAGCAAAGTGAACAAGTCCAGACTCCGGAGAAAGGAGCAGAGCTCAAAAAGACATTCAAGTCAAATGAATGAACACATAGTTTTTCTGCATTGGCTAATCAATTAAGTGAAACCCTCTTTGTAGGTCGTGCAAAGTGTCTACTACCTGGTACTGGAATTTCTAGTTGACACATCACCCTCCTATCACATTTCTTAGGACTGACACCTTACCTGATGTGCCAACCCCAAACCACAACCCTAAACCCTAACAGCAGGTGTCAAAGGAAAATAAATTAGAATGGTAATAATGACATAGTAACGAACGGTTGAGTTGAGCAGTGGCTTCCTATGAAAACTTGTTTGGCGCTCATGCAACTGGTAGTTAAAGTCTGTACAGAGTGCAGGCCACTACCTGACAGCAGGAGGCCAGTCGTATACCCTGTCATGGCTGTAAACTGCTCCTAACATGCTCTGGTAGTATGAGTCAGACCATAGAGGTGCTCAGGAAAATAAATGGTTAAGGTTTGTTGTGTGTGTACACACAGTTGAAGTCAGAAGTTTACATACACTTAGGTTGGAGTCATTAAAACTCATTTTTCAATCACTCCACAAATGTCTTAACAAACTATAGTTTTGGCAAGTCGGTTAGGACATCTACTTTGTGCATGACAAGTCATTTTTCCAACAATTTCATACGGACAGACTATTTCACTTAGAATTCACTGTATCACAATTCCAGCGGGTCAGAAGTTTACATGCACTAAGTTGACTGCCTTTAAACTGCTTGGAAAATTCCAGAAAATTAGGTCATGGCTTTAGAAGCTTCTGATAGGCTAATCGACATCATTTGTGTCAGTTTGGGGTGTACCTGTGGATGTATTTCAAGGCCTACCTTCAAACTCAGTGCCTCTTTGCTTGACATCATGGGAAAATCAAAATAAAATCAACTAAGACCATCAGAATTATTTTTGTAGACCTCCAGAAGCCTGGTATATCCTTGGGAGCAATTTCCAAACGCCTGAAGGTAGCACGTTCATCTGTACAACCAATAGTACGCAAGTATAAAAACCATGGGACCACGCAGCCGTCATGCGGCTCAGGAAGGAGACGCGTTCTGTCTCCTAGAGATGAACGTACTTTGGTGCGAAAAGTGCAAATCAATCCCAGAACAACAGCAAAGGACCTTGTGAAGATGTTGGAGGAAACAGGTACAAAAGTATCTATATCCACAGTAAAACGAGTCCAATATCGACATAACCTGAAAGGCCGCTCAGCAAAGAAGAAGCCACTGCTCCAAAACCGTCATTAAAAAAGCCAGACTATGGTTTGCAACTGCACATGGGGACAAAGATCGTACTTTTTGTGGAAATGTCCTCTAGCCTGATGAAACAAAAATAGAACAGTTTGGCCATAATGACCATCGTTATGTTTGGAGGAAAAAGGGGGAGGCTTGCAAGCCGAAGAACACCATCCCAAGCGTGAAGCACGGGGGTGGCATCATCATGTTGTGAGGGTGCTTTGCTGCAGGAGGGACTGGTGCACTTCACAAAATAGATGGCATCATGAGGCAGGGAAATGATGTGGATATATTGAAGCAACATCAAGGCATCAGTCAGTTAAAGCTTGGTCGCAAGTGGGTCTTCCAAATGGACAATGATCCCAAGCATAATTCCAAAGTTGTGGCAAAATGCCTTAAGGACAACAAAGTCAAGATATATGATGGCTTTGTGGCCATCACAAAGCCCTGACCTCAATCCCATAGAACATTTGTGGCAGAACTGAAAAAGCATGTGCAGCAAGGAGGCCTAAAACCTGACTCAGTTACACCAGCTCTGTCAGGAGGAATGGGCCAAAATTCACCCAACTTATTGTGAGAAGCTTGTGGAAGGCTACCCGAAACATTTGACCCAAGTTAAACAATTTAAAGCCAATGCTATCAAATAGTAATTGAGTCTATGTAAACTTCTGACCCACTGGGAATGTGGTGAAAGAAATAAAAGCGGAAATAAACCATTCTCTACTATTATTCTGACATTTCAGTCTTTAAATAAAGTGGTGATCCTAACTGACCTAAGAGGGAATTTTTACTGGGATTAAATGTCAGGAATTGTGAAAAACTGAGTTTAAATGTATTTGGCTAAGGTGTATGTAAACTTCCGACTTCAACTGTGTGTAAATAATATATGCAGGGTTAGTTAGGTGTTCAGCTGGCAGAGAGACTCTAGGCCCCAAAAGTCTTTATATGTACTCATGATTCACTCATTTAGGCCTCCTTGGAGGAACAAAGGGCCACACATGCTAACAAGGACGAGAGCAGTTACACTCAAGACAGGGAAGTTTGTCACGTCGTTGACCTGCAGGCTGTTTGGTGGAACACCTCCCTGAAATGTACCTTCACAAATCAGCCTTTCGAAATAATCTAAATTTGAGCTTTGGCTTTGAATGACTTTAAAGAACACTTTCCAGGTATAATGAAGCTTACTACACAAGACACCAATAACTCAAAGAAAGCATTCTCCAGATTCATCTACACTAATCTGCGCATCACTAATCAGTGGTAGTATGTGACTGGGATAATACTCATACTGAACATAAACAGCCTGGTGAGGGGCCATCTTGCCTCTCCTCTGAGTTGTTTTACACGTCGGTCTCACATCAATGCCATTGTGAGGGGCCGGGCAGTGAGGAAGATAGAGAGGCTGGGATGCAGACTGCGAGTCATGGAGGGAGCCACACTGGGCTGGGGCCTAAACTCTTTCCCCTGGTCCCAGTGAGGCCTAGCGGGGAAGGGGGATGTCGGCTGATCCGTAAGGGTCTGTAATCAGATTTATGCGTGCTTAACTAAGCCCATCGCCTTGCCATGTTCCTCCTGCTCTCTGGAGAGGGCAAGCGAGATGGAAGGAAGGAGAGATGGAGAGGTGAGGGGGTGCGTACCGTAGCAAAACCACAGAGTGTAGCCCATTAGTGGGAGGTGGAGTAATGCAGACAGGAAGCCCAGAGGCAGATATAAAATATTAACAGCCAGGAGAGTGGCATTACTTCGGATTAATCACCTTTACAAACAGAGTGATTACGACTGAATAATGCGGTTTCTAACGGAGCAAGCTTGGGGTCTGCTAGCTCACTCACTGAGTGCTGTGGCCGTCACAACTATGGCAAGTAACAATTTAAAAAAAAATCCCTCTCAAAGCTTTTATGACACAGTATGATTGGGACCATATTGTGTATATAAAAATAAACAATGTGTTTGACATTTGGGATTTTAACCCATTTGAATTAATTTCCAACTACTTCTGACAATAGAACGGGATACTGAAAGGGGAATGCTAGGAGACGACACTACAATAGGACAACAAAAGTAGTGTTTTTAAAATGGCTGTCCCACAATTTCAACCTGGACCGAAGGAGACAGAGATCCTATTTAGTAACTAATGTCTACTGCGAGTACTAAGAGTCAAATTATAAGCTCTACCCAATAATAAGTCTATGTGGCCTAGGCTGGTCTAGCAGTCTAAGATACAGTCACTTCTGGCACACGTCTAGTGTTGGCATAGGTTCAAATCTGGCCTACTGCTCTTTGACACCACCTCCATCCATCGCACTGTCATTCTCAGAAAATAACAAATATATTGAAAAAATAACAAGTTCATAACAAGTCCAGTGAATGTGGCATGTGAGAATGACATGCTGCAGATTGGGCAGTCTGTTACTCTCTCAGAGAAGGCCAGACCAAGGTACTGTGCCCTCTGCCACTACGCTCTAGCCAAAACTGCCACAGTTCCATCCCCTGAGGTCTCAGTGGTCAGTGCTAAGGGACAGACAGGACAAAGCCGGTGCCAGTGGTGTTATGGGGAAGAGAAGTCACTACCATCCACCAGCTCCAACGCAGACAGTAGTTCCATCAATAGAACTGAGCTACGCCCTCTGAGAACCACAGGGGGAGCGATATGGAGAGGGGGATTGAGGAGGGCAGTGGAGCCGGAAGACAGCTTCCTGAGCAGCAGTAACCAGAGGCCTATTGATGTAATGATGCCTTCCATCTAGGGAGGAATAACAGGGAGAGAGAGAGAGAGAGAGAGAGAGAGAGAGAGAGAGAGAGAGAGAGAGAGAGAGAGAGAGAGAGAGAGAGAGAGAGAGAGAGAGAGAGAGAGAGAGAGAGAGAGAGAGAGAGAGAGAGAGAGAGAGAGAGAGAGAGAGAGAGAGAGAGAGAGAGAGAGAGAGAGAGAGAGAGAGAGAGAGAGAGAGAGAGAGGAATGGGACGCAGAAGGGCATCACGTAATTAGTTCAATAATGCAGAGAGAGAAAGAGGAAAAGAGATGGACGTCTGCCAACAGAGAGGTAAAGTGGTCAGGGAGATGGCATGATTGCCGGTTATAGATGGGAGATAGACAGGGGGCCGGGGGTCTGACACGCTTAGGGCCTTGCGGGTTTGGTCCCTTCCCTCTGCTGTTGGATCCATGGGTGTCTGCAGGCAGCTGGCTCCAGAGACCGACAACACTGCAGAAGGAGGAGGGGGTGAGAACACTACCATCACAGTAGTTGATGTTTGACTGATTCTCCAAAATAGAGGACAGTTTCAGTCGGTACAGTGCAGTCTGTGAGCGACAAAGCCTGTAACCTAGATCTAAACTGAGGCTTCCCCTTGCCTGCATTGCACGTTGTGAACCTCCAGAGGACTTTCTCTCCCCCTCAGTCTCTGGACTGTCTGGGACGGCTGAGAATAGGTTCAGAGGCCTGTGTGAAGTTTAATCTACTTGTTTGAAGACAGAGCAGAGTGGATTTGGATTGAAGCACAGCGAAGGTGTTAAACAAAGTAGCATCAGATAGCACAAACCAGACTTTATCCTGGGTGTATACACACATACACACACTGAGCTCCATGGACTTTATATTGCACCTGCTTAGAAAAAAAACCTGCAGCATCCTCTGTTTCATTGTGTTTACCAAAGCACCTTCACTCTGAAATAACTCCATATTAAACATGTCACTATTCCATCACAACTACCAGATCATTTTCAGCTAGTCCACTGTAAACAACTAAACACAGTAGCTCATCACAGGTCTATGAGCGTCCAGACAAAAGGCTGACTGGGTCAGTGGTGGAGAGAAGAGTCTCCGGAGAAACTCACCATTTGTGTATTTGGTTCCATCTCCAAGCTGCCTTTTCTGAGCAGTCTTGAACTCCTTCAGGGAGAGATAGAGCACCTTCCTCACATCCCTCTCCTCTGACCAGGGGATCCCATCTATGTCATCCTAAAAACACAGGGCAACTGGTTAGCAATAGGATGTTACCATAACACAGCATAGTAGATGACTACACAGTAGCATAACACTTACATTAGCATAAGATCGAAAAGCATTACAAGTAGCACCAAATGCACCATGTTTCTCACAACATAACCATGACACACAGAAGACCGAAAGGTGATTCCTCACGAAACTAGAACAAAACCATGATATTCTGGGTCCTTCAGAAGAAGCATGACATATTTCCTATTTACAGTTGAAGTCAGAAGTTTACATACACTTAGGTTGGAGTCATTAAAACTCATTTTTCAACCACTCCACAAATGTCCCGTTAACAAACTATAGTTTTGGCAAGTCGGTTAGGACATCTGCTGTGTGCATGACAAAAGTAATTTTCCCAACTATAGATTATTTCACTGAATCACAATTCCAGTAGGTCAGAAGTATACATGCACTAAGTTGACTGTGCCTTTAAACTGCTTGGAAAAGGACAGAAAATGATGTCATGGCTTTAGAAGCTTCTGATAGGCTAAATGACATCATTTGAGTCAATTGGAGGTGTGCCTGTGGCTGTATTTCAAGGCCTACCTTTAAACTCAGTGCATCTTTGCTTGGGAAAATCAAAAGAAATCAGCCAAGACCATCAGAATTTTTTTTGTAGACCTCCACAAGTCTGGTTCATCCTTGGGAGTCATTTCTAAACGCCTGAAGGTACCATGTTTATCTGTACAACCAATGGTACGCAAGTATAAAAACCATGGGACCAGGCAGCCGTCATACCGCTCAGGAAGGAGACGCGTTCTGTCTCCTAGAGATGAACGTACTTTGGTGCGAAAAGTGCAAATCAATCCCAGAACATCAGCAAAGGACCTTGTGATGATGCTGGGGGAAACCGGTACAAAAGTATCTACATCCACAGTAAAACGAGTCCTATATCGACCTAACCTGAAAGGTCGCTCAGCAAGGAAGAAGCCACTGCTCCAAAACTGCCATAAAAAAAGCCAGACTAAGGTTTGCAACTGCACATGGGGACAAAGTTCGTATGTAAAGATCGTAGGTATGTAAACTTCGACTGTATATTTGTTCATATATACACTGAACAAAAATATAAACGCAAGATGTAAAGTGTTGGTCCCATGTTTCATGAGATGAAATAAAAGATCCCAGAAATGTTCCATATGCGCAACAAGTGTATTTCTCTAAAATGCACAAATTGTTTAAATACCTGTTAGTGAGCATTTCTCCTTTGCCAAGATAATCCATCCACCTGATATGCCACACCTATCAAGACGCTAATTAAACAGCATGATCATTACGCAGTGCTGGGGACAATAGAAGGCCACTCTAAAATGTGTAGTTTTGTCACAACACAATGCCACAGGTGTCTCAAGTTAAGGGAGCGTGCAATTGACATGCTGACTGCAGGAATGTCCAACAGAGCTGTTGCCAGATTTGAATGTTAATTTCTCTACCATAAGCCGCCTCCAACGTCATTTTAGAGAATTTGGCAGTTCATCCAACTGGCCTCACAACCGCAGGCCGCGTGTAACCACACCAGCGCAGGACAACCACATCCGGCTTCTTCACCTGCGAGATTGCGTGAGGTGGATGGGGTTGCGGAGGAGGTTCTGACTGGCTGAACCTGGCTCCCAAGTGGGTGGGCCTATGCCCTCCCAAGCCCATCAATGGCTGCGCCCCTGCACAGTCATGTGAAATCCATAGATGTGGGCTTCATGAATGTATTTCAATTGAATGATTTCCTTCTATGAACTTCCATTACAGGACACTAACTTTCCAACATGCTTCATTATTAAGGTCTCCAGTGTGTGAGTACAGAAATAACCTGCTTCCTACCCTTAGCAGATTTACTGTATACCACTTATAACCCTGCTTCCCCTCAAAGTACAGCGCTGCATCCCGCACACAGTGCAACTGTACTAGGCTAATGTTTGATGTGTAACACTAATGATGAGGATATTACATGAAAACGAGAGTTAACAAACACACTGGATCTCTACTGAAATAGCTGTAGGGTAATTCCGTGGTAAAGGAATTACTCTCAGATCTCTCACTTGAAAATGTACATCAAACAAAAACCATTGATTTGAAAGTTTAACAACCCATAGAGCTCAATGAATAAGTTCCACTTTTACCAAAACACACAGGAATAACTGTACAGAAAGTTTGGTAACAATAAAATTGAGGGAGATTTAACTGTAATTCTGTTACCAGACTTTGCATCTGCACAGTTTCCAGTAAAATTGAAATCAACATTTTTTTTTACTGTGTAAATTGTTCAAATTAGTCATTGTGCATAGAGTTGTGTTTTGGTTTGAAATCATTTGTTTTTGTTAGGCATACATTTTAAAGTTACTGTGGAGTTGCCCTGTAGTGATCATCAGTAGCGGCCTTCACTGAGATATTGCATGATAATCAAAGTGTTGGTGGAGGTTAGACTGTCTCCTCCTGATGAAATGGAGGGGTGACAGCCATGATACCCTGCCGACACACACACACACACACACACACACACACGTCTTTTGCTGATGCTGTGCACCACCACTCCTCATTACACTTAGCTTCGACTGACAAGCATGCAGGCCCCCACCCACCCACCCACCCACAGACGACACCTCAGAGCTGACCAAGAATTTGCATGAATTATTATTTTTTTTTAAATCCTCTTGGAGGCTGGCAGACTGCCAGAGTGATTTCCTCATCTCCCTACATGTAGTGACGCAACTTTGTAAAATGCAGAGTGCTGGACATCATTAGCCGAGAGCCCCGAAGAGACGCAACAAATGTTGCAAATGTATTTTTACACCAAAGTCAAATGTCAACGCAAAAAGAACTGCGAAAGGAGTCAAAAAGGTTCACAACGCTCTACGGAAACAACTCAGCACTGTTACATCTTTTAAAATGGGACTTTGTTCTGCGGATCGCTGGTCTTAACAGACATGCAGCCCTGCCCATCTGCTTAGTACGGGTTAAACCCCTCGGAATCATAACTAGGTCTCAGCTCCTCTCTAAACCCCCAGACCCACTGAGTCATACATCACAACATGTTCATCCGACCAAAAACGGTTTGGCAATCCAACATTACTATTGTGCCTTTGCTGTAAGTAAAGCCGGTTCTGTCAAATGGCACAACTGACAGTTTGACTGACGTGGGTAGGCAGAGAGACGAGCAGAGACGCATGAGTGGGTAGTTAGGCAGGCAGGCAGCAGGCCGTCGAGGGGGCTGACTGACTGACGGAGGGATGCTAGGCCTCTTCAGAGAGGGAGAGTCGGGCTGC
This sequence comes from Oncorhynchus masou masou, assembly GCF_036934945.1. Lineage (NCBI taxonomy): Eukaryota > Metazoa > Chordata > Actinopteri > Salmoniformes > Salmonidae > Oncorhynchus > Oncorhynchus masou. Next base: position 31,358,006 of record NC_088223.1, on the reverse strand, counting down.
TGGCAGAGCAGGGCCGGGGCTCAGATGAGAGCTGTGGCGCTGGCACCACCACAGAGACAACACGCAGCACTGAGCTGACACCCCCCGCCCGCTGACACCCTCCCCTCCCGCAGGGAACCCACAGCCTGCTAATGAGCGCTGGGGCCTCTGTGTCTACTGGAGCAGCCCGGCTGGCACACAGCACGCTCTGCAACACACACACACGTTTTAGGGGCCCCAAAGGGACTCAGAACACACTGCCTTTCATACCACAGTGCTCCACCTTGGCAAACACAGCGAACAGAAAGACACACGGAGGCTCCTCTAAACGACATCAAGAGCTTCTACTCCTTTAACATTCCCACTGAGACGAGCCAGGATGGGAAAGGTGGGTAGTCCCATACAGAGACTAAAGGTGGGTAGTCCCAGACAGACGTCTGTCACAGCAGACGGAGCCACTCTACATCAGACGACACGCTGGCTCCCTCATCGCACTGTAAACACGCGCCAGTAGAGACTGTTAATAGACGCCAAAAAGAAACTCCATATCAACTTGTGAACCCTTTAGCGTCTGGAACATCCCCAATAAGGCTTCAGGAAGAAACGTAGTCTACACCTGACTGTTCGGAGGCTGCGGTTTACACTAGAAGCACTGCGGTATGGTTATTTCTACAGGGTTAGTACCAGGGTCTAAAGCAGGGACATTTGCAGCCGTCTTAAAGGGGAAACTTCACATTCATCATTTCCAGCACCACTCCAACATGTGAAAATGATGTGTTTCCAATGTCACCATCGGTGTGCATTGTGTGATTTTGACCAATTGCTTGTCGTCATTGAAAAACACTTCCCTACCATTTTTACTACAAAAACACACCATTTTCACATACAGGGGCTTCAGAAAGTATTCATACCCCTTGACTTCTACCACATTTGATTGTGTTAGACTGAATTCAAAATGTATTAAATACATTTTCTCAATCATACAACACCACATGAAAGTGAAACCATGTTTTTAGAAATGTCTGCCAATTTAAACATTTAGTTTACAAAATAATTCACACCCAAGTTAATCATCTGTAGGAGCACCTTTGGCAGCAATTAATTACACTGAGTCTGAGTAAGTCTAAAAGCTTTCCACACCTGGATTGTACTTAATGTTTTAAGCTCTGTCAAATTAGTTGTGGATCATTGCTAGACAACCATTGTCAGGTCTTGCCATAGATTTTCAAGGAGATTTAAATCAAAACTGTAACTCAGCCACTCAGGAATATTCCATATTTTCGTTAAGCAACTCCAACGTAGAGTTGGCCTCGAGTTATGTTATTGTCCTTCTGAAAGGTAAATTCATCACCAATGTGTGGTGGAAAGCAGACTGAACCAGGTTGCCCTCTAGGATTTAACAGTGCTTAGCTACATTCTGTTTATTTTTTTATCCAGAAAAACTTTTTTTGCAGTGTTATTTTAGTGCCTCGTTGCAAACAGGATGCATGTTTTGGGAATATTTTTATTTATTTATTTCAAAATAAAAAATACAGGCTTCCTTATTTTCCCCCCATATGCTGTCAATTAGGTTGGTATTGTGAAGCAACTACAATATTCTTGATTCATCCTCAGTTCTCTCCTATCACAGCCTTTGAACTAACTGTTTTAAAAGTCACCATTTCCTCTCCGGAAACTGAGTTAGGAAGGACACCTGTATCTTTGTAGCGACTGGGTGCATTGATACACCATCCAAAATGTAAGTAATAACTTCACCTTGCTCAAAGGGATATTGACAGTCTGCCCATCTACCACGGTGTTTCCTCCGACACGTTGGTGCGGCTTCCGGGTTGGATGCGCGCTGTGTTAAGCAGTGTGGCTTGGTTGGGTTGTTTCGGAGGACACATGGCTCTCGACCTTCGTCTCTCCCGAGCCCGTACGGGAGTTGTAGCAATGAGACAAGATCGGAGTTACTAAACAATTGGATACCACAAAAAAGTTTTTTAGTTTTAAACCTACTTGGTCTTTGTGGTGGAAATTCAGTGCTCGAATGAGGGACATTACAGAGAATTGTATGTGTGGGGTACAGAGATGAGGTAGTCATTCAAAACTCATATCAAACACTATTATTGCACACAGAGTTAGTCCGTGCAACTTATGTGACTGTTAAACATATTTAGGCTTTGCCATAAAACAAAGGGGTTGAATTCTTCAACTCGACAAACTAATACATTAAAAACTGAAACGTCTTAACATTTCCGGAAGACATAAATCCACTTTGACATTATGGGGTAGAGTGCATAGGCCAGTGACCCCAACAAAATCTAAAGTGGAATTCATGTTTAATTCAGGCCGTAACACAAGACGTGGAAGAAGTAGTAGTGTAATACTTTCTGAAGGTGCATTGTTGACGACGTCGGGATGGCGCTGGAGATGGATAAGAACCTTTTTGAAATGTCCCTTTAAGAGCAACGTGCGTAGTAACGGGGTGGAGGTTCCTGTGGATCTCATCGAGCGGCTGGTGGGATGTCTCGTGTTATCACGCCACTGCGTTGTAAACCCCCAACACGCCCCCTCTAAAGCCATCTGATCCATTAAGACCTGGACTAATAGAATAACCTGCACAGCGACAACAGTTTCATCTGTCAGCTAACATTGCATGATGGATGGGATAAAGCTTGAATCTAGTTGTGGAAATAAAGATCAAGAGCTTGGGATTAAGGTTTTTACCTGCAAAAAGATGATTGAGATAATTGGCTTTAAAAGTTGTTGTTTTTTTTTTTTAAATCTAGTCTTCTCTTGAATTGGGGTATTTAGTGTACTATATAGGTAGAGGACATTGAACAGAACAAGCCTATGTCAATAACTCAATTTTGACAAAAATGCAGATAGAAAGAACAATAGTCCCAATCTCTTGAGATGTCTGTAGTACTGATGTGAGACGCATGACAAAAGAGAAATGGTCTTGTGAGGAGAACAATAATAGAAACAAGGTCATTGCAATGAGGAATAAAACATGACTTGTTCTTCTAACCTACTGTGTACTGTAAGAGGATTGGCTGAGCTGTTTGGTGCTGAGAGAAAGAGGAATTAAGTCTATCTAACCAAGCAGGAAGTTCACACACACCCTAATTTCACAGTGAAGAAGAAAAAAAAGAAGAAAGAACACACACACACACACACACACACACGAGGGGTTGTCCCACTTTCAAAACAAAAGGAACACGCGTGTGTTGGTTCACATAGCAGACTAATAATAGCCTGCTGATGATGGTCTGGATCTCATCAACCAGAGAATGTGGGCCAGGAGCCAACTGAGATCAGGCTGAAATGTGTTAGTACTGTACCCCCCCCTCCCCCCCCCCTCCCTCTAGGCTCCACACGTGTCCCAGATGCAGAACTCAGTCAGTGCTGGTGTATCTGTAACAGGAGGGATTTTCACACAGACTTACGCAGCACAATAAATGTCACAGCCCCCCCCCCACGTAGCTTACATATACAAGTGACAAGCTGCAAATTAATTGGAGAGGTTCCAAGGCCAACAGGATTTCACCAAGTCACCTGTCACAAAGGAGTGTTCTGGAACACAGCATAAGTCCATTCTAGAGTGCAGGGCTGAGCAGACCAGGACAAGGGCAGAGAGAGAACCTAGGAACTTAATGTCGTCACCTCATTACGCCTGTACCTCAGCGCTCTTGAACACCATCATGCTGGGATTGACCACATTCCTGTTCCCAGTCGCAGACCCACAGCCCTTCCATCTGCACCAACAGCATTATGAAACATTATCCCGTTTCGGGGACTTTGGAAATGTTAGGGGCTGCCGACGCCAGGGGGGGGGGGGTGTAGCCTCGCGTCTCCTCGCTGTGTCCCTGTGTGTGTCCTGCCCTCCCCTGTACCCAGCGGCCGACAGTAAACACCCTGAGAGAGAACACTGTTGATCTGAGACACACTGCCAGACTCCATAGAACGCATTTAACCGAAGGAGGGATGTAGAAAGTGGTTTCTCTTCCTCTTCATTCTCTCATGCCACACTCACTCGTGCCAGAGCTAAAGCCAGCTGAGCATGTCTAAGTGACAGACTGCCACTGCCATTCAGCCCTGTCGAGCACAAAATGCTATCAGACTCAAACTGGAGCAGAAAGATCATGTATGATTTAAAGGAGCAGGGAAAGGGGGGCAGTGATTATTTTGACAGACAAATGCCAGAGTGAATTCCATAGGAGCTACAGGGAGGTTCCAGGGCCCAAGTTTGACCAATAAAGAGGCTTTATCAACCAGGCTGACCACCCTTGATCAGTGGTGACTGGTCAGTCCAGTCTTCAAACGACTGAAGGGCAAACAGAGTCCACCTGGTCAGAATAACAGCATGCGTGTGCGCACACTGGAACCTCAGTGGATGCCGGCAGATTCAGGGAGTGACCCGGGGGAAAGGGGGGGGGGGGGGGGTGGCACTAGGCTCTGATTGAGGTGAAATGGTCAATCCCACTGGCAGAGATAGTGTTTTCATCCTAATACAGCCCAGCTAGACAGACCTGGTCTCACTACCCACCTTTCCAAATCAAAACATTGTCTGTCTATCAAGAATTGGCAGTTAACAATACATTAACAGGAACACATGTTGGTCAGTTGACATGAACAAAGTGTGGACAGTAGCGGGATGGGACAGGGTTTAGTGTGGACCGAGAGGCCGGATAGGACAATGACCACCAATTCCCCCCACCACCACCATCCCTCTCTCCCCCATCCATAACTCTGGACTCATATACATAATTAACAGCAGTGTCTCTTGTTGCCTAGTCACTTTATCCCTACATATCTACCTCAACTACCTCGTACCCCTGCACAAACTTGGTACTGGCACCCTGAGTACACAGCCACGTTCCCATTCCTCATTGTGTATTTATTCCTGGTTATGATTTTTCTATTATCTCCATTGCTGGGAATTGTTTAACTGTTCGTCTACACCTGTTCGTCTACACCTGTTGTTTACGATGCATGTGACGAACAAACCGTAATTGGTCATAGGACTAATGCACACTGCATCTCGGGCCCCCCCCCCCCCCCCCTTTGAGAGCCCATTGGATGTGTGAACGGTGAATGTCTCATCTGGTTTACAGAACACACACACACACACACACACAGCAAAAGGCCTTATTCAAAGCCTGCAGTGCTACACACACACCCCCTCTCTGCCCCATATTTTCAATAATCTAAGAGGATTAAAAGGATGTTTCTGCATTTAGAAAAGGGATGTATTGTGGGTAAAAAAGAAGCAGCATTGTACCTCAGACATGAAACAATCCTTGATCACCAAATCAATAGGATGTTTCATTACAGAGTAGCTTATGCAGAGCCAAACCCTAAAAGATCAGGCTGAGCTTCCTGGGGAGAGCACGGTGTGTGTGTGTGTGTGTGTGTGTGCCTCTCCACGGCCATCGTCACCGGGTCTCTCTCCCAGTCACCACAACCCTTACCATCTGGAAAGTCGACTCATCACACACACACGTCGGCATCGTGCTAAAGCTGGAAATCAGCAGCGCACAGTGAAAGCTAGCCTGCCAACCAACCAGTCCCCACACCTGCGTTGGTCTGTTGCGAAGCAGGCCACATCGGTTCAGGGAAACATGTCAATTCAGCAGCATGTCACTACTGTTATCCACTCAGTCGGGGGGGGGGGGGCACCACAGAATATTATCTCTCACATCCTTCAACTCAGAAGATTATTTTATTACAACAAGAGCAGACAGCTGTAGGTACACACAGAGAAATTGAATACAAATGAGAGAGGGAGAGAGGAGGCGGCAAACTGTAGGTCAGGAGAGAGAACTGTCACTGAGCAGGAGAAAGAGCTTTTGGAGGCCATTTAAAGACTCCCACTTCCTGCTCCACTCCGCTTCAGTGCCAGTCTGACTAAACCTGGGAGAGAGCCAGACAATGAGTATATGCACAGTAATAATTCAATAAACTGATTATGACAGTAGGCAGATTATGCAATAGTCATGTAAACACCTTACACTGCTCATCTTAAAAATCGGCGACAGGTCAAAATCGAAGTAAGCATACGCCGATTAAAAACACCTGGTTTTCTGAGCAATCTTTCTAATTATTAAGACATAATAATACATTTAAAAATATATATATATATGTATAAAAAGATCAAAATGTTCAGGTGGTGTATTTGATCGGTTCTTGTGCTAGTAGCACCAGCCGAGCGAGCCTCCCTCTTCAGCGCGAGTGAAGGGAGTTCGGAACAACGCAGTGTATGAGTCTTCGAAGTACAAACCTTAAACGTCCGGACTCAGAATCAGATAAGCTTCCCAATTCAGACGTTGTGGTAGAACGTTCATTGTGATTGCCAATTTTCTGCATTTATTAGAGTTAATGCAGCCAATTAATCGGATTATCCACAATAAAAAATAAAATCACATTATTATGTGCATGTAACCATAATCAATGATGCTGAAGCTCTTTCTGTCTCCTGAGGTGAATGAATCTTCCTGTTTTCTTATTGAAATGAATGAGCACTGAACGCTGAGGCTCCACCCACGTCCACCTGCCTGTCCCGGGATTATTATTCAGCCCTGTCCCCTAGCGCAACAAGGTCCCACCTTGTTTACACCATGTGACTCACTAAGACTGGCTTCCACTGCACCACATGTTATGTTGAGTACACGTAGTCCGTTTAAATGACTCCAATGGTAGTGTATGAACACTGAGGAGGAAAGGGGCATGGTAGGAACAGAAGAGAAAAGGAGAGTGAGAAGAGAGAGGAGAGAGCGAGTGGGGTGAACAATTGAACAATGCAGGACCTGTGTGTCAGCCCTGGGAGCTTTCGCACCTCCTCTCACAGCTGGTAGAAATACTTTCCAAGCTGTTGGCGGCAGCAGTAGGGCTGGAGCCTGGACGTGTTGCAGCGAGCGGCGAGTAGTCGAGTGTAGCGGGGGTGTCAGGACCCAGGGCAGCACGCGGTGCAGTGGGGGGGAATAGTAAATGATGCAGTGTTCTGGGATGCCCTCCTCAACCCTGCCACCCACTGGCCCTGTGGTACACTACTGGGCCTGAGCACTGATCGAGTGCATGTGTTGGAGGATGAACAGCTGTTTTCAAATGACTGTGTTTAGGGTTTAAATAGAGTTTAAGCAGAGAGAGAGTCGGTGGTGAGGGTCAGGTTGAGTCAGACGTCGGGAAATCTAATTAGAGTCCATTTTTTATTAGATAAAAATGCTGCCCCACCATAGAAACCGCAGTGCATGTTGTAGCGTGTGTGTGAGGTCAAGCCGGTTTCCCTTGAGCCCTACTACCAAGCACCACTCAGCTCTTTCTTCATAATATCCATCATATCAACACATTCAGGCTCCCATCTGCAGTGTTTTACAGCACATGGGCCTGGTGTCTTTGATAAACCTTGGCAGGGAGTTGATAGTTCAGAGGCCATTATTATTTTATTACTACCAGCCAGTGTGTGATGCAGGGTAGGGGTAGACGGTAGGGGTCCTGGTAGACTGCGTCACCTGATTCTCTTTGGTTAACCTGTCTGAGTTTCAACCTACACACCTCACCCCAGACATTTTGGTGATGTAATTCAATTCTCACCCGCTCCTGCCTTGAACTCACTTACTCACTCTGCATCCTGTGTCCTCCTCCCCCAGTTCACAGAGGCTCAGTGAGCCAGCCAGATCCCGGAGTTCCTCAGCCCTGTAAAACCACAGATGTGTGCTGCATCCGCCTCACACACAATCTCTCAGCAAAGGCCTCCATTCTCCTCTAGCTCCATATGGACTTGCATTAATTGCGAGCGACAGGGGTCAGATGGAGCGTATGTCGACCCTGACACACTTCACTTCCTAGAGCGATTCTGCTGCAGAACAGAAACCACGTTGGCCATGGAGACTGACTGCTGAGGGACCGACCAACAAAATGGCTACTCTTTCCCAAACTAACAGAGAGCCTGTGTACTGTGAGCTTTTTTTCCCCATTTTGAGGCTTCAGAACAACAGTGTATTCAGGCTAACAGCATGACTGAAATAAGCCAATACAGCATGGTCCAGTCAGCCAGCACTAGTCTGTCAAAACAGTCAGCCAGTCAGCACCAGCTTGTCAAAAGCAGATTCACAGTAGAGTGATGACCATCTCAGGTTACCACAAGGATAGCAGTAGTATGGCTATAACCAGTAGCTTTTCTAAGCTGATCAAAAGCATACCATTACGGTTAGAAGAATGAACACAGCCTTCTCCCGTCCTCTCAGCTTTACAGAGAAGTCAAAAGAAACAGATCTGGCAGCAACCACTAGGACCTCACACTTTGCTTTGCTTTATTCCCCCACATGGCTGAGAGAAAAGTTCACACACACACACACACACACACACACACACACACACACACGTGAGGGGTATACAGACACAAACAGCCACTGTGGGCCTTTAATTATCATTGCAGTCCACTGTGTTCTGTTGATTCAACCTGACACACTGACCCAATTTAAAACAGAAAGGGAAATTAAATCTACACTTCCCTGTTCTCCAGCATCCATTAACTTGTCAATGTTAGTGGCCGTTTACAAGACAGTACAAAACTAATGCCTAGCGCTGGCGGGCAGACGGAAATTACACCGCATTGCGAAGGCAACAAAATGAAATAAATGATTTAGTGAAATGTTTAATAACATAAATCACACGTAACAGCAGCCAGCCAGGCTTAAATGCGGAGCGGGCTGGGCTTCTGGAGGTTAGAACACACTGGAGCCTTCAGGAGGAACTGTCTGGACAGAGGGGGACACTTCCAAATGTCTACAGCAATTACGAAGCTCTGTGGGAGCAGGAGAGCCAGAACACATCTGTGGGAGCAGGAGAGCCAGAACACATCTGTGGGGGAAGACAGGAGGGAGGGATAACCGAACAGAGACAGGATCATGTCCAGGGGGCTGCACCAGATGGGTCAAGGGTTAGAGGTCAGGGGTCAGGCAGGCAGCCGGCCTCTGGGGTTAGAGGTGACTCGCAGCAGACACCTCTAAGTTGCTCTACTCAAAGAGCCTGTCAATCAATATTGATTATTTACCATCCCGAGTCTCCCCCACCCTAACCCTCATAGCCCCAGGGTCTCTGCTAGATAGAAGCCCCTTTACATGACAAAGTGGTACTGGAGAGAAAGGCAGAGGGAAGGGAAAGAGGACAAAAAAAATATATGAAAGAAACTCTTCAATACCAGGGTGGCTGAAATCCCCATTGCACCAGGTCCATCGTCAGTACCCTGCTTTTAAACCGAAGGATCAGAGGGACAGGGTGCTCATCGCCTACAACATCAATCTGTGCTAGTAAAGATTCCGTTGGAGTTTAGATTCCCAGAGGGAGAACGCCCTCATCAAACCATCTGTCAGGTGAAACCGATCCCACAACCAGCTGAATCGGTCCTGACAAAGGAGGAAAGGAGAGGGGGGAGGGGGACAGGTATTGTGTCTCATATTCTGGGTCTTTTCATCCCTGGTTGTCTTTTCCCACCAGGGTGAAACTAGAGAAGGTGTTAAATGTTCCCCTGCCAGTGTCTGACCTGGATATCAACAGACAGAGGACAGGGTGCTAGCTCCATCAATAGACAATTCTCTGTTTAGGGATCAAAAGGGAATTCAATTCATCCAAACTGGTCAACTAGAAGACAAGAGCCAGTCGATACATATAGGCTTGGTCTAGGAGGAATTAAACCTGGCTTTCATGATAAAATAGACCAAACATATGACATTGATTTTTACCTCTGCAGAAAAGAAAGTTTGGTTTCAGTGGCAATTTTTACTTCCTGAAAGAACTGCCATTCTGACAGACCTTCCCTTAGGTCCATGATGACAGAGCTTCCCAACAACCCAATCAGAGCCCTCCTCGGGGAGTAGTAGTAACCAATCCCACCTAACACCTTCAGACATGTCAGTCCCCCCCCCCATCAATCACTGACAGCATCTAAATAAACAAATCATACCTCCCATCAATCACTGTCTATTTAAAGACACCCACAGTCAGGCAGTTTGAAATCGCTGCCAGGTTGCGTACATGGGACGTGTGCCTGTGTGTCGGAGTGTGTGTGAAATGATATATTTTAACGAGAGAATCTAGCTCAAGGAAGTCCATGGGATTTGCAGAGGAACACCCTAGATTGGAATATGATTTACAATGCTAATACACTGGATCCACTGCATGACAGACATCATGTGGTTTTACGACCTGGAATGAGGAGGCTGGTTTTTGTGGCTGGGACAGTCGGTCCCTTCCAGCTCTGTTTAATGACCACGGCATGTGTGGCACTAGGAGCAGACAGACCGTCAGCTCTGACAGTCACTGGGACATAGTGTTATCACATTAGCAGCAGGACTGGATCCTAAGAAACTCATTTCTGATGTCTGGATATTGGGAGCAAACACCAGTTTGGTCATGCCACAGTTAGAGGTCAAACCAGGTCACATAATTATTACCCGCTGATCCGGATAAGCATCTGTAGTCCTACTAGGAACCTTACCGGCCACACCGGTGCCGTTACCGGACAGGTACCCAACACCTCACTGTGCACGTCATGACATGTCTGTGACTCGGTACTGCCCAGCCTGATCCTACGCGTATGACACTCATCCCAACCGGCTACATTTCTATCGTGTTCATCCCCAAGGACAGTGATAGTGATAGCCTTTCGGGTGAGAGGAGCAGCACGGCCTCTCACTTACCCTGATGGAGTCATAACTTTATGTTTGTGGGTTTTTTTTTACAACCTCGTAGGAATCCACTGCGCCAGTCACCAGGAATCACAGAGAAATACACAAGAGATATGAGGTGGCTTCACATTCCCCTGAACTCTATCCCCACACACACACACACACACAAATATGGCAGTGAATACAATTCAGCCAGACAGAAGCGTCAGGCAGACCTGAGGATGTAGCCCTCACAGGCCTACTCACTGTAGGAGGAGAGGGTCTACCGTTAACTGACTACAAAAAGTCAGACAGTGCCGATTTGTCTTCTGTAAGACGCTAATAAGGAGAGTATTGGCTCAGGACATTAGTCTTTTCCCGTCTGTCTACAGAGACCCATAGGAGGAAAGACCAGCGGATTGGGTTGTTAGATTAAACCCTACTAGGCATTTAAACCAGTCCTGGCGTTTTAATGTATGTCCGTGACTCGTATACATGTTATGTGATTTATAGGGCATCATAAAATGTGTCGTTTAGATTTAACCAATTTTTCTGTTAGCGAACCTCACAATAACTCCCCTGTATATTAGCTCACCGAGGTCCTTTTGGACTTTTTCCCTCGAAAAAACAGGGAGCAGAAGAAAAACATGCTCTAAAGATGTCAGCAATATGGAATGGAATCAAGTCCCGGGTTCAATTTCCTAGTGAATGGCAGTGGGGTTTTGCGCTGGGAAATGGTCACGTTCCATTAGTGGGAGGTTTGAAGCTGAAGGCCCCTGTTGCTGCTGGAAAAGAACAGTTTATTAGGGGGGAAAAAATGGATCCGAAAAAAAGGCTTTCCCCCCCCCATCGCAGCCAAAACAGTACGGGACTAGAATGTCTAATGACACAACTGGTGCCAGGGCATGAAAATGTTCAGACTTGACAAATAAAATGAGGTCTAATATATATCACAAAAGTGATCTCAAAAGGAGCCGCTACTGTTAAAATGTAGGTATGGAACACTCAATAGCATATCAATAAAGTATACTAGATGTTCATGGTTACAGTCCAACCATTTAGCAAAGTAAAGCGGAATCTGATAGCAGCCTAATTAACATTGTAGTGACACAATAGCATTGATGCTGGCTAGTTCAGACCCAAGCCAGGCTCATTTTAAATAACAAGTGTTTACTCAATTACTCTCCCAGCTACACATAGAACCATTAAATCAAGCTTCCAGAGAGCAGCCATATTTCTCCAAGCTGCCTGCCTTACACAGGGGACTAAGCAGAGCGTCCCGGCCTCTTTCTTCCCCCCCCCATAATGCCCCTTGGGCATGGGGGAGATGCTGGACTCCCAGAATTCCTGTCCACAATTAAGCGAGCCAATAATGTGGCTGGCGCCTTGAGGACAGGGCACTAGGCTACCCCGGCCCAGTTTAGAGGTTTGGGGAGGGAGGGCTTCTGCTGATGCTGCGAGGAGCCGAGGCGGGTGATGGAGGGGCGTAGCGAGGAGGGAATGTAGAATAACAGCTATCCATTCAGTGTCTGAAGGAGACAGGCTCTAAAGATTTTTACAAAGAGAAAGAAAACGACAGAAACACATCTAATACTCAGAGAAAACAGTGTGTTGGGTACAGTAGGAGAGGATGGTCTTAATGTTTTGCAAATATTTAGCACAATGAGCTGGTTTCTTTAAATGACAAAGTGACTCAGGCAGGGCAGGGCTCAACGCACCATACCAGTGCTCCGGTCTCCGTTTCAGCTCATTTAGGCCAAGAGACTTTTCATAGAAAAATCACAACACTACACCCCTACACACACACACACACACAAGAGAAGAATCAATGCATGGAAAATGGACAGAGAGCGAGCGCAAGAGGGGAAGAAAGAGAGCACGCAAGAGAGGCGCCATGTGAGAGCATTCTCAGACTCCGAGTGCAGGGAGAGGGGGATGAGAGATGAGGGAGAGTGCAGGCAGAGGGGGATGAGAGACGTGAGGGAGAGTGCAGGGAGAGGGGGATGAGAGACGTGAGGGAGAGGGGGATGAGAGACGTGAGGGAGAGTGCAGGCAGAGGGGGATGAGAGACGTGAGGGAGAGGGGGATGAGAGACGTGAGGGAGAGTGCAGGGAGAGGGGGATGAGAGACGTGAGGGAGAGGGGGATGAGAGACGTGAGGGAGAGTGCAGGGAGAGGGGGATGAGAGACGTGAGGGAGAGTGCAGCAAGTACATTTCACTGGGTGAAGTCATCTTTTTCCTATGGGTGTCATTCGAGCCATATCTCAGGCAATTATGCAGCCTTTAATGCCATTTTATCCCCTAAGCCAACGCACATCTAGATAATACTGTCTACATATACCCAGTCTGGGTGAGAGGGGTCTTCCTGAAATAAAACACACTTATCCCCTTAATCTGAAAATATTCAGAGCTCAATTTACACATGACATTCACGTCTGTAGATAGATATTTTAGGACGTGTGAACCAGGCAGTTAAAGCCAGGCAGTCCCAGACACAGCCTTCACCAGGAGGTATAGATTTATCCAGGCAGCATGTTAACCAGGCAGTTAAAGCCATCTGCATCTGCATCTGCATTCCTTGCTGTTTGGGGTTTTAGGCTGGTTTCTGTACAGCACTTAGACATTGGCTGATGTAAAAAAGAGCTTTATAAATACATTTGATTGAATGAGTCCCAGAAAGAGCCTTAGCCAGGCAGACCATTAACCGGCAGGCATAGATTTATCCAGGCAGCATGCTCAGCAGGTAGAGAGGCCAGACGGAGTGATAACCAGGCAGCATGCTCAGCAGGTAGAGAGGCCAGACAGAGTGATAACCAGGCAGCATGCTCAGCAGGTAGAGAGGCCAGACGGAGTGATAACCAGGCAGCATGCTCAGCAGGTAGAGAGGCCAGACAGAGTGATAACCAGGCAGCATGCTCAGCAGGTAGAGAGGCCAGACAGAGTGATAACCAGGCAGCATGCTCAGCAGGTAGAGAGGCCAGACGGAGTGATAACCAGGCAGCATGCTCAGCAGGTAGAGAGGCCAGACGGAGTGATAACCAGGCAGCATGCTCAGCAGGTAGAGAGGCCCGACGGAGTGATAACCAGGCAGCATGCTCAGCGGGTTGAGAGGCCAGACGGAGTGATAACCAGGCAGCATGCACAGCAGGTAGAGAGGCCCGACGGAGTGATAACCAAGCAGCAGACAGATACAGCTTTAACCAGACATCCTTCAGGCAGAGCCTCAACTAGGCTGAGCGTTAAGCGGCAGGTAAAGTGGGCGTTCCGCTTCATTAAGTCTCTGGTGAGTCTCTGAGCCGGAGCAGATTCACCCAATTTAGGCAGGAAATGACAGGATGTCAACTAGCTGTGGAGAGAGGGAGGGAAGAGGTGGGAGAAGAGGGGGGATGCTGCCAGAGAGTGAGACTGGTGATGGCCGTCAGAAAGCCTCAAGCAGCAGCAGCGAAAACTGAATTACCTTGCTCTGCCAGGACAGGACACAGTCTAATTACATTACTACTGGGGAGGGGGGGGGGGGGTTACGCACTACTGTTAGACACAGCCATATTAGAAATCAAGGCTGCTTCTTAGAGGATAAAGATCAGCTGGTTCAGCAGGGAGATGGGGGGGACAAGGTGGAGCAGGGTAGTGTGAGTTGCCTTATCAGGACGAGGCCACAGGAGAGCAGGGTCCAGGGGGGGGTCGATAGTGCATTAAGGAGAGAGAGGAGGAGAGGAGACACGGGGCTGAAGAGTCGGCCAGGAGGTCTGCAGCGTCTGCAAGGGCCTCTGCACTAATCAAAAGAGGCTTAAAATAGCAACAGCGGGAGGAGAGGCGGCGGCCAGGCTAACAGCCTCGGTCTGTGATCATGTCCCTAAAACTTACAGCAGAGGCAGGACTCTATATATAGCAGCAACACACTGGACAGACAGGAATGGCAATATAACATAGTAATGATTAGTCTGAAATCCCAAAAGGCCTGTAATATCATGAAACAATACAGACATCGCATTTGTATTCCAGGTGTGAAAAATATAGGATTGAGAATGGAATGGTGTTTGGAGTCAAATCAAAAGGGGACCGGATCAGACCTGCAGATTCCCTAAAGCCCAGGGGGTGATATTGATTATTCCACACAGTCATCCATGAGCCCAGGGAAAATCCCCAAAACAGTCCTGGCCGCAGACCCACAGCCCTGGCCCTGGCCCGCTGTCCCACAGCCCTGGCCCTGGCCCGCTGTCCCACAGCCCTGGCCCTGGCCCGCTGTCCCACAGCCCTGGCCCCCTGGCCCGCTGCCCCACAGCCCTGGCCCGCTGCCCCACAGCCCTGGCCCGCTGCCCCACAGCCCTGGCCCGCTGCCCCACAGCCCTGGCCCGCTGCCCCACAGCCCTGGCCCGCAGACCCACAGCCCTGGCCCGCAGACCCACAGCCCTGGCCCGCAGACCCACAGCCCTGCCCGCAGACCCACAGCCCTGCCCGCAGACCCACAGCCCTGCCCGCAGACCCACAGCCCTGCCCGCAGACCCACAGCCCTGCCCGCAGACCCACAGCCCTGGCCGCAGACCCACAGCCCTGGCCACTGCCCGCAGACCCACAGCCCTGGCCGCAGACCCACAGCTCTGGCCGCAGACCCACAGCCCTGGCCACTGCCCGCAGACCCACAGCCCTGGCCACTACCCGCAGACCCACAGCCCTGGCCACTACCCGCAGACCCACAGCCCTGTCCGCAGATCCACAGCCCTGGCCACTACCCGCAGCCCTGGCCGCAGACCTGGCTGAGAAGCAGGCACTTAGGAAGGCAGTGTGCCAGAAAGACATCCATACAGCTACTCATATTTGGGCAGAAATAAAGAAGCAGATGTTTGGTCTAAACCCCCACGGAAACTGGAACTGCTAACAGTCATCTTCTCAGAGGGATGTTAAATACTTACACGAATTTGTACTAACACATCACATCCTTTTTCTCATGGGGAAGATAGAAATACATTATAAATGGCGTCTGTCTGATGAGGCTGCCTGCCATCAGACATCACCACATCCCAACAGACAGCACTGATGTGGCTCCAGCCAATCAACATCCACTGGGCTAAACATCCTAGAAGACAAGATGGGCTTTTAATGTGGACACAGTAATGATCAAAAAGACTAGTCTTTCTGATACATCCTCCTCTACTCTGATTATACTTTCCAATTACAGAGAGATGGAGAGAGAGAGAGAGATGGAGAGAGCAGAGGGAGGGAAACATGAGGGGGGCGTGCTGTCAGTGTCTGACTGACTGGCAATCCTGCTGGGCTGGTATAGCAGGACGCATACAGGGTTGGCTGGCGCACTGCGCTGGAGTGCATATATGACTCAGGCACCAGACCCCAAGATGAACAGACTGAGCGAACAGACTGAGCGAACAGAAAGAGCGAGCAGAGAGAGAGACACACACACACACACGATCTTGATGTGCAGCCAACAAAACTGTGGATACTGAGCACTGCGAGATCCTGCCTGACTGTCCCTCACTCACCTCCTACTCAAATACATAGACAGACAGATACACACCCACAAGCACATTTCTATTACGAAAGCTAGAAAGGAGGACAGGAAGCAGGGCCACTTTGGAGCTGCAGCTCGGGCAGTGAATAACTGGGGCATCAACGATCATGGACAAGTATGATAAGAGCCTAACAACCCTCCACTACCTCATCATTGCTCCACTACTCTAATACATATTCATGAAAAAGTCAACCTGGAAGGTCTAGTAGGGACAGCCACTGGAGCGAACAAACATCCAGATGCATCCACATCCAGCTAAAACCACAGCAGCATCCTAGAACTAGCATCTGCTAGTTAACCTTTGAAATATTTAATTTCACCATCTCTGTGAGCCTCTTATGTGCCGAGCGCAGACCTAAGAGTACGCTTGACTCGGTCCGAGGCTCCATGCTGTAGCTTTAACCTGGTCTCTTAGTGCCGGACTAAATGGCTGAGCACATCCAGGACGGATGGATGGGAGAGGCTCATGTATGACTGTGAATGGGTTCACGTCCGGAGGTCCTGCCGAGCACAGCCCGGCGGAGACTACTGAATTAGACGCAGCTCTGTTCTCTGTGCATGGCAACCAGTTCGGCTGCAGTATCAGTGCACTCTCAACCCAACAGACCACAACACAGAAACCCAGAGCTGTGGGTGGAGAGCGGGTGGGAGGCTGAAGGAGCTGATGTCAAAAGGTCCACATTCAACAAACTTCACCGGGCAGGCACAGAATGGATGTTAAGTGTGTGAGAGAGAGAGAGAGAGAGAGAGAGAGAGAGAGAGAGAGAGAGAGAGAGAGAGAGAGAGAGAGAGAGAGAGAGAGAGAGAGAGAGCAGGCTGTGCCCTTAGGAACTCTTTCAACCCACACACAGAAGTAGGACTATCCCCTAGGCCAGATTATGTACTAGACTTCCTGTCGCTACAGTAATATCAAATAGATAAGCATTCAAACACGGTTTATAACTGCTGTTGCAGATTTGATTGTTATGTGGGAAGCAACATAACACACTTTCCACAAGGGCCCATTTTCAGATGCAAGTTGGCTCTCCAGTAAAATCTATACAACACGATGCAGGAATGTAACAAACATCAATATGAACATTCCAGGGTTAACAAATAGTCTTTAAATAATCGGTCCTAGCAGCCCTCTCCTCTCGGGTCGGTCATAAATCCATATAAGGGCATTAGTACTTCCGCTCTAGAGTAAGCTACATTCCACTGGGTCTTTGAGAGTCCAATTTAAATAATAAATCTGGACTCGGAGCCACCAGCCATGTGTTGCTTGGGCTTGGCTATACTTTGGAAGTTTACATTGGAATACCCAACATTCTGTCTGTGCATTTTTCACTTATGTCTCAATCACAGGCATGTGTCGTCGCTGAGGCAGAGAGGCCTTGTTCATCGCTTTTGTAGTTGACATATTTCTGTCTGCTGCTGAAACAGTTCAGTTGTATTAGAACACGTCATCAGCTAAGCCCCCAGACCCCCCCCCCCCTTCCCGTGCCAAACTCTAGAACCCTTAATGAAGTCATCAGCCTCGTGCTGCCTGGGAGAGAGGACAGATCAAAGACTGGGCTTACAGAGGCAGCCCTGAGCAAGCTCATGGTGGGGTCAGGAGAACCCACTACCGCTGCAGTGCTGTGACTCCTCATTCAGACGAACAACGTTTATATTAAACAGCCCATTTATACAGTCTGGATGGGTGTTTATAGGTCTACAGTGACCTTGTCTGACAGACTAATGGAGGAGCCCCTCTGTGCCTTAATAATGCAAAACCCAAACAAATGACTCAGTACAGCCTGTTTGATGTGGTGGTGGGGGAACAAACCACCGGAGGTTCAGTCAGTCAGGTGTATCATGTGACCGAGTGAAAGCAACACTGACACACAGACCATTCAAGCCTTGCCAACGCTTTGTGTCAGACTACTCTGACCACTGTCTTATCAAGTCCCTCTTTCGTACCCTCTGAAGACCCCGATGGCCACCCTGCTGCTCATCCCACTTCAGCCCACCCAGGTCACATTGTTAGGGCCTGGATGCTTGGTTGACTGGATGCCTCCTGGCTCCGGAAACCACTGAAGGTGATTTGTCTTTGATGGTTAGTAACGTGTTCTCCCCTCCTTGGCAAGTCGTCTCTTCTCTCTTCTCAGAGTAATGTTGTTCGCCAGGGGGTCGGTATGCCCCAGAGACAGAGACAGGCAGGGTTCTTCAACCTGAAACCAAAGACACGTGGAGAAACAACTACACCAAAAAAAAAAACAGTTCTAATGTCCAACGAATCACAGGATAGAGAGCTGAAACACTACAGACGGAAGTGGAGAAACTGTTTCTCTCTGAAGATCTACCTTGTACCCCTGCACCGGTTCTCCTTGTATAAAACCCTGTTATTTATTTGAAGTAAGCATTTCACAGTCAAGTCTACACCGGTTGTATTCGGCGCGTGTGACAAGTACATTTGATCGGAACATTTCACAGATTCTGACATCACCACAAGGCACCGACAGCAGCAAGAGGAATGACTGAGAAAGAGTTTCCTTTGGTAACAACACTCGTTTCCTTCAGCTCAGTCTAATAACAGGGGAAGATCTCAAACATTTGTCAACAAAGCAGGGAGCTTCTAGTAGAGGATGAACTAAGAGGGATTTTTTTTTTTTAAACACTTCCGATATTGATGTCATCTTCCTAACAACCCCCTCGGGTTACAACCCACATAACGATTGGATGTGATGCGGGGAGGGGAAGCGCTGAGGAAAGTACTGTGACTCAGCCATCCTGAATCATTCTTTCATGTCGTCTTCATCAATATTCTACGGACAAGGGGAGGTTCTCATGGACACATTTCTGCTGGGTGGAAAATATGCTCGCAAAACATTTGCTTGATTTCAGCATGCAGGGGCAGAGGAGGCTGACGAGAATTAACAGTTCATGTTGACAGCACCATAAAAAGAAAAAAAAAAAACGGGATGTAGGTCCTCGCGTCACCCTGACGGCTCCTAATTGTACACTTCCTTATCGGGAAAGGACATTTCCTCTGTCCCTCCCACTCCCATATCTTCTTCCTTTTTTAATCAGTCTTCACTTCCGCCTGGATGTTCAGGCTGGCTGGGTGCCAGTGTGCTCAGGGGGGGGGGGGCGACTACGCTGCCAGAGGAGGTGTCTACTGGACTGCCAGTCTTGGAACTAAAAATGACACAGAAGTGGATCAGTTTTACCTCCTACAGGCAGGAGGGACTGGTTGTGAAAAGTTCAACCTGTTCTGTTCTAAAATCGGGCCACTGTCACTCCTTTTTACTTGAACAATAAAATATCACACTCGTTTAAAATCATCCTGCCTAGATTTAGAATAATCAATATCAATTATGTCAGTCTGGGTGCAGACTGTACCACCTCCAAGCTGATCTGAGCTACCTCAGCCTGCATTCACATTCCACTCATTCTCTGGGCCAGAAGAAGCGCTGTTTGAACTGTACGACAGAAGTGTGGAGGAATGAGGGAGAGAGCTCAAGAAAGTGAGAGCCTTGAATTGAGCTTGGTGGTGATGTCCTATCAGAGGCTGCCAAACAGACACGGCATCAGCCAGACATACACGGCATCAGCCAAAAGAGAAACCATGAGGGTAGCTCAGTCTCAGATAGACCCAATTATACACAGACACTCCCTCACGCACACACACAGTCCCACGGGGGCCTCTGTCTGAATATTTAGAGGGTTCTCTCAGTTTAGATGAGAGCTGTGTTGTTGCAGGGAGGGCCTGTTCCCAGTAGACAGACATGAGCCATAGGAAGCCACAAGGTTTCTAACCCCACTGAACCACAGTTCCCTGTAGACAGACAGACTGGTCTGAGCCCAGCTACCAGCATGTGTAGGGCTGTCTCGTCTTGGAGTGGCTCTCACAACAAATTGTTCAGGGGCTGGGTTGGGGGAGGATGCTGGAGACAGGTTAACTACCACTGTCTACACACAGCGGAAACCAGAAAGTACAGAAGTCACTAGCCCAAACATCTGTTATTCAGAGAGCAGCCATTGACATCTCTCCCAGTCTTCCTCCCTTCACTGTCAGTGCCAGAGGATATTGCCAGTCAAAGTGTGACATAGTCAGAGTCTACCATTAGTTTCTTGATCATCTGCTCTGTAGAAAACACGTGGGTCCTTCTCCTCTGGTTCCTCCTACCCTCTACAGCCAGTCCATTGCAGCCCAGTCAAGGCAGTGGTGGGATTTTGATTTGAACCAGGCTAACCAACTATGTATCCTCAATTCGCCATGTTAACAAACATCACACGGTATTTCTATTTTCTCTGCAGTCATTATTTTGCAAATTACCTGTCCTTATATGGGCACTAAAACTTCCTTTTCTAGAAGCTACTTCGGAACACTTGGAAGATACTGTATTGGAGTAGGCAGTTCTGTGGTAAAACCTTTGACATCAGAGGATGTTCCCCTTGTGCTAGCCAGTGTGATCTTTTTCCCTAAGGTTCACACCCACTCATCTCCAACTTAAAATGTGTAACTGTACCACCTTCTCACATTGTAGTTAAAGTCAATTCAGTTATGAAAAAAATGTTGTTCCATTCCATTCCATGTTATGATATATATATTTAAAAAACTCCCCTCCCCCATCTTCCTTACTTTCCCCTCATATAAGAAGACAGACAAGGCTATGGAACAACCAGAGCACAGAAAGCTTGTTTCCATACCAACACTTTCCCCCAGCTCCCACCCACACAGAAGTCTGCTCCCTGGGATCACAATCCACATGATGCAAGGCTTTGCTACAGACTCACAGTATGGTCCATTGTAATTGTTTCGAATGGCCACCAACAGACCAGGCAGAGGAAAAATGTGGCATCATCTTGAGTTAAAAATGAAGAGGTAATGAGACCAGACTATTTCCTGCAAATCAGTGACAAACGTTTTCCATTTCCCCTTCATCTGATAATCTTTCTCTCATAGCGAAACTCCTCTGACACGTCTTCCTGTCAGATGGCAGTGGGGATCCCCCTATCAGGTGGCAGATTTCTGAATGGACCCTAGTCCATGACCCACAATGCCATGATAGTGATGTAACCATCTGAACAGGAAGAGCAGCCAGAAGGATCCTGTTTAGTCGCCACAGGAAACACGGTCAATCTCCCTACAGCGCTGCTTTCTGCAGGCTAGGACCGATGGGAAGTTTCTCAACCACACTTTAGGTGAATTCTCCGGGTTCCACTAACAGACTAGGGTTGGTTGGTCACCCACTTACAGGAGGATCCCGCGTGTCACAGTGCCAGTCATCTGAAGAAGACCACACCCCCCTTCCGAGGAGAAGTCGTCATTGAAACTGTTCTCTGGTTTAAGACCAGGCTGCAGGTTACCCCAGAGAGCACCAGTCACAGCTTACATATCAAATACATGGGAATTTCTGCCAATTCTCTTCGCACGCACGAGTCAGTCTGAATGCTGGTAAATGTGACGAGGTCTGAATGATGAAGGGATGAGAAAAGAAAAGCAGAGACATGAGGGATGGCTTAGTGACCAGGGTCTGTGGAACGCTCCAGTGAGAGGGGAGAAGAGAGCCTTACTGACAGACTGGATGACCTCTGATCCTGGCATGAAACTAGCATACAACCACACAGGCTCCATGGTCCCCGAGTGGACTACCTCATATTGCCATGCATGACTGACAGTTAAGACAGCAGTGTTGGCCATTTGTAGACTTAAAACATCCATCTGGGATTCCATGCGGTTTGCGAGGCATGCTGGATGCTTCAAATAACCCTGATCCAACATTACACAGGACCGCTGTGGTCTTAATAGTTTATTGACACAGTTCACTCTGAACTCTGCTTCCATTGTAGTTGGCAGCATTGATCTCTAGTCATCTTTGTGTTCAAGATGCTCTGCGTCATGGTCCGGATGGTATAGAGTGTCCTGAGAGCAGTAGTACCACCTTGAGCTCTCGTTTCAGCTCTTATTAGCCATTTAAAACACATGACAATACCCAGGGGAGGGAGACAGGGGAGAAGAGGATAGGGAGACATCCCCCCCCAGAGCCCCTCAACCCCCACAGTCTGGTTACACGGCTGCTCGCCTATCGAAAGCACTTTGTTCTGCCACGGAGACATCAGCCAATTACACAGCAGGGTGAGCAGTCAGCTTGGCAGGGATTGGCCTAGGCATGTGGGTGGCTCCACCCAGTCTCCCCCATCCCCTAACAACAGCAGCAGCATGCTAGTCTCTCCCGCTTCCTCCCTCTCCTCTGCAGACCAACTGCTCTCGTCGATCACTCTCCCTCCAGTTCTGTCGCCCTGTTTTCCTGTCCGGTTTGGAGAAGCAGTCATCATCCTCCGCACCTCTCGCCATTTCCCCACCTCAACCACTCAGGACGACACTGAACAGAACCCTCCAAGCCAAGGGTTTCAGCGGTCACACACACACACACACACACCTCCTGGGCCTCTTGCCTAGCGGCTCAGAAGCAGTGGGATGTCAGGCTGTTAGCTGGCGGAAGGAAACACTGAACAGAAACAGAGAGGCTGAGGCAGCATAGGCATATCGTTCTACGCAGGTCCGCTCTACGCAGCACAGAACAGAGTTGAACGAGGTCTCTGCTCTGACCTACTTTTCAATCATCACTACAGGAAGGGAACTGGGAGTAAAAGAGGCAGATGGTCACTTCCTCTATGACTGCTTAGGGATACACAGTTCCACAGAAGACCAGGTGAAATGTTTTGTCTGGTGAGGAGAGTAAGAGATGGGTAAGGGGGGGGGGGGTTATGTCATTGTGGCTCTCTGTCTTGGGCTCTCCCTCCCCTCGTCGTACTCCCTCGTTCCTCCAGCAGAGCAGAAACAAAGAAAGAGGCCCTTCCCTTCCGCACAGAGAGGTGTTAACAGCAGCCTGCCTCACACAACACAACTCGGCCATCTTAATATGCTCTACTCCATACGGCCTGTGTGTGTGTGTGTGTGTGCCTACATGCGTGCCTATACCCAGCGATCTGTCCAGGCCGTACCATGGATGGCACAGGTGGAGGCTGGCTGCCTGGGTATTTGGGAGTGCGAGCAGAATGTACCAGCTCAGACACTCCGCCAGCACCTGTCTGAGCTGGAGCCGAGCCGTGAGACAGACCCTGGCCAGAATCATGCGGCAAAAGAGAGGAGAAAGGTTTGGGCGTGTGAGGAGGAGCAGTGGCCCTTTGATGAGATGGGACAAAAAGAGCCGCTGATTGACAGCTCATGCCCTCCTCTACTGTGAACGGGCAGTTGAATCACTATTGATTTATTTCAGAGTTGTAGAAGAAGTACGGATAGGATGCAATTTTTTTTGTGTATTATGAATACATTGAATAAATTATAATTCCACAATAAAAAAAATATAAAAGTGTGGTGTGTGTTCTTACAAGGATACTTGCCTTGTATACCTGTCCTTAGAAAATCATCCGTTTCGAATTCCAACATTCTTTCCCCAAGTCTGTAGAGGCTTTATAGAGGAAACATCTTCAGCAGAACACAGCTGTGAATATCTCACATCCCTATTCAGACACCACTGCCTTTGTCCAAACAGCCTTGAGGAATAAAAGCCAGTTCGACGTAGAAAATCCGTTGATACTGGGCTTGGCAATCCGCTTCAGTCCCATCCTCCTTTGTAAATACATTCGCTCCATTAAATCACAGGACACAAGACCTTTAACATTGCACATGTAATGCCTTTCTCCTTTGTTTGTCATAAAAATAAATAAAAAATACAACACTAAATATGGCCATCTGTCAATCAGCCATTGTAAGAGAAGCTGAATGTTGAGTGAAGAGAATAAAGGTTCAGGTGCTTTCTAGATCCATGTTGTTGCTCAGAGTAGAATCACTGTACAATGACTAGTCTCATATTACCATACAGTTGGGCTACACTATGCATGGCTGACCACACACACACACACACACACACACTTTACATGGCTGACCACACCGTTTACAACAAACACCTGCAGACGTCAGGTTAGAGGGACAGAAGGAACAGGTTCACATACAAAAGGGAGGCATGTGGCCTTAGAGTCTCGTTCAGGACAGACAATTGCAGCATGGATGGAGGAGACGGGCAATGAAAGACGAGTAGGGGTGAGGAGAAAGAGTACCCACAGAGAGGGGGAGTTCCTAGAGTAGGAAAAAGGCAGCAGTAGTGCTACAGCTTACAAAATGACCCTTGCACATTCAGTTTAATGCATTGGTGGTTATTTTTCTCAGAGAGCAAACGGAAACCTTGTATTAAAGCTATTCATCAAATCCTTTGTGAGACAGAAGAAAAAAACCAACACTTGGCCCTGAATACAAAAGTGAAGCAGAGGTAGAGGTTTAGACGCCAAGACGTCCTACTGACTGATAGAAGGTGATAACCTCCATTTGGCTGTCAATCTGTGGGCTCACTGGGAACAGCCATGTGTTTGAGGAGGAGACAGCTGCTTTTGGAATCAATTCCTCTGACAGGTTATTCATACATCAATGGCCTCATTTAGTGAGAGAATATGCACACTACAGTCAGACACTCACGGCTTCAGCCTTTCCATGAATTCATTTCACAGGACCGGAAAATAAAACAGTATGGTTTAGACCAGCTTTTCTCTGGTGAGGAGGGAGAACATTAAACTAAACTAGCATGAAGGGCTAGTGTATACCTTGTGATGTTCGTATATGGAACAAAAATAAACAACGTGTAAAGTGTTTCATGAGCTGAAATAAAAGATCCCAGAAATGTTCATTATGCACAAAAAGCTTCTCAAATTGTGCACAAATGTGTTTACATCCCTCATAGTGAGCATTTCTCATTTGCCAAGATAATCCATCCACCTGACAGGTGTGGCAAATAAAGAAGCTGATTAAACAGCATGGTCATTACACAGGTGCGCCTTTTGCTGGGGACAATAAAAGGACACTAATATGTGCAGTTGTCAACAATGCCACAGAAGTCTCAAGTTGAAGGAGCGTACAATTTGCATGCTGACTGCAGGAATGTCCACCAGAGCCGTTGCCGGTTAATTTAATGTTAATTTCTCTACCATAAGCCACCTCCAACACAATTTTTGAGAATTTGGCAGTACGTCCAACCGGCCTCACAACCACGTGTAAATACGCCAGCTCAGGACCTCCACATCCGGCTTCTTCACCTGCAGGATCGTCTGAGACCAGCCACCCGGACAGCTGATGAAACTTAGGAGTTTTTCTGTCTGTAATAGGGTGTGGCATATATGGGGGAAAACTATTTGAATTGGCTGGCCTAGCTCCCAAGTGGATGGGATTATGCCCACTCCTGGCTGCACCCCTGTAGAGTCATGTGAAATCCATAGATTAGGGGTCAAAGAATTTATTTCAATGAACTAATTTCCTCATATGAACTGTAACTCAGTAAAATCATTGAAATTATTGCATTTATTATTTTTGTTCAGTATAATATCAACACTGAGACATTTCTAAAATGAAAGACAAGTAACCAGCCCCAATACATCATAAACTGAGTATAGTCAAACTCAAATATCCATTGCAGTGGCATGGACTGAAGAGACTTTCAGTTTCTCTGGAGTGAGTTGGACAGGGCAAGGTAGGTGGTTGTCCCATGCATGTGTGGAGGGCCGCATCACAGTCCTGTGGATTTAGGACAGACAGAACAGGGCATAGCTCTGTAGCCGTTTCTCACAACCAAGCAGAGAGATTGACAGCCAGGGAGAGCCATGCAGCACAGCCAATTAGCAGCGGGGAAAACGTGTCTCAGAGAGGCAGAGGGGCGGGGTAGTGGGAGGGTTACTCTTACCACAAAAACAGAGGAGCATTCTGCAGCTCCAATCATGCACAATCACTGCGCCATCATGGCGGTTGAGGAGCTGTGTTGACGCGAGCGTGAGGCGGCAGGCCCTGACTGAGCCGAGGCGCTAAGCTGCTTTGTCCCATCTGTAAAACGCCCAATCAGGGTCAGAGGGTTCACAGTATACAAATGCTGTGCTTAACCCCTAACCAACCCCTAACCAACCTACCAGCCATGTTACAGGAACCAAAAGAACAGCAGCAGAAAATGTCATTTGTTTTTTTCTCGGCACTACAGTTACGCAATATAGTCCCGCCATATGACCCTCACATTTCAACCATTTTCACTTTAACTCACAAGTCGTTCTCCTTTTCAGATGCTCAAAAAAAGCAGGCCTGAAAATGACCCATAATAAAAGGACTAATATTTCTGATGGAGAGAAGTTATTTCCAACAGGAGAAAAGAGCGAGTCAGCCAGCAGCAGCAGCAGCCATGGCTTCAACAGATTCATGCCCCATAAAACCACTGGTGGATGGATTTCAGAGAGCAGAGTCGCCTACCAGATGCTGGGAGATTAAATGATTATGTTACGTTGTAGTCGCACTACACTGCTCTAGTTGTTAGCTGGAGGAAAACAACTCAGGTCAGTGGATATCAGGGCCAAGACAAATTAAGTGGAGAGGTTTTCATGTGGTTTACTGGAGCTATAAGCTCCGCACTCCTTGCA
This sequence comes from Oncorhynchus masou masou, assembly GCF_036934945.1. Taxonomy (NCBI): domain Eukaryota; kingdom Metazoa; phylum Chordata; class Actinopteri; order Salmoniformes; family Salmonidae; genus Oncorhynchus; species Oncorhynchus masou. The sequence continues at coordinate 31,331,381 of NC_088223.1, read as the reverse complement.
GCAGGCCCAGTGTACCGACAGGACACGCTGTGGGTGACCGATACAAGCGCCTAGCGATTAGCTGGCCTGGACTTTACAGGCCAGTTTGACTTGGAGGGAGAAACTTCAACTCTGTAATTAAAGCACTCTTTCATCTGAGACAATGAGCAGCCTGGTCGGAAGATGGGGCAAGGGGACAGTGTGGCTGAACTGTAGAGTGACGCTCAAAAGAGATGGCAGCAGGAGAGAAGGCTGAGTGTAATGCTAACTGTCAGGTAGATAAGATTAGCCGTTACTCTGCTGGTAATGGTGGCGACCGCAGCAGAACACACACAGTTGGCTGACCACAGAGGGGCCCCAGTCTGGCTCTGCACTGTGGTACTGCATATGGGCTCCCACAATGTCATGAACATAGAACAAGACTGAGGTGGATCTAATAGCAAAACAAATACATATATGTGTGTGTATATACACACACACACACACACACACACACTTTTTTTTTAAAGGGCCATTCCACGGCAGCATAGCATGGACAAATTTCTGGTATCTCAGATTGTTATGGCAATTCTCACACTGTATAAACGTCATTGGGAAGAAGGATGTTTGATCTGCTTTTTACATTTGTAACGCAAGCAAAAAAAAAGAAAACATGATGAAAGTGGCCATTCAGAGTGCAGGGCCATATGACTGTAGATTACAGTGGGCCAGCCTGCTATCAACACAAAGCCAGGTGTTTAGCGGAGCTGTTCAGGATGTTCGGGGCTCACAACACTAAAGCCCCTCTCTGGCACAGAGCTGCAGAAAACGGGCAATTAAGAAGTGATTTTCACCTCACAGCTTGGCCCGTTGCCTCACAAAGAACCCTGCGGCAGCCTGGGGACTGCAGGAGAGAAGAGGCCCAGGGAAGGGGTTACAGGGGTAGGTGTTACGGTGAGGCGGCATACTCTGGATCCACGCGCAGAACATTATGATGATGTATGAGAAACGGTGCGATACAGAGGGAGGAGGGAAGGATCTCCAGCAGATTAGAGACTGTACAGAGAGGAGCAGCTGGTTTGACTCGTACCTCGTCCCCCCCCGCGCTTGTTGGTAATTGAGCTCAAACGGGATCCTGCTGGAGGTGAAAAAATGTACTTCGTCTCGGACACAGACAACCCTGTCACCCCTTACAGGATCCTCTGCCAACGTCACAGTAAACAAGAGAGCCAGTCACACACCTGTCCCATCAGGCCATGTCAGTCACACAAAGCCCGACACCAAATCATGGCTGCTGCCTCAGTCAGCGGGTCTGGCAGATTGTCCAGTGATCAAGGTACTCGGCCAACCTTGAAGGAGGAGAGTCTACCGGTGGTTCCACTCCACTATGTCTGAGCACTAAGCCAGTAAGACCATTCAATAGTAAGCCAGAGGAAACCAAATGGCTGCCGCTCCTCCACTCAATCTCCATTCAGGTAGTCAAGTAAATGTGTCAACAATGGCTGATAGGAGTAAATGCCACAGTTGATTTCAGTGGAACTCTGTTTTACAATAGCAGGTAATGGTTTCATTCAAAATACAATAGTATGCTATTAAAGGGATAGGCCTGATACAGCTCGTTCTGTCAGACAATGCCTTAGTTATTGCTGTGTGAAATGCTTGGAGCACCAGAGGAGTGTAAATTGCCACACATTTCACACCACAGTAAGTCATGCCTCTCAGCCGGTTATACAACCACCACTCAGTACATTCTGTGCAGGGATACTTTAATCTAACTTCGGCTCTCCACTATGTTCAGACACTTGAGTGTCAAGTCTGAAACAGACAGACGCTCCGTTCTGCCCCACTCCAGCAGTTGCTATAGTAACGGAGTGGTTAGGCCCCCTCTGATGGCACGGTGTATAAAAAAAGATAAACTTCTGGTCACTATGGTTACCCTGTCGTTAGGGTGACTTCCAGATTCAGTTTACATTACATGGCAGAGTTGGTTTGGGTTGAACTTTAGGATGACCAACTGAACCATTACTAATCTCATACTCTGCTCTGTCAGATTATACTGTAGGCCGAGATGGACATCTATTGGCCCTAATGGCTGTAGTGTAAATCAGCTGTAAATTACTTATGGAATGGGATTTAAGCCAGGCTTTGTTCTCTGCGTCTACAATGTATGAATCTGTCATGAGCTACATTTACTCCATGAAGTAATTAAAATCAGTTTCCAGAACCGGCTCGGTCATTAGCTACGACAGTGCCCAATTTAATTATTTCTATCCTCTTTAGTTTGCTCTGACTGTCACAGGTTGTGTTTTAGTTCTGCCTTTGGGCCTGTTATTTGATCCAGGGCCAGGGGGCAGGGCCAGCCTTTCAGCCTGGGCTTTGGCTCCCTTCCATGGGTGTACCAAACACTACAGTACCCTGCTGTGAGGCCTAGTGGAAAGTTAGCAGCTATAAGTGCCATTAAAATGTTACCATTGTGCAGAGAGGAGATCAAAGACATTACTTTTGACAGAGAATCACATTTCTGAAAATTCTTATATTTTAAAAATTAATCTCACTGTTAGGTCATAATGAACATCTGTCAAAGTGCTTTATGAAATCACATATTTTGAGTCATCTTCATGTTTCCATGTTTCAGGCCGCCAAGGCAACAGCAACGCTCTAATGCTATTTGTGAGGGACAGACCGTGTGGCTAACCAAACTCCTGGCCTCATGGGTATAGCTGACCCACAGGGACAAAGCACAGGGTGCCAGTTTATGGTGCGAGGGAGAGGCGAGGTATTCACAGTTTAGACTCCAGCTGCATGACATCTATCTGGGGAAGCTTCCAACGTTTCCTTTGGCAGTCTGAAGCGAGAACAACAAAATGGGGGAAAGAGTGCAGTGAGAAGAAACCACCAAGGAGACAGATCTCCCACCAAACAGATGATGAATACATAAACACACTAAACTAATATAAGAGTGCTGAAAGCAGTGAGAGCCCACCGCCACAGCCCCAACCCCTCAGCAGTTTGGAGGAGAATCTATGGCTAAGCGGGAGAGAACCTCCGTAGCGCTATGCTCTCGTGCTGATCCCGCTAGAAATGGTGTCGCTCAGTTCTTTGTACCTGGCTGAGTAATGACACCGAGTGAATTACATTTTTTTTTCTCTTTTTAAAAAGACCCACTCCGTATTCTATTACAAGACAAGATGGAGCGGGAGACTAATGCATTTCTCACGGCGATGGAGCACACAGAGCTTTAACTCTGAAACTCGTCTCCATTGACCTAAAAATAAAATCAACTGTTTCTTGTCTCCCCACCTTTGAGAGACCACCACCCCCTCGCCCCACACACTCTAGCCCACTTTCGCTTTGCACACAGCTCACACAAAGCCAATGCCTAACTACTCCAGCAGTTTATAGTGAGCCAAGTACACAATGTAGCCACTTTCGGACAAGCTCATTACTGTAGAAAGCCGAGGGGAGCCGCCACCCAGAGTTAGGCCTGTCCTCTAAGGGGCTGATGCATGTTGAAAAGGCTGCATTAACATGCACTGAGAGGGAGGTCATCTTTCAGAAACGACCCAGGCTTGTTCAAAGGCCTCAAAATGGCTGCAAATAAAAATGGAAAGAGTAAAAAGATATCTTCATCGTCACAGTAAATGTGACATCTGAGAAACGCTGACTACAATGTAACAACCTGTGGATAAGTCAGTGTGCCAATCTAACACAGAGCAGTGGCCAAAAGGTCCATGTGAGCTCTCTGGCAGGAAACAAAGATATTATACAGCGTCATTACAAACATCACCCTGATTGCATCACTCATGATTCATAGAGAATAAATTGGAGGAAACCCAGAACTACATAAGAGTTGTGTTATGAGTGCACTACGACTCAGTCAGATACTGTATGAGTAAATACGAGGCCTATAAACCAGGTATAACACTAAGCACTAACAGTCTAATGTAAACTATATTTAGACATTGACTATAATGATTTATAAATCATGTTGAATAACACTAAAAATAACACTCGTTTCCCATTGAGCAGCTTGTAGCCATACAGGCATTAAGAGTCTAATGCGGATCAATATAATCAAAGGCTCCATTCTATTGCTTTATCCCTGGAGGCTTACTGCTGCCTGATGAAGACAAGTCCGAGTGGTAGAGGGGGGATCTGAGGATAACACCGGATTGACCGAGAGCATATAAAACTGACCTGCTGTCTGTGGTTGGACTCTTCCCCGCGGGGGAGGTAGAAAGTGGATGTTTTCAGGTTTCAAAGATACAATATTTTCAACCTAACTTCCGTTTGGCCAGAGAACAGAAGTGGGGACTCCTCTCCGGTGTCTTTCTAGGCCTGCTTTGTTAGGTTAGTGGTTGGATGGCAGGACACTGCAGCACCATCGGTTCCATTAGGCTTTACAGTCAGTAGAGACTCACTAGATCTCTAAACATGACCTCATCCATTCAGCTGGTGAGGTTAAGGTCTCTTGTTCATAATGGCCTCCATTCTAGTGACAGTCCAGTCGCCCCTGTTCTGCCCTCCAGTCAAACCTATGGAGCCTCCCTAATACTGTCCAGCTTAGTGTCCAGTGTCCTCCCTCCTCAGAGCTTAAGCATGTTAAGGCCAAACCAAAAACATCTAAAATGTTGATTCAGCTTCTCGGGGATCCTGGACGGATGAGCTGTGGCTGCCACACACACACTTTGTGTAGACAGCTTGTGTCCTCTCAGGGCTGTCCAGCTGTCCGGCCAAACCCACAGGAGTAGGACGACATAAATCATGGAGCAAAATTAAATGGTGCATTCAGTGAGAATGTGGTGTACGTGACACACACACACACACACATATATATATATATATAGATCCAGAATACACATGGTTTAAGTGACATTATTTATATATCCTGAACGGTCTTTCAACACAGCACAATGTCCGACACATTGTCCTCTCAGAATATTGGCACATACGATAGTGTATATCTTAGACAGGATTATAGTCCATAGGGAAACATCCTCCTCCGCACAGACAGTCATTACCCACATCAACACAGCAGGGCACATTCCTTACACTGTGTTCACCTGTCTGGTACAGTAAGGCATGATCCTGGCTGGTAGTTTGCCCATAAACAGGTTGGTCTAACTAACAAAGGAGGAACTGTGGCGTGTGCAGAGAATGTCCCGAGATGATAACAGCTGATAAGAGAAAGGTCACATTTACATGACAGGGTAAGAGGGTCAGGGTGTGTGACGTAAAGCTGCTATAAAAATCGTGACAGAGAAGAGAGAGAGAGAGAAAACGGAGAATAGGAAGCGATGGGCTGGCTGCTGCTGATCACCGGCGGCCCAAATTAAAACCGGCAGTTTGGGGAGCTCCCGTAACGATGCAGTAAAGTGGAACATTGTCTGTTGGCAGACAGCAAAACACTGAGAAGAACTGAATCAAAATGCTGTGTCTACCAGCTCCCTGCCTTCCAAGACATACGGCTCTCCACGTACTGTGGTGTCAGTGGTTCTTCCGATATAAGAGAGGATATAACTAGAGCTAATACTGAGAACGCTTGACGAGAAGGTGCGAGGGAGGGTAGTGGTATAGAGTAAGGATAAAGTATCTGAAACATTCCTGTTATAACCTCCCTAACTCACAGCACCTCACTGACCCAGTTACAGTGCCAGGGCTCCTCAGAGAGGAACTAAGGATACAAATTAATAAACAACCATCTGCATTAAAACAGAAGGTTATATTAAGCACATTCATGCTCAGGTCCACAACCCTTGTGTGTGAACATGAGGTCCACATTTAAAGGACTGGGGAGGAAGAGTGAGAGGGGACAGAACCTTTACAGGCCTCGTTCCCGGCCCCCACTCTATTTTTGTTTCCTCTTTTTGTGCGCCACACACTGCAGTGGATTTTTCAAATTCGCCCTCATCAGTTGTGCGACTGATGAAACACTGACAGCTTCTTTACATTTGTAAAGACCCCTGCAGCAGCTGTGCTTATCCCGCCACACAGCCCGGCTCCATCCCGCCACACAGCCCGGCTCCATCCCGCCACACAGCCCGGCTCCATCCCACCACACAGCCCGGCTCCATCCCACCACACAGCCCGGCTCCATCCCACCACACAGCCCGGCTCCATCCCACCACACAGCCCGGCTCCATCCCACCACACAGCCCGGCTCCATCCCACCACACAGCCCGGCTCCATCCCACCACACAGCCCGGCTCCATCCCACCACACAGCCCGGCTCCATCCCACCACACAGCCCGGCTCCATCCCACCACACAGCCCGGCTCCATCCCACCACACAGCCCGGCTCCATCCCACCACACAGCCCGGCTCCATCCCACCACACAGCCCGGCTCCATCCCACCACACAGCCCGGCTCCATCCCACCACACAGCCCGGCTCCATCCCACCACACAGCCCGGCTCCATCCCACCACACAGCCCGGCTCCATCCCACCACACAGCCCGGCTCCATCCCACCACACAGCCCGGCTCCATCCCACCACACAGCCCGGCTCCATCCCACCACACAGCCCGGCTCCATCCCACCACACAGCCCGGCTCCATCCCACCACACAGCCCGGCTCCATCCCACCACACAGCCCGGCTCCATCCCACCACACAGCCCGGCTCCATCCCACCACACAGCCCGGCTCCATCCCACCACACAGCCCGGCTCTATCCCACCACACAGCCCGGCTCCATCCCACCACACAGCCCGGCTCCATCCCACCACACAGCCCGGCTCCATCCCACCACACAGCCGGAGAACAGCCTTGTCAGGACAGATTGCCCTGAATGCACACCTCCTCTCAATGCTATGTTCAGTTAAACAACACCACAAACAGAACTAACGCTGCTTCCCAATCGACCTAAACCCACCCCAACAAATTCACCGAATATACAAATATAGAATCCCAGAAAAGGAGAGAACGTGTTTTTGCCTCTAAATGTCTGTCAAATTGCCAGGCAAAGTGATCAGCCATCATAGAAACCAGAGTTATTTGAGAGGGGCTGTTTTAACTTTTGTGTCCTATCAAAGGAGCGGTAATTGCCTTACCTTGTTTGCTTTTATTACGTTTTTTTTTTCCCTGACTGATGAATTTTAATAACATGGATGGAGCACAAGGGGGAGAATAACAACTCACAGTGTTCCAGGGGACATGCTTAAGCCAAGCATGGATAATTGTCTAACGCTAATTAAGGGGAGGTTAAACCAGAGGGGCCAAGAGTTGTTGAGGGGGGAGGGTGTTGCGTTCTGAGTGGGGGGCCCAAGGAGAGGGGGGCACCTCCAGGTTGTTTTGTTGTTCGCATGGTTTGTTCGGAGCAGATTTCTACCCCAGCTGCAGCACCTCAGCAGATGTGAAGACCATGTTCTGTGCGGGCCCATTCCACACACAGCCACATGAGCATACATCTATAATTACACAAGTTATTAAGAATAAAATGTAAAAATAGACCATTTTAGACTTCAGCCGCAATTTTTTCCCATGTCTTTTTCACTGTCAAATCATCTCACCAGGCCCCAAAATAAAGTTGGAAATGTAATGCATTGATTACTTTAATAGCATTGCCATAAGAGGTGAGTATTTTGGGGAGGAGTATCAAACTCATGGGGAAATGTACGGACTAAATCAAGTTTGAAAACTAGATGTTTAACACTTCATGAATTAAGTATTATTTCACCTCATAATATAAAGGTATAATGTTTCAACCACGTTATTAGAGTGGAACGCTTGGGGAAGGCAACACTCGCCAGTTATGCTGGACTTTGATTATTCTCAGTGCATCGTGGGCCACAAACAAAGTAGCCTAGTCAGCAGCAGGCCACACGTGGCCAAAATGTTTTGAGATTAGTTAAATGGTAACAAAAAGGCACATCTGAAATAAAATGTATTATTCATTGTGGTTCATAATAACTTCACATTGTTTTCACGCGAGGAAACTTCACACGAGAACACACGCTGTAATGTGAGGGTTAAACTCAGCCATGCGATGTGCTGAGTGTCTCCGTTTGAGAGTACGCCATTGTTTAGTTTACGCCGGTTTTAAACCCCCATTTAAAATACTTTAAATGTTGTAGGTTACACCGAGGGTAAAAACCTTGAAATTACCAACATTGATATCGCCCCCTTCTGCCAAATTCGCCGGTATTAGGTAATCGCAGAAAGAAAATGGTCGCTTCTTGCTTCCCCTTCACATGAACCTCTGCAATGCGACTGAAACACTACCTCAACATTACACCATAAACAAGCTAGCGCTTAAATCAACTAACCGCTGACATTTCGTTTAGTTGCATCCATGGTCTCTCGTCTGCTTAAAAACTATTGACTGGAGATCACCCGAATAATAAATAAAAAACTATCAGAGAATCTAACATTCTTGCTCAGCAAGCTCAGGCTGCAATATATCCCATTCACAGAGGTCACACAGACGTGCTACGCGAAATTAAAATGATCAGACACTTTATTGCATATATATGTTAGTAAGCAAACGCAGACAAGCAACTCCTCCCGAGCGTTCCGCTAAGATTGGAAATTATTGAAAATTCTACGGAAATGTTCAATTGCCTGACCCCCTTTCTGCGCTCTCCCCCTACGGAGAAAATTAAAGAGCTACAGTCCACTCGTCATGGTCGGACCGTGCTAGTCAGGTACTCTCAAGTCGCATCAACATAAATAAAGTGAATATTGTGATATCCAATTGCAAAACGAGGTGTTCATTTATAAACAACACAGTTTATATAGGGCTACTCAGCATGGGGTATAGAACCCGGAATCAGCCATGGGCGATATGGCTGTGTCTTCATGGCTCTGAAAGGGGCTATGGGAGAAAACAAAGACATTCTGAAAACAATTAGCCAGCTCCTGTGGAAAATTCTGACTTAATCAATCAATCTCACACAACAAGTCGTTTGTTATATTGTACAGAGATGATTCCAGAATGCGCATTGCCCTTCCATGGATAGTTAATAATCAAATAAATCGTCTTGTCTGTTGTTGAAGAAATTTTGCAAAATCGACAATTTAAATAAAGTCTAATTGATAACACATTCTACAACTTTACCATCTAAAAATGACATTCGGCCCCAATAGGCCACAGCTGTGTAATGGTAACCTTCACACTCCGTGATCGAAGTTTATGCATTTTCTTCAAAACAGGCGAAATGAACGTGCAAACTTGTAAAGGTTAAATTATTTTACACATCGGACAATAATAGGCTAGTAGTTACTCACGTATTTCTTTTGGATGATATTCCTCTTAGGTCTTTCCTTGCTCATTCTGCAATCCAAAATGTTTTGCTAAAGAGAGAATGGCCACATGAATTTCTTTCTTTGACTCTCGCTTCTCCCGGAGCACACCAAACAATTTAAATCCTCGGTCTGTGAGCTCTCTGGCTTTGTAGAATCCTCGCTTTGGGTTTCCCTTGACGATCTGGATTTCGTCGTTAGATTCCAAATTAAAGGTCCACGACGAACGGAGACAAACAAAAAACAAACTCACTTCGGAATAACATATTCAAAACAATTCACAACAAATAACTTCCATTCGTAGAAAAACCATTGACGTTCTCTCTCCCAGCTATCCTGAACGACATGGATATTCTAAGGTATTAGTCTGTTCTTTGAAAAGAGTCACATCTTGTGTGAGAAGAGGATTTAAATCGAACCAAATAAATAAAATAAAAAAGGTTCGATGTTCCGTTTTGGCTGGAACTATCAGGCGACGAGTGTAGACTACTCCAGCACCGCAGCTATTCTAAACGAGGCGAGTTTCTTTCTTCCCCTGGTTCAGCCTATCACATCCGTTACCATGGACAGCGGCAACTTTAAAAGGCCGTTTTTCAGGCACCGAGTAAAAATGATTTTACAAAACGCGAGATGAATAATATATCCGGGATAAAGTAGCCTATCTTGTTTGAATGAATGGGATCCCCACGTGTAGGCTTGCTGGTTCTTTGCTAATTACAAGTTACTTCGTTTCCTATTTCTCCTCAGTGGCTCGAGCGATCCTGTGAAAAGCTGACCTGGAGCACATTCATATTTAGTGTGCAAATTAGCAACATTCTTATTTTCAATGAAGGCCTACCCCAGCCAAACCGGGATGACTCTGGACAATTGTGCCAGCTTTGGGACCCCCAATTACTTTTACTCAAGAATGACAATGTAGTACTTTTTCCACCACTGCCATTCAGTTCGGTTCAATGTTTTCTGCATTGCGTGGCGGTTTGTACGTTCATGGACAACATGCTACTGAACAACACATTTCCCTAAAACAGTGTGCACCGTTCTTTTAACAGCCTTTAAGGTACATTTCCTCCAATTTTTGTTTGTACCTTTATTTAACTAGGCAAGTCAGTTAAGAACAAATTCTTATCTTCAATGACAGGCTAGGAACAGTGGGTTAACTACCTTGTTCAGGGGCAGAACAACTGATTTTTACCTTGTCAACTCTGGGATTCGATCTTGCAACCTTCCGGTTACAAGTCCAACGGTGTAGTGAGGTTTGGCCTGATCAATATGGGTGTGACCATTAGAGATCTCAAAACTGGTGCAGCACACCACCATACACAACCACCCTCTGGGCCACCATAGTTCACTTCTTCAACCTGTTGTTTGTACCATTTCTGTTTAAATAAACATTGAATGGATTTCTGTTGTAGCCTACTAAACTAACTCCAGATGAGATCTGGGCTACAGTAGGAGGTTACAGTAATTGTCACCACATTGCTTAGAAATGTGACACATTCACCTACCACCATCCATATGACTCAAAATGAGCCTTTCATGTTAAAGTTGACTAGAAGATTAAGTAGATTAATCATAGCCTACTGATCATGAATCTAAGCATCCTTCCTTCACTTTAAGATACTGTAGGCATCTACCACCCCCACAACCAAGGGAAAACATAATCTCTTTCCTGAAAAACAGTTATTTAGCAGTGACCAGGGAACCAATTAACCAAGGGTTTTTGACTTAAGTTCAGTAAACCTTCAAGTCCAAATGGTCATATTCCAATATGTTTTATGTTTTCATCTCGGTGAACAAGAAGAGAAATGGTTTGAAAACCCACCTCAATCCAGGAAAAGAAGGTGTCACTGTACTCCTAATTATCATATTCAGCAAAGCGAGAAGATTAAAATACTGCTAGTTATTAATTAAACTGCCTTTTTCATCCTCATGCTAGGTAGCGACTGGTAAAACAGCCCATTTAGTTCCACAACACTTCTGGTAGCTATTCACCCCAATGCTAAGCATTGCATTTTAATGGAATCCAATGAGCTGCATTAACTAGCCTATCATGCTGACGGAAAAGCATGTTTTATTTTATTTTTGAAAACAGCAGTATTTCCATCTTCTTGATTTGCCTATTGGGATAATTAGGAGTACGGCGACACCTTCCATCCCTGGAAAGAGCTCGCTTTTCAAACCGGCAGCCACTCGTACCTCTCTGATTCAAAGGGGTTGGTTTAAATGCAGAAGACACATTTCTGCTGAATTCATTCGGTTGTGCAACTGACTATGTGTCCCCTTTCCCTTTTTCGTTCACATTTGGCATATGACTGTTTTCGACTGGAAGGAAGGTTACTGAACTTCAAGTCAAAAACAACTCTGCTGCCTTCTGTTACTCAGAACATCCCTACTGGCCCCTACACTGTCAGGGCTTAGCGTTACTTTGAAGTCGTCAGAACTGTGTGTGCGTGTGTGCGTCTTGAGGGACTGATGAGCAGGATCTTGGTTAGTTGTGATGACTGTTTTCTGACTGGTTCCTCTTGCCCCTCAGTGACCTTTCAGGAGAAATGACAAACCTACATGATGATGCAGAGTGAGAAGGGAAGACTGTGTGGACCAGAGGAGGTTGGTGAGGGGAGGACGGCTCATAATAATGAATGGAATGGTGTGAATGGAATGGTATCAAACATGGAAACCAGGTGTTTGATGTGTTTGATACCATTCCATTTATTCCGTTCCAGCCATTACTATGATCCCGTCCTCCCCATTTAAACTGCCACCAGCCACCACTGGCATGGACCTGTGTGATGTGGGTAAGTACTGTTTCTGTTGCTCACAGCAGCAAAGTCAAGTCTCTAAGATCATGTAAAAACGTAAGGTGAAGTCTCTTCTGCTGTTGGATTGGCTCTTTAATGTTCTTAAAGCAACAAAAAAAACATCAGTCTATTTCCACTGGGGATGGATCAGGTGCACTTCCTGATGATAGTGAACCGAGGTGCTGAATTGCGCCCTACAGGGAACAGATGAACACCAGCGCATGAACATGTTGATTTCATTATAGTCCTGCATCAAGGATGGGATATCACTCCCCAGCATGTTTGATGTAGATTCAGCACCATGCTCGCACTGATCAAAGCAATGAACTTGTCCATGAATGTGTAAAGACTATGGATCAATATCTGGTAGATCAATAAGCCGCAGTGAAAGCTGCAGATGACATGATATTACCATGATATTATGGGTCTGATTAAATCACATCAGCATCCAGGCCCAGTTAACCACAGGGTTCACATATACTGTAAGGTAGTAACACGTGTAATACTATTCATTTATAAGCCATTATCAGATCATTTATAAGGTATGTCTTGATGATTGCCTGAATATTTATACATTTTTATGACTCATTTATGAAATATCCATAAGATATTTATAAACTGTTACACTGAAACTTTACACTGCATAATACCATTTGTTCATGTATAGGGATAAATCCATTTTTAAATAATCAATTTACTCATCAGTGATGTGGCATCCTGATGTAGAGACATAAATAGTTCAGTTAATGTTTGGGACGTGAGTTCTTTCTGTTTTTCCATGTCCTCCTGCACCCAGGGACTCTGTGGGGCTCTGTCCTGTTGAGTGACATTTAAGCCTAAATGAATCAATGAACCAGACTGTGCTGTGTGCAGTGCAAGGACTTGGAGTTAGCCCCCACACAGCAAGCAGGCTAGTGTTTCCACTACAATTGCTTATGCTCTATTCCTCCTCGACTAAAGAGGGCCTGGAAAATAGTAGAGGACCATGACCAGAGGGTTTCTTAGCTGCCTGGCCCCTATTCCCTATTCCTGCTGGCCTCTATTGCAAACTCATGTTCTCCACTAATAGCTGTAGGTAAATTAGACTTGATGTAGGGGCCCATGCAGGCCATGACGCTGAGCAGACAGACATGTTTAAACCTCCTTTAACAGGCTGCTTGGTGTTAGGTCTGCTCTGAGGTGGGGAGGTGGGGTGGAGGTGGAGGTGGATTGAGGAGTCTGACCGTGTCCTGATGGGCCGTGGGGGTTCTGGTAGGGGGTCTGGGGGGTGGGGAGGAGGGGCAGTCAGACCAGGGCAGGATTCGATTGGAGCTCTCACTCACCATGGTTTTAATTGGTGAGTGAGGCTGAACAGAGCAGACGGTGCTAATCAGACTGATGTCCCGTAACAGAGTAGAGGGAAGGAATGGGAGGTGCAGTGGAGGGAAAAGACTGTTCATTTGGCAAGGCTAATAATCCATTGAAAAAAAGGGAAACCAAATTCATGTTGAAAGATCTTTTTATATACAGTACCAGTCAAACGTTTGGACACACCTACCCATTCAAGGGTTTTTCTTTATTGTTACTATGTTCTACATTGTCGAAATAATAGTGAAGACATCAAAACTATGCAATAACACCATATGGAATCATGTAGTAACTCAAAAAGTGTCACACAAATCAAAATATATTTTATATTTGAGATTCTTCAAAGTAGCCACCTTTTGCCTTCATGACAGCTTTGCACACTCTTGGCATTCTCTCAATCAATTAACAGGTGTGCCTTGTTAAAAGTTCATTTGTGGAATTTCTTTACTTCTTAATGCGTTTGAGCCAATCAGTTGTGTTGTGACAAGGTAGGGGTGGTATACAGAAGATAGCTGTATTTGGTAAAAGATCAAGTCCATATTATGGCAAGAACAGCTCAAATAAGCAACGGGAATGGACAGTCCATCATTACTTTAAGACATGAAGGTCAGTCAGTCGCAAAAACCATCAAGCGCTATGATGAAACTGGCTCTCATGAGGACCACCACAGGAAAGGAAGACCCAGAGTTACCTCTGCTGCAGACGATAAGTTCGTTCAAGTTACCAGCGTCAGAAATTCCAGCCCAAATAAATGCTTCACAGAGTTCAAGTAACAGACACATCTAAACATCAAATGTTCAGAGGAGACTGTGTGAATCAGGCCTTCATGGTTGAATTGCTGCAAAGAAACAACTACTAAAGGACACCAATAAGAAGAAGAGACTTGCTTGGACCAAGAAACACAAGCAATGGACATTTGACCGGTGGAAATTTGTCCTTTGGTCTGATGAGTCCAAATTTGAGTCCAACCGCCATATCTTTGTGAGACGTAGAGTAGGTGAACGGATGATCTCCGCATGTGTGGTTCCCACAGTGAAGCATGGAGGAGGAGGTGTGATGGTGTGGGGGTGCTTTGCCGGTGACACTGTCAGTGATTTATTAAGAATTCAAGGCACAATTAACCAGCATGGCTACCACAGCATTCTGCAGCGATACGCCATCCCATCTGGTTTGTTCTTAGTAGGACTATCAATTGTTTTTCAACAGGACAATGACCCAACACACCTCCAGGCTATGTAAGGGCTATTTGACTAAGATGGAGAGTGATGGAGTGCTGCATCAGATGACCTGGCCTCCACAATCACCTGACCTCAACCCATTTGAGATGGTTTGGGATGAGTTGAACCTCAGAGTGTTTAACATTTTTTTGGTTACTTGCAGCTTCATTAAATAGTACCCGCAAAACACCAGTCTCAACGTCAACAGTGAAGAGGTGACTCCGGGATGCTAATTAATTAAGCTGCCAGTTGAGGACTTGTGAGGCGTCTGTTTCTCTAACTAGACACTCTAATGTACTTGTCCTTTTGCTCAGTTGTGTACTGGGGCCTCCCACTCTTTCTATTCAGGTTAGAGACAATTTGAGCTGTTCTGTGAAGGGAGTAGTACACAGTGTTGTACGAGATCTTCAGTTTCTTGGCAATTTGTTGCATGGAATAGCCTTCATTTCTCAGAACATGAATAGACTGACGAGTTTCAGAAGTAAGTTCTTTGTTTCTGGCTATTTTGAGCCTGTAATCGAACCCACAAAAGCTGAAGCTCCAGATACACAACTAGTCTAAAGAAGGCCAGTTTTATTGCCTCTTTAATCAGAACAACAGTTTTCAGCTGCGCTAACATAATTGCAAAAGGGTTTTCTAATGATCAATTAGTCTTTTAAAATTATAAACTTGGATTAGCTAACACAACGTGCCTTTGGAGTGATGGTTGCTGATAATGGGCCTCTGTACACCTATGTAGATATTTCAATCAAAATCAGCCGTTTCCAGCTACAACAGTCATTTACAACATTAACCATGTCTACACTGTATTTCTGATCAATTTGGTGTCATTTTAATGGACAAAAAAATGTCCTTTTCTTTCAAAAACAAGGACATTTCTAAGTGACCCCAAAACTTTTGAACTGTAGTGTACATTGTTGTGGTGTTTTAACGTTGAATGTGGTATAAATAGCACGGCTTCTTTTACTCTTTTTATTATAGGAGGATGCTTTCCTCATTGCCCCACGACGTTACGTCTCCACTGCAAAAACAGGCAGAAGAACAGCCCTGTTCTGCTCGGTGAGGGGAGGAGGTTGTAAATTAGAGGCTTTGTACCATTTGGTATTTTCAAGCTGCTGCAAAATTCAAGTATTACGAGCATGTGAGGACGTTGAATATTGCACAAAAGAGTGAGAAACGATGTTTTAAATGGTGTGGCGTGCCGAGGGTCGCGCTAGTATTAAATTACCCTGTTGAAATGGAAATCCTGTACCTACCCTCATTAAAGGGAGGTTAACCTCCACTGACCCACTCCTCTCTGCTGGGACCAGTCAGGATCCTAAACAACATTTATTTTACGGCCCTAGCCCCCCACAGAGAGACTGAGAGTCCCAGTCTACCACGCAGGATAATTGGACACCTTGAGTTCCTAAATCCCTCCTGGAATTAAATGCATGCTAGGTAATTGCATCAGGTGGACTCAAATGTAAACATCAATGAGAAAGAGAGAAAAGCCAGGTTCAATGTAAACAACAACATCAATAACAACAGAATCCAAAGAATGTGTGACTGTTCAAGCTCTGATATGTCAGTTACCCTACTGCTCTACTGGTTGGTTAAACACAACCACAAGGGTGCTGCTGCCCCACGGTTGTGTATGTTGACAATGTTGGTTGTCACAGACTCACCTGAGAACCCACAACCCGACCTGTTCCTAGGAACACTGTCTCCATTCTGTATCTATGGGACTCTGTCGCATGTGGAGTTGGTTCTGTCAAGCTGAACCCGTTGCGTGGAGACGCCCCCCATGTGATCCAGTCTGATGTGGAGACTTTGTATATTCTGTCTGTCACTGTCTCTCGGTGATCGCTCCATTCAACAGTACACTCTGGTTGTCATTGTCTTCCTGGCGCTCAGCAGTTGGAGCCCATTCACATCTTTTCCTCACATTCTGAGGTTTGATTGAAGTGGATTAGTCTTTAGCCATGATTCAGTGATGACCAGGGGAGGCCTGCCACCCTCAGTGTAGCCACGTAAAGAGTGGCTACAAAAGGTGTTCGGCTGACTGACTGGCTGACTCAGCTGGGTCAAGCTCCACTGCAGATGGGAGGTGGGTCTGAAAGGCCTCCACAGGGACTGAATCTCCTGGGTCTCCGTGTGGCCCTGAGGGCCCTTTCATGCCCAGGACACCTGCACCATTCACAAAGACCATCCTCCCTCTGCTTTGTGATCACAGGCAGAGAGAGAGGGAAGAGAGAGAGAGAAAGCAAGCAAGGAGAGTGAGCGAGCGAGCGAGGAGAAAGAGTGAGCGAGGAGAGAGGGAGAGGGAGGTAGGCCACTGCCACTGACCTCAGCCATGTGGAAACAAAGTAACACAAACGGACCATGGCCAGGAACAGCTGGGGAGCACAGCACCAAATGACATGACTGACTGGGTGGTCTGGGAGAGGGGGGGGGGGGCAGAGAGGGAAAGATGGAATAACCGACCTGATCTCGATCGCGTTAAAGAATTTTGCTATTGCTCCTGAATGATCAACCTGGGGAACTAAGTAATTGGCATTTTTCATCAGTGTTGCTCAAATACGTTCAGATTGTTCCAGGATTCCGAGCATCAATGAGCCTCTACTGTATAACGTTTGTACAGAATAGAGCCTTTTCACAGACATGGTGGTGTATTCCCTGTGTTTTCTATGGAGCTGGTCCTAGCTGCTTGGTTTGCATGATGACAAGAGAAGGCAATTGTAACAGAAGGTCCTGTTGAGGAGCGATTTCCCTGGTTCCCCTGGGCTCTGGTCATTAAAAGGGAAATGTTAAATATTTTCAACTTCATGTTCATCGTCTCCAGCACCACCGCAGCACCATCATATGTGAAAGTTGTGCATTTCTACTATGTTTTGTGGTGAAAAGATAGAGGAAGTTAAGTGTTCCCAATGACATCCTCAACCAATTATTAGGCAATGCCTACTCATAATTGGTTAAAATGACACAGATGATGTCATTAGAAACACTTATCTTCCACTATTTATTTGACTACAAAACATAGAAATGCACAATTTTCATATATGTTGATGTTGGGGTGGTGCTGGAGATGATGAATATGAATTTGTGACATTTCCCTTTAAGCTACACCTGTCCCTCTCCTGATGGGATGAAGGGTTGCTCAGCCCTGGAGGGTTGTGAATGACAGGAGGGTTGGAGGAGGGTTGTGTTCCAGAGGCAACCGCTTGTTGGTCTATCCTGGTTCCACAGCGGCCTGATTTGAAACCGAGAGGCTGTAATTGTACTTGAACTAACTGAAGAACTACATGCTGGTTGGGGAGCGAGGAGAGGGAGAGAGACAGAGAGAGCGAGAGAGAGAGAGAGAGAGAGGGAGAGAGACAGAGAGAGCGAGAGAGAGAGAGAGAGAGAGAGAGAGAGAGAGAGATAAAAGAGAGGAAGTTGTTTCTTTGTGTTGATCTCGAGTCATTCTCAAATCCTCTCTAGCTCTTCTATATACACTCCTGTTGTAAAGGTAGTGGTGATAGTTCAGGTGTAGAACAACACGTTCCCCTATGTTACGCTGATAGCTGGCCTGTGTTCAATAAAATAGGCTTTTTAGTGTTCCCCATTTCATCGATCTGACCTTTTACTTTTCTCAAACGCTTCGTTTCAGACCATTAACCTCCACTTGTTATGAAATACTTGTCATGTACGCCCGAGTAATAACAATGACCTTGTCAGTGTGGTGGGATGGTAACTAACAGTCATACATGTGTATTATAGTCAACCTCTGTAATAAGGGCTCCCTAGCACTTCCCTGGTCATATCATCCTCTTCATGAGAATACAGCTCTGATAACCATCGTCATGGTCATAATTGGAAGCGTGAACCACTCAACTGAACATTGAAGAGTAGTTATGTAGTCCTCTGTGTAGCTATCACATTTCGCTAGGCTCATTTGCCTGTCAAATGTGACTCCAGCATAAGATGTTACTCTGTAGTCTCAGTATATTCATACTACTGGTGGGCTCACAGCTCCCCCTGTGTAGTTTGAACGAATTCTGATCCCAAACCTGTTATCCCAGAGCATACCACATTTATTAGGATTTATCACAAATTTACCCGAAGAAGAAGAAAAGCTCTGAATACAAATTCATGCCTTTTTTTCCCACGTTATTATAGTTGATTAACAACCATAAGCACTTAAACGATCTCTTCCACACAATAAACTATGAGATTGGGATTTTACGTTACAGTCATTTAGCAGACGCTCTTATCCAGAGCGACTGACAGGAGCAATTAGGGTTAAGTGCCTTGCTCACGTTGTCAGCGCAGGGATTCGAACCGACAGCCCTTTGGTTACTAGCCCAACGGTCTTAACAGCTAGAAAGGTTCATAACAACACTTTCTAAAGAGCCTCATTTCTCTGATGATGATCGTTACGCTCAGCAGCCTGTCTGTTCAGCAACCCCTCTGACGTAGTTACCAGGTTCTTCAAAGGGTTCTCCTTTTGGGGACAGCCGAAGAACCCAAAAAGTGTACATTCCACAGAGGCTCTGCGCTCCATACTAGTGTGGGCGAGGAGAGGTGGCGAGAGGAAGAGGAGGAGAAGTACTGATCTGGACACAGAGATACGACAAGGAAAACCAAGACACGGGCCTTTTCTCAATTAGATTCGCTCAACTTCTGCGTCTCAACTCTCACCGAACTTTGGAAAAAGGTCAAAGGTAATTGAGGAGAGGTGGCGAGGAGAGTTAAAGTTGCCGAAAATGCGCTTGTTTGCAGGGTGGAATCCCAAAACAAATGTAGCTAGTTGCGGAAGACATTTGAAATATAAAAGGGTGAGTAGCATATCGCTTTTAAATGTTTGCATGCTTTTCTCCCCTGAGAAAGCAACAGCTGATTCAAAGGGGATGTGGCAGATTTCAAAACTACACTTGTGCTTCTTCACCAAACGGAGCCTATCGAGGAGGGGAGGACCGTCTTCCGTTTGCCTACTAACGAATTGACACACTCCTCGACCAACTATCGGTTTCTGGGTCATGGAGGACAGAGGAGAGTGTACAGAGGAGAGTGTACAGAGCAGAGTGTACAGAGCAGAGGAGAGTGTACAGAGGAGAGTGTACAGAGGAGAGTGTACAGAGGAGAGTGTACAGAGCAGAGTGTACAGAGCAGAGGAGAGTGTACAGAGGAGAGTGTACAGAGGAGAGTGTACGGAGGAGAGTGTACAGAGGAGAGTGTACGGAGGAGAGTGTACAGAGGAGAGTGTACAGAGGAGAGTGTACAGAGGAGAGTGTACAGAGGAGAGTGTATGGAGGAGAGTGTACAGAGGAGAGTGTATGGAGGAGAGTGTACAGAGGAGAGTGTACAGAGGAGAGTGTACAGAGGAGAGTGTATGGAGGAGAGTGTACAGAGGAGAGTGTACAGAGGAGAGTGTACAGAGGAGAGTATACAGAGGAGAGTGTAGAGAGCAGAGGAGAGTGTACAGAGGAGAGTGTACAGAGGAGAGTGTACAAAGCAGAGGAGAGTGTACAGATAAGAGTGTACAGAGAAGAGTGTACAGAGCAGAGTGTACAGAGGAGAGTGTACAGAGCAGAGGAGAGTGTACAGAGGGGAGAGTACAGAGGAGAGTGTACAGAGGAGAGTGTACAGAGCAGAGGAGAGTGTACAGAGGGGAGTGTACAGAGGAGAGTGTACAGAGGAGAGTGTAAAGAGCAGAGGAGAGTGTACAGAGCAGAGGAGAGTGTACAGAGGGGAGTGTAAAGAGGAGAGTGTACAGAGGGGAGTGTACAGAGGAGAGTGTACAGAGGAGAGTGTACAGAGCAGAGGAGAGTGTACAGAGGGGAGTGTACAGAGGAGAGTGTACAGAGGAGAGTGTACAGAGGGGAGTGTACAGAGGAGAGTGTACAGAGGAGAGTGTACAGAGGAGAGTGTACAGAGGAGAGTGTACAGAGCAGAGGAGAGTGTACAGAGGGGAGTGTACAGAGGAGAGTGTACAGAGGAGAGTGTACAGAGGGGAGTGTACAGAGGACAGTGTACGGAGGAGAGTGTACAGAGGGGAGTGTACAGAGGAGAGTGTACAGAGGAGAGTGTACGGAGGAGAGTGTACAGAGCAGAGGGGAGTGTACAGAGGAGAGTGTACAGAGGAGAGTGTACAGAGGAGAGTGTACAGAGGAGAGTGTACAGAGGAGAGTGTACAGAGCAGAGGAGAGTGTACAGAGGGGAGTGTACAGAGGAGAGTGTACAGAGCAGAGGAGAGTGTACAGAGGGGAGTGTACAGAGGAGAGTGTACAGAGGAGAGTGTACAGAGCAGAGGAGAGTGTACAGAGGAGAGTGTACAGAGCAGAGGAGAGTGTACAGAGGGGAGTGTACAGAGGAGAGTGTACAGAGGAGAGTGTACAGAGCAGAGGAGAGTGTACAGAGGAGAGTGTACAGAGCAGAGGAGAGTGTACAGAGGGGAGTGTACAGAGAAGAGTGTACAGAGGAGAGTGTACAGAGGAGAGTGTACAGAGGAGAGTGTACAGAGCAGAGTTTACAGAGGAGAGTGTACAGAGGAGAGTGTACAGAGGAGAGTGTACAGAGCAGAGTGTACAGAGGAGAGTGTACAGAGGAGAGTGTACAGAGGAGAGTGTACAGAGGAGAGTGTACAGAGCAGAGTGTACAGAGGAGAGTGTACAGAGGGGAGTGTACAGAGGAGAGTGTACAGAGGGGAGTGTACAGAGGAGAGTGTACAGAGGAGAGTGTACAGAGGGGAGTGTACAGAGGAGAGTGTACAGAGGAGAGTGTACAGAGCAGAGGAGAGTGTACAGAGGGGAGTGTACAGAGGAGAGTGTACAGAGGAGAGTGTACAGAGGAGAGTGTACAGAGGAGAGTGTACAGAGCAGAGGAGAGTGTACAGAGGAGAGTGTACAGAGGAGAGTGTACAGAGGAGAGTGTACAGAGGAGAGTGTACAGAGCAGAGTGTACAGAGGAGAGTTTACAGAGGAGAGTGTACAGAGGATAGTGTACAGAGCAGAAGAGAGTGTACAGAGGGGAGTGTACAGAGGAGAGTGTACAGAGGAGAGTGTACAGAGCAGAAGAGAGTGTACAGAGCAGAGTGTACAGAGGAGAGTGTACAGAGCAGAGTGTACAGAGCAGAGGAGAGTGTACAGAGGAGAGTGTACAGAGGAGAGTGTACAGAGCAGAGGAGAGTGTACAGAGGGGAGTGTACAGAGGAGAGTGTACAGAGGTTAGTGTACAGAGCAGAGGAGAGTGTACAGAGGGGAGTGTACAGAGGGGAGTGTACAGAGGAGAGTGTACAGAGCAGAGGAGAGTGTACAGAGGAGAGGAGAGTGTACAGAGGTGAGTGTACAGAGCAGAGGAGAGTGTACAGAGCAGAGTGTACAGAGGAGAGGAAAGTGTACAGAGGAGAGTGTACGGAGCAGAGGAGAGTGTACAGAGGAGAGTGTACGGAGGAGATTGTACAGAGGAGAGTGTACAGAGCAGAGGAGAGTGTACAGAGGAGAGTGTACAGAGGAGAGTGTACAGAGGAGAGTGTACAGAGCAGAGCAGAGTGTACAGAGGAGAGTGTACAGAGCAGAGGAGAGTGTACAGAGGAGAGTGTACAGAGGAGAGTGTACTTAGCAGAGGAGAGTGTACAGAGGAGAGTGTACAGAGGAGAGTGTACAAAGGAGAGTGTACAGAGGGGAGTGTACAGAGGAGAGTGTACAGAGGAGAGTGTACAGAGGGGAGTGTACAGAGGAGAGTGTACAGAGGAGAGTGTACAGAGGAGAGTGTATGGAGGAGAGTGTACAGAGGAGAGTGTACAGAGGAGAGTGTACAGAGGAGAGTGTATGGAGGAGAGTGTACAGAGGAGAGTGTACAGAGGAGAGTGTACAGAGGAGAGTATACAGAGGAGAGTGTAGAGAGCAGAGGAGAGTGTACAGAGGAGAGTGTACAGAGGAGAGTGTACAAAGCAGAGGAGAGTGTACAGATAAGAGTGTACAGAGAAGAGTGTACAGAGCAGAGTGTACAGAGGAGAGTGTACAGAGCAGAGGAGAGTGTACAGAGGGGAGAGTACAGAGGAGAGTGTACAGAGGAGAGTGTACAGAGCAGAGGAGAGTGTACAGAGGGGAGTGTACAGAGGAGAGTGTACAGAGGAGAGTGTAAAGAGCAGAGGAGAGTGTACAGAGCAGAGGAGAGTGTACAGAGGGGAGTGTAAAGAGGAGAGTGTACAGAGGGGAGTGTACAGAGGAGAGTGTACAGAGGAGAGTGTACAGAGCAGAGGAGAGTGTACAGAGGGGAGTGTACAGAGGAGAGTGTACAGAGGAGAGTGTACAGAGGGGAGTGTACAGAGGAGAGTGTACAGAGGAGAGTGTACAGAGGAGAGTGTACAGAGGAGAGTGTACAGAGCAGAGGAGAGTGTACAGAGGGGAGTGTACAGAGGAGAGTGTACAGAGGAGAGTGTACAGAGGGGAGTGTACAGAGGACAGTGTACGGAGGAGAGTGTACAGAGGGGAGTGTACAGAGGAGAGTGTACAGAGGAGAGTGTACGGAGGAGAGTGTACAGAGCAGAGGGGAGTGTACAGAGGAGAGTGTACAGAGGAGAGTGTACAGAGGAGAGTGTACAGAGGAGAGTGTACAGAGGAGAGTGTACAGAGCAGAGGAGAGTGTACAGAGGGGAGTGTACAGAGGAGAGTGTACAGAGCAGAGGAGAGTGTACAGAGGGGAGTGTACAGAGGAGAGTGTACAGAGGAGAGTGTACAGAGCAGAGGAGAGTGTACAGAGGAGAGTGTACAGAGCAGAGGAGAGTGTACAGAGGGGAGTGTACAGAGGAGAGTGTACAGAGGAGAGTGTACAGAGCAGAGGAGAGTGTACAGAGGAGAGTGTACAGAGCAGAGGAGAGTGTACAGAGGGGAGTGTACAGAGAAGAGTGTACAGAGGAGAGTGTACAGAGGAGAGTGTACAGAGGAGAGTGTACAGAGCAGAGTTTACAGAGGAGAGTGTACAGAGGAGAGTGTACAGAGGAGAGTGTACAGAGCAGAGTGTACAGAGGAGAGTGTACAGAGGAGAGTGTACAGAGGAGAGTGTACAGAGGAGAGTGTACAGAGCAGAGTGTACAGAGGAGAGTGTACAGAGGGGAGTGTACAGAGGAGAGTGTACAGAGGGGAGTGTACAGAGGAGAGTGTACAGAGGAGAGTGTACAGAGGGGAGTGTACAGAGGAGAGTGTACAGAGGAGAGTGTACAGAGCAGAGGAGAGTGTACAGAGGGGAGTGTACAGAGGAGAGTGTACAGAGGAGAGTGTACAGAGGAGAGTGTACAGAGGAGAGTGTACAGAGCAGAGGAGAGTGTACAGAGGAGAGTGTACAGAGGAGAGTGTACAGAGGAGAGTGTACAGAGGAGAGTGTACAGAGCAGAGTGTACAGAGGAGAGTTTACAGAGGAGAGTGTACAGAGGATAGTGTACAGAGCAGAAGAGAGTGTACAGAGGGGAGTGTACAGAGGAGAGTGTACAGAGGAGAGTGTACAGAGCAGAAGAGAGTGTACAGAGCAGAGTGTACAGAGGAGAGTGTACAGAGCAGAGTGTACAGAGCAGAGGAGAGTGTACAGAGGAGAGTGTACAGAGGAGAGTGTAAAGAGCAGAGGAGAGTGTACAGAGGGGAGTGTACAGAGGAGAGTGTACAGAGGTTAGTGTACAGAGCAGAGGAGAGTGTACAGAGGGGAGTGTACAGAGGGGAGTGTACAGAGGAGAGTGTACAGAGCAGAGGAGAGTGTACAGAGGAGAGGAGAGTGTACAGAGGTGAGTGTACAGAGCAGAGGAGAGTGTACAGAGCAGAGTGTACAGAGGAGAGGAAAGTGTACAGAGGAGAGTGTACGGAGCAGAGGAGAGTGTACAGAGGAGAGTGTACGGAGGAGATTGTACAGAGGAGAGTGTACAGAGCAGAGGAGAGTGTACAGAGGAGAGTGTACAGAGGAGAGTGTACAGAGGAGAGTGTACAGAGCAGAGCAGAGTGTACAGAGGAGAGTGTACAGAGCAGAGGAGAGTGTACAGAGGAGAGTGTACAGAGGAGAGTGTACTTAGCAGAGGAGAGTGTACAGAGGAGAGTGTACAGAGGAGAGTGTACAAAGGAGAGTGTACAGAGGGGAGTGTACAGAGGAGAGTGTACAGAGGGGAGTGTACAGAGGAGAGTGTACAGAGGAGAGTGTACAGAGGAGAGTGTACAGAGCAGAGGAGAGTGTACAGAGGGGAGTGTACAGAGGAGAGTGTACAGAGCAGAGGAGAGTGTACAGAGGGGAGAGTACAGAGGAGAGTGTACAGAGGAGAGTGTACAGAGCAGAGGAGAGTGTACAGAGGGGAGTGTACAGAGGAGAGTGTACAGAGGAGAGTGTAAAGAGCAGAGGAGAGTGTACAGAGCAGAGGAGAGTGTACAGAGGGGAGTGTACAGAGCAGAGGAGAGTGTACAGAGGAGAGTGTACAGAGCAGAGGAGAGTGTACAGAGGGGAGTGTACAGAGGAGAGTGTACAGAGGAGAGTGTACAGAGCAGAGGAGAGTGTACAGAGGAGAGTGTACAGAGCAGAGGAGAGTGTACAGAGCAGAGGAGAGTGTACAGAGGGGAGTGTACAGAGGAGAGTGTACAGAGGAGAGTGTACAGAGCAGAGGAGAGTGTACAGAGGAGAGTGTACAGAGCAGAGGAGAGTGTACAGAGGGGAGTGTACAGAGGAGAGTGTACAGAGGAGAGTGTACAGAGGAGAGTGTACAGAGGAGAGTTTACAGAGCAGAGTTTACAGAGGAGAGTGTACAGAGGAGAGTGTACAGAGCAGAGGAGAGTGTACAGAGGAGAGGAGAGTGTACAGAGGAGAGTGTACAGAGCAGAGGAGAGTGTACAGAGCAGAGTGTACAGAGGAGAGGAGAGTGTACAGAGGAGAGTGTACAGAGCAGAGGAGAGTGTACAGAGGAGAGTGTACAGAGGAGAGTGTACAGAGGGGAGTGTACAGAGGGGAGTGTACAGAGCAGAGCAGAGTGTACAGAGGAGAGTGTACAGAGCAGAGGAGAGTGTACAGAGGAGAGTGTACAGAGGAGAGTGTACAGAGGAGAGTGTACAGAGCAGAGGAGAGTGTACAGAGGAGAGTGTACAGAGGAGAGTGTACAGAGGAGAGTGTACAAAGGAGAGTGTACAGAGGAGAGTGTACAAAGGAGAGTGTACAGAGGGGAGTGTACAGAGGAGAGTGTACAGAGGAGAGTGTACAGAGGAGAGTGTACAGAGGAGAGTGTACAGAAGGGAGTGTACAGAGGGGAGTGTACAGAGGAGAGTGTACAGAGCAGAAGAGAGTGTACAGAGGAGAGTGTACAGAGCAGAGGAGAGTGTACAGGGGAGAGTGTACAGAGGAGAGTGTACAGAGCAGAGGAGAGTGTACAAAGGTGAGTGTACAGAGGAGAGTGTACAGAGCCGAGGAGAGTGTACAGAGGAGAGTGTACAGAGGAGAGTGTACAGAGCAGAGGAGAGTGTACAAAGGAGAGTGTACAGAGGAGAGTGTACAGAGCAGAGGAGAGTGTACAGAGGAGAGGAGAGTGTACAGAGGAGAGGAGAGTGTACAGAGGAGAGGAGAGTGTACAGAGGAGAGGAGAGTGTACAGAGGAGAGGAGAGTGTACAGAGGAGAAAGGTCGGACCTTTGCACTGACACTTTTCCCTCAATTCAATTCAAGGGGCTTTATTGGCATGGGAAACATATGTTAACATTGCCAAAGCAAGTGAAGTAGATAATTTGCAAAAGTGAAATAAACAATAAAAATGAAGAGTAAACATTACACTCACAAAGTTCCAAAATAATTTAGACATTAAAAATGTCATATTATGTATATATAAAGTCTCTCTTTCTCTTTCTCTCGCTCTCTCTCTCTCTCTCTTTCTCTCGCTCTCGCTCTCTCTCTTTTTCTCTCTCTCTCTCTCTCTCGCTCTCTCTCTCTCACTCTCTCTCGCTCTCTCTCTTTTTCTCGCTCTCTCTCTCACTCTCTCTCTCTCTCTCTCTCTCTCTCTCTCTCTCACTCTCTCTCGCTCTCTCTTTTTCTCGCTCTCTCTCTCACTTTCTCTCGCTCTCTCTCTCTCTCTCTCTCTCTCTCTCACCCCACCCATGAAAAATGGAGGCCTCATGAATTGTTTACAGGTTTGCAGTGTGCGTTGTCCGGGGTGTTGGTTTCAGCAGGGGAGGCGAGGCAGGGGGGATGTGAGGAGAGAGGTGTGGAGGAGAGAGTTGTGGAGGAGAGAGGTGGGGAGGAGAAAGGTGGTGAGGATAAGGCAGGTGCGTGGAGAGAATGCTCGCAGGGAGAAGTGTCACGACGAGGCAGAGCCCGGCATAAAGGGAGATGAGAGAGCAGACCAGGCAGGGTACAGCCTAGCTCACAGGCTAGCAGACTCGCAGGCTCACCTTCTAGTGTTTCCTAATGAGGAGTTTGTAGAGGAACACAGTGTCATTTATATCCTGCATATATATTTCTACTGAGTCATGAAATTGCACTCTCAGTATCACAGCACCTACCTCAGCATGTTAGTCAGTTAGAAGGGAAGAAGGTTCGGAAGAAGGTTGGAAGGGAGGGTTAGGTAAATGAAGCCAGACATCTGTCTCCTGCTGATCAATATTCCTGTCAGGGAACAGGACTCTCCTCTTCTCTTCATAAAGCAGGCTGCTCACTCAGGCAGCAGTCACGGACACTTCATTGAAGCATCATCACTAATTTTACCAGCCTGATAAGCACCTACTCAGCACGGCATGTCTAACAACCTCATGCTACATTTTAATAGATGGAGAGAGAGGGATAGAGAGGGAGCGCGAGGGAGAGAGGGGGAGAGAGAGGGAGCGTGAGGGAGAGAGAGGGAGCGCGAGGGAGAGAGAGGGAGCGAGGGGGAGAGATGGAGAGAGATGGAGAGAGAGGGAGAGAGAGGGAGCGCGAGGGAGAGGGAGGGAGAGAGAGGGAGCGTGAGGGAGAGAGATGGAGTACGAGGGAGAGAGAGGGAAAGCGAGGGAGAGAGAGGGAGAGAGAGGGAGAGAGATGGATAGAGATAGCGAGAGAGGGAGAGAGAGGGAGAGTGAGGGAGTGAGATGGAGAGATATGGAGAGAGAGGGAGAGAGAGGGAGCGCGAGGGAGAGAGAGGGAGTACGAGGGAGAGAGAGGGAAAGCGAGGGAGAGAGAGGGAGAGAGATGGATAGAGAAAGCGAGAGGGAGAGAGAGGGAGAGTGAGGGAGTGAGATGGAGAGAGAGGGAGAGAGAGGGAGAGAGAGGGAGAGAGAGGGAGTGAGATGGAGAGAGAGGGAGAGAGAGGGGAGAGAGGGAGAGAGAAGGAGTGAGATGGAGAGAGAGGGAGAGAGAGAGAGGGAGAGAGAGGGAGAGAGAGGGAGAGAGAGGGAGAGAGATGGAGAGAGAGGGAGAGAGAGGGAGAGAGAGGGAGAGAGATGGAGAGAGAGGGAGAGAGATGGAGAGAGAGGGAGAGAGAGGGAGAGAGAATGAGTGAGATGGAGAGAGAGGGAGAGAGAGGGAGAGAGATGGAGAGAGATGGATAGAGAGGGAGAGAGAGGGAGAGAGAGGGAGAGAGATGGAGAGAGATGGATAGAGAGGGATAGAGAGGGAGAGAGAGGGAGAGAGAGGGAGAGAGATGGAGAGAGAGGGAGAGAGAGGGAGAGAGAGGGAGTGAGATGGAGAGAGAGGGAGAGAGAGGGAGAGAGAGGGAGAGAGATGGAGAGAGATGGATAGAGAGGGAGAGAGATGGAGAGAGAGGGAGTGCGAGAGAGAGAGAGGGAGAGAGATGGAGAGAGAGGGAGAGAGAGGGAGTGCGAGAGAGCGAATAGAAAAGATATCTTATGCAATCTCATCTACTAAAATATAAATTACCTTTCTACCAGTACAGTTCGATTCCACTAATAGCCGTTCAATCTACGAACGTATGTGTCGGTCTTATAGGATGATGTCAGCAAGTATAGACCTCCTCTTGCTACCGGCATATATCAGTGGGAGTGATGCCATCTGTGTGTGTGTGTGTGTGTGACTGTGTGTGTGTGTGTGTGTGTGTGTGTGTGTGTGTGTGTGTGTGTGTGTGTGTGTGTGTGTGTGTGTGTGTGTGTGTGTGTGTGTGTGTGTGTGTGTGTGTGCGTGCGTGCGTGCGCGTGTGTGTGTGTGTGCGTGCGCGTGTCTGTGCGTGCGTATGTGCGTGCATGTGGTGTCTGTTTGTAACCTCACTGCTCCTGTCAATCATCTTCAGCACCACTCTCAGCCTCGCTGTAGGATGTAGGCGGGAGAGGCTGTGTAGAGACCAGGCTAATGCTTCTAATGACTACAGAATGCCTATTACCTCAGTATGTGGGCGGGACTGTATTGTATGGCTGGAAGCAGTTTGTTGTGCTTATTCTGACTAATCAGAATGCTTTCTATTGTTACAGGGAAATGGTGACATCTTTCCCACTCCAGGAGCATCATGCTTATGTGTTCACTGTTGAGGTATTTAAGTTGTTACGACATCAACCATTCCTCCTTGGTAATACCTTTAGTATGACGGGCCTTAACGTCTTACGTCTTAACCAAGTCGTTTGTGAATATATATGGAATATTTGTGGTAGAAAGTTCTCCTAAGGGACCGAGTTGATCATGGTGGAAGTGTTTAACTGATTTGTTCCTACGGTGGTTTATTTGAGAACCCGGCATCAGTCATCTATGAGCCGGAAAACCCATCACTCGGACTCAGAGGTCATTGGTAAAAACAAGATGTTATGGGAGATGTCTTTAACACATTCAGTACTGAACCGGCTTTTAGCAGCTGCTCTGAATCAGCTCTGATAAAGCTATGGTTTAAGTGGGTCTGTAGGTAGGAAGACCGGTACAACCTCCCCTGTGGTACACCCTCTCTCCCAGTGGATGACTTCATGAGGGGGAGTGTGTGAGAAGGAGAGAGAGACTGACTCCTCACTAAAATGAGTGAGCTCAGCAGAGACACAGGGGAGTGCTTTGGGTGGGAGAATGTGATACAGAGAATTTTCCATGACATACATCTCCACCCGACAGGACAGGCTGTGAGTGTTGAGGCCGTGGTGATCGGGTGACAGGGCAGATGGTGAGGCAACGGCTCTTCCTGCTTCTGGGGTTTCCGGTGCTGAGGACTGTCTGTTCACCAGGCTCCCCCCTGACCTCCACCCAGTAGAGCTGCAGCCCAGAGATTAGCTCCAACACACTGGGGTGACTCCCCATTGACACTGCCTCCCTTCCTCTCCTCTGCGACAACCAACCAGCACCCCCAGCAGCCTGGCTCTGCCATGAAGTCCATCACATGACTCAGCACCAACTGTCTCCCAGTACAACCCTTCTGTTGTCACAAACAGATACGATGGTATCTGCCGTTTTGTTTCCCCTGCAATAAGTAATCCTTTGTTTCGCCTTCATCGGACTCTACAGGAATCTCTACTTTCTCACAATACAAACTTTATATGAACGAACATGGGAACCCAACACCAATGCAATGCACCTGGCTACCACGGCAACACACAAGGCTGTAGCATCGCCACGATAATAGCCTTCTTAGTCCTCCTAACCAGAGCCAGGCTCTCTATCTCTCTCTATCTCTATCTCCCTCTATCTCTATCTCTCTCTATCTCTATCTCCCCCTCTCTCCCTCTCTCTCTCCCTCTCCCTCTATCTCTCCCTCTATCTCTATCTCTCTCTCCCTCCCTCTATCTCTATCTCCCCCTCCCTCTATCTCTATCTCCCTATATCTCTCTCTCTCCCTCTCTCTCTCTCCCTCTATCTCTATCTCCCTCTATCTATATCTCCCCCTATCTCTCTCTCTCTCTCTCTCTCTCTCTCTCTCTCTCTCTCTCCCTCTCTCTCTCTCTCTCTCTCTCTCTCTCTTCCTCTATCTCTATCTCCCTCTATCTCTATCTCCCTCTCCCTCTATCTCCATCTCTCTCTCCCTCTCTCTCTCTCTCTCTCTCTCTCTCTCTCTCTCTCTCTCTCTCTCTCTCTCCCTCTCTCTCCCTCTCTCTCTCTCTCTCTCCCCCTATCTCTCTCTCCTCTCTCTCCCCTCTCTTTCTCCCCCTCTCCCCCTATCTCTCTCTCTCTCTTCTCTCTCTCTCTCTCCCCTATCTCTCTCTCCCCTATCTCCCCCCCCCCACTCTCTCTCTCTCTCTCTCTCTGGAGCACATTAGACTGCAGGGCCATCCTGGAACCATTACTGATAACATTGATTAAGTCTCCTTGTTTGAAGTAAAGCACTTTCTCTGCGTTTCATATGTCTGTGCGAGCATTCCTCTCTTTCCCCCAGCCAAGTCTGTCATACTTAAAGTAATGGGTTAGAGGAACTTGTGAGGAATCATGAGCTCTTTGAAGCTGCAGGCACTCTATTCAAACCAGCCACTCATCAAATGTATGTCATCAACCCCAATTATAAAACATTTCCTCTCTCAAAAGTGGCGTTTTCCATTGTTGTACGACGTCATGCTTTAACACGATAGCACAACATGTTTTCCTGTCTCAGCCTTATTTCTGACACAGAATGTCGCTCTGAAATACCTTTCTTTACCAGATGAATTGAACCAATGCCATGTGCAGCTCAGAGGTCATCTGTGAGTTCAGTTCAAACGTTTAGTCCTGTAAAGGGGAGCAGAAAACGCCACCTGAAAGCTACTCATCTCACCAACCTTTTTCAAGAACCCAATGTTGAATTTGCCAAGCAAAATCAATCCTCGTCATGAGACGTTATGAGCCAAAATAAGGATATCGGAACAAAGCAACAATTAACAACGAGTGAGGCTTGTGGTCATTGTCCTATTGTATAGCTGTCATTTCCTACGAGAGACGGAGGACAGGTTATTTTAAGGGATCTAAATATGTCATCACCAATTTATTATATGCTTGATTGTCAGAGATACGAAACTGTACGGTTCTATTTAAATTCAAATGATGCCATTTGTAGCTTAAGGACAAATTGGAAGGAAGAGCCATTTCTATAGTCTGTCTCTCTACTGTAGTCTATAGTCTGTCTCTCTACTGTAGTCTATAGTCTGTCTCTCTACTGTAGTCTATAGTCTGTCTCTCTACTGTAGTCTATAGTCTGTCTCTCTACTGTAGTCTATAGTCTGTCTATCTACTGTAGTCTATAGCCTGTCTCTCTACTGTAGTCTATAGTCTGTCTATCTACTGTAGTCTATAGTCTGTCTCTCTACTGTAGTCTATAATCTGTCTATCTACTGTAGTCTATAATCTGTCTATCTACTGTAGTCTATAGCCTGTCTCTCTACTGTAGTCTATAATCTGTCTATCTACTGTAGTCTATAGTCTGTCTCTCTACTGTAGTCTATAGTCTGTCTATCTACTGTAGTCTATAGTCTGTCTCTCTACTGTAGTCTATAGTCTGTCTCTCTACTGTAGTCTATAGTCTGTCTCTCTACTGTAGTCTATAGTCTGTCTCTCTACTGTAGTCTATAGTCTGTCTCTCTACAGTAGTCTATAGTCTGTCTATCTACTGTAGCCTATAGTCTGTCTCTTTACTATAGTCTATAGTCTGTATCTCTACTGTAGTCTATAGTCTGTCTATCTACTGTAGTGTATAGTCTGTATCTCTACTGTAGTCTATAGTCTGTCTCTCTACTATAGTCTATAGTCTGTCTCTCTACTGTAGTCTATAGTCTGTCTATCTACTGTAGTCTATAGTCTGTCTCTCTACTATAGTCTATAGTCTGTCTCTCTACTGTAGTCTATAGTCTGTCTCTCTACTGTAGTCTATAGTCTGTCTATCTACTGTAGCCTATAGTCTGTCTCTTTACTATAGTCTATAGTCTGTATCTCTACTGTAGTCTATAGTCTGTATATCTACTGTAGTGTATAGTCTGTATCTCTACTGTAGTCTATAGTCTGTCTCTCTACTATAGTCTATAGTCTGTCTCTCTACTGTAGTCTATAGTCTGTATATCTACTGTAGTGTATAGTCTGTATCTCTACTGTAGTCTATAGTCTGTCTCTCTACTATAGTCTATAGTCTGTCTCTCTACTGTAGTCTATAGTCTGTCTCTCTACTATAGTCTATAGTCTGTCTATCTACTGTAGTGTATAGTCTGTATCTCTACTGTAGTCTGTAGTCTGTCTCTCTACTGTAGTCTATAGTCTGTATCTCTACTGTAGTCTATAGTCTGTCTCTCTACTATAGTCTATAGTCTGTATCTCTACTGTAGTCTATAGTCTGTCTCTCTACTATAGTCTATAGTCTGTATCTCTACTGTAGTCTATAGTCTGTCTCTCTACTGTAGTCTATAGTCTGTCTATCTACTGTACTGTATAGTCTGTATCTCTACTGTAGTCTATAGTCTGTCTCTCTACTATAGTCTATAGTCTGTCTATCTACTGTAGTCTATAGTCTGTATCTCTACTGTAGTCTATAGTCTGTCTCTCTACTATAGTCTATAGTCTGTCTATCTACTGTAGTCTATAGTCTGTCTCTCTACTGTAGTCTATAGTCTGTCTATCTACTGTAGTCTATAGTCTGTCTCTCTACTGTAGTCTATAGTCTGTCTCTCTACTGTAGTCTATAGTCTGTCTCTCTACTGTAGTCTATAGTCTGTCTCTCTACTGTAGTCTATAGTCTGTCTCTCTACAGTAGTCTATAGTCTGTCTATCTACTGTAGCCTATAGTCTGTCTCTTTACTATAGTCTATAGTCTGTATCTCTACTGTAGTCTATAGTCTGTCTATCTACTGTAGTGTATAGTCTGTATCTCTACTGTAGTCTATAGTCTGTCTCTCTACTATAGTCTATAGTCTGTCTCTCTACTGTAGTCTATAGTCTGTCTATCTACTGTAGCCTATAGTCTGTCTCTCTACTATAGTCTATAGTCTGTCTCTCTACTGTAGTCTATAGTCTGTCTCTCTACTATAGTCTATAGTCTGTCTCTCTACTGTAGTCTATAGTCTGTCTATCTACTGTAGCCTATTGTCTGTCTCTTTACTATAGTCTATAGTCTGTATCTCTACTGTAGTCTATAGTCTGTATATCTACTGTAGTGTATAGTCTGTATCTCTACTGTAGTCTATAGTCTGTATCTCTACTGTAGTCTATAGTCTGTCTCTCTACTGTAGTCTATAGTCTGTCTCTCTACTATAGTCTATAGTCTGTCTATCTACTGTAGTCTATAGTCTGTATCTCTACTGTAGTCTATAGTCTGTCTCTCTACTATAGTCTATAGTCTGTCTATCTACTGTAGTCTATAGTCTGTATCTCTACTGTAGTCTATAGTCTGTCTCTCTACTATAGTCTATAGTCTGTCTATCTACTGTAGTCTATAGTCTGTCTCTCTACTGTAGTCTATAGTCTGTCTATCTACTGTAGTCTATAGTCTGTCTCTCTACTGTAGTCTATAGTCTGTCTCTCTACTGTAGTCTATAGTCTGTCTCTCTACTGTAGTCTATAGTCTGTCTCTCTACTGTAGTCTATAGTCTGTCTCTCTACAGTAGTCTATAGTCTGTCTATCTACTGTAGCCTATAGTCTGTCTCTTTACTATAGTCTATAGTCTGTATCTCTACTGTAGTCTATAGTCTGTCTATCTACTGTAGTGTATAGTCTGTATCTCTACTGTAGTCTATAGTCTGTCTCTCTACTATAGTCTATAGTCTGTCTCCCTACTGTAGTCTATAGTCTGTCTATCTACTGTAGCCTATAGTCTGTCTCTCTACTATAGTCTATAGTCTGTCTCTCTACTGTAGTCTATAGTCTGTCTCTCTACTATAGTCTATAGTCTGTCTCTCTACTGTAGTCTATAGTCTGTCTATCTACTGTAGCCTATAGTCTGTCTCTTTACTATAGTCTATAGTCTGTATCTCTACTGTAGTCTATAGTCTGTATATCTACTGTAGTGTATAGTCTGTATCTCTACTGTAGTCTATAGTCTGTATCTCTACTGTAGTCTATAGTCTGTCTCTCTACTGTAGTCTATAGTCTGTCTCTCTACTATAGTCTATAGTCTGTCTATCTACTGTAGTCTATAGTCTGTATCTCTACTGTAGTCTATAGTCTGTCTCTCTACTATAGTCTATAGTCTGTCTCTCTACTGTAGTCTATAGTCTGTCTATCTACTGTAGTCTATAGTCTGTCTCTCTACTATAGTCTATAGTCTGTCTCTCTACTGTAGTCTATAGTCTGTCTCTCTACTGTAGTCTATAGTCTGTCTATCTACTGTAGCCTATAGTCTGTCTCTTTACTATAGTCTATAGTCTGTATCTCTACTGTAGTCTATAGTCTGTATATCTACTGTAGTGTATAGTCTGTATCTCTACTGTAGTCTATAGTCTGTCTCTCTACTATAGTCTATAGTCTGTCTCTCTACTGTAGTCTATAGTCTGTATATCTACTGTAGTGTATAGTCTGTATCTCTACTGTAGTCTATAGTCTGTCTCTCTACTATAGTCTATAGTCTGTCTCTCTACTGTAGTCTATAGTCTGTCTCTCTACTATAGTCTATAGTCTGTCTATCTACTGTAGTGTATAGTCTGTATCTCTACTGTAGTCTGTAGTCTGTCTCTCTACTGTAGTCTATAGTCTGTATCTCTACTGTAGTCTATAGTCTGTCTCTCTACTATAGTCTATAGTCTGTATCTCTACTGTAGTCTATAGTCTGTCTCTCTACTATAGTCTATAGTCTGTATCTCTACTGTAGTCTATAGTCTGTCTCTCTACTGTAGTCTATAGTCTGTCTATCTACTGTACTGTATAGTCTGTATCTCTACTGTAGTCTATAGTCTGTCTCTCTACTGTAGTCTATAGTCTGTCTCTCTACTATAGTCTATAGTCTGTCTATCTACTGTAGTCTATAGTCTGTATCTCTACTGTAGTCTATAGTCTGTCTCTCTACTATAGTCTATAGTCTGTCTATCTACTGTAGTCTATAGTCTGTCTCTCTACTGTAGTCTATAGTCTGTCTATCTACTGTAGTCTATAGTCTGTCTCTCTACTGTAGTCTATAGTCTGTCTCTCTACTGTAGTCTATAGTCTGTCTCTCTACTGTAGTCTATAGTCTGTCTCTCTACTGTAGTCTATAGTCTGTCTCTCTACAGTAGTCTATAGTCTGTCTATCTACTGTAGCCTATAGTCTGTCTCTTTACTATAGTCTATAGTCTGTATCTCTACTGTAGTCTATAGTCTGTCTATCTACTGTAGTGTATAGTCTGTATCTCTACTGTAGTCTATAGTCTGTCTCTCTACTATAGTCTATAGTCTGTCTCTCTACTGTAGTCTATAGTCTGTCTATCTACTGTAGCCTATAGTCTGTCTCTCTACTATAGTCTATAGTCTGTCTCTCTACTGTAGTCTATAGTCTGTCTCTCTACTATAGTCTATATTCTGTCTCTCTACTGTAGTCTATAGTCTGTCTATCTACTGTAGCCTATAGTCTGTCTCTTTACTATAGTCTATAGTCTGTATCTCTACTGTAGTCTATAGTCTGTATATCTACTGTAGTGTATAGTCTGTATCTCTACTGTAGTCTATAGTCTGTCTCTCTACTATAGTCTATAGTCTGTCTCTCTACTGTAGTCTATAGTCTGTCTCTCTACTATAGTCTATAGTCTGTCTATCTACTGTAGTGTATAGTCTGTATCTCTACTGTAGTCTGTAGTCTGTCTCTCTACTGTAGTCTATAGTCTGTATCTCTACTGTAGTCTATAGTCTGTCTCTCTACTATAGTCTATAGTCTGTATCTCTACTGTAGTCTATAGTCTATCTCTCTACTATAGTCTATAGTCTGTATCTCTACTGTAGTCTATAGTCTGTCTCTCTACTGTAGTCTATAGTCTGTCTCTCTACTATAGTCTATAGTCTGTCTATCTACTGTAGTCTATAGTCTGTATCTCTACTGTAGTCTATAGTCTGTCTCTCTACTATAGTCTATAGTCTGTCTATCTACTGTAGTCTATAGTCTGTCTCTCTACTGTAGTCTATAGTCTGTCTATCTACTGTAGTCTATAGTCTGTCTCTCTACTGTAGTCTATAGTCTGTCTCTCTACTGTAGTCTATAGTCTGTCTCTCTACTGTAGTCTATAGTCTGTCTCTCTACTGTAGTCTATAGTCTGTCTCTCTACAGTAGTCTATAGTCTGTCTATCTACTGTAGCCTATAGTCTGTCTCTTTACTATAGTCTATAGTCTGTATCTCTACTGTAGTCTATAGTCTGTCTATCTACTGTAGTGTATAGTCTGTATCTCTACTGTAGTCTATAGTCTGTCTCTCTACTATAGTCTATAGTCTGTCTCTCTACTGTAGTCTATAGTCTGTCTATCTACTGTAGCCTATAGTCTGTCTCTCTACTATAGTCTATAGTCTGTCTCTCTACTGTAGTCTATAGTCTGTCTCTCTACTATAGTCTATAGTCTGTCTCTCTACTGTAGTCTATAGTCTGTCTATCTACTGTAGCCTATAGTCTGTCTCTTTACTATAGTCTATAGTCTGTATCTCTACTGTAGTCTATAGTCTTTCTCTCTACTGTAGTCTATAGTCTGTCTCTCTACTGTTGTCTATAGTCTGTCTCTCTACTGTAGTCTATAGTCTGTCTCTCTACTGTAGTCTATAGTCTGTCTCTCTACTATAGTCTATAGTCTGCCTCTCTACTGTAGTCTATAGTCTGTCTCTCTACTGTAGTCTATAGTCTGTCTCTCTACAGTAGTCTATAGTCTGTCTCTCTACTGTAGTCTATAGTCTGTCTCTCTACTATAGTCTATAGTCTATAGTCTGTCTGTCTACTGTAGTCTATAGTCTGTCTCTCTACTGTAGTCTATAGTCTGTCTCTCTACAGTAGTCTATAGTCTGTCTATCTACTGTAGCCTATAGTCTGTCTCTTTACTATAGTCTATAGTCTGTATCTCTACTGTAGTCTATAGTCTGTCTCTCTACTATAGTCTATAGTCTGTCTCTCTACTGTAGTCTATAGTCTGTCTCTCTACTGTAGTCTATAGTCTGTCTCTCTACTGTAGTCTATAGTCTGTCTCTCTACAGTAGTCTATAGTCTGTCTATCTACTGTAGCCTATAGTCTGTCTCTTTACTATAGTCTATAGTCTGTATCTCTACTGTAGTCTATAGTCTGTCTATCTACTGTAGTGTATAGTCTGTATCTCTACTGTAGTCTATAGTCTGTCTCTCTACTATAGTCTATAGTCTGTCTCTCTACTGTAGTCTATAGTCTGTCTATCTACTGTAGCCTATAGTCTGTCTCTCTACTATAGTCTATAGTCTGTCTCTCTACTGTAGTCTATAGTCTGTCTCTCTACTATAGTCTATAGTCTGTCTCTCTACTGTAGTCTATAGTCTGTCTATCTACTGTAGCCTATTGTCTGTCTCTTTACTATAGTCTATAGTCTGTATCTCTACTGTAGTCTATAGTCTGTATATCTACTGTAGTGTATAGTCTGTATCTCTACTGTAGTCTATAGTCTGTATCTCTACTGTAGTCTATAGTCTGTCTCTCTACTGTAGTCTATAGTCTGTCTCTCTACTATAGTCTATAGTCTGTCTATCTACTGTAGTCTATAGTCTGTATCTCTACTGTAGTCTATAGTCTGTCTCTCTACTATAGTCTATAGTCTGTCTATCTACTGTAGTCTATAGTCTGTATCTCTACTGTAGTCTATAGTCTGTCTCTCTACTATAGTCTATAGTCTGTCTATCTACTGTAGTCTATAGTCTGTCTCTCTACTGTAGTCTATAGTCTGTCTATCTACTGTAGTCTATAGTCTGTCTCTCTACTGTAGTCTATAGTCTGTCTCTCTACTGTAGTCTATAGTCTGTCTCTCTACTGTAGTCTATAGTCTGTCTCTCTACTGTAGTCTATAGTCTGTCTCTCTACAGTAGTCTATAGTCTGTCTATCTACTGTAGCCTATAGTCTGTCTCTTTACTATAGTCTATAGTCTGTATCTCTACTGTAGTCTATAGTCTGTCTATCTACTGTAGTGTATAGTCTGTATCTCTACTGTAGTCTATAGTCTGTCTCTCTACTATAGTCTATAGTCTGTCTCCCTACTGTAGTCTATAGTCTGTCTATCTACTGTAGCCTATAGTCTGTCTCTCTACTATAGTCTATAGTCTGTCTCTCTACTGTAGTCTATAGTCTGTCTCTCTACTATAGTCTATAGTCTGTCTCTCTACTGTAGTCTATAGTCTGTCTATCTACTGTAGCCTATAGTCTGTCTCTTTACTATAGTCTATAGTCTGTATCTCTACTGTAGTCTATAGTCTGTATATCTACTGTAGTGTATAGTCTGTATCTCTACTGTAGTCTATAGTCTGTATCTCTACTGTAGTCTATAGTCTGTCTCTCTACTGTAGTCTATAGTCTGTCTCTCTACTATAGTCTATAGTCTGTCTATCTACTGTAGTCTATAGTCTGTATCTCTACTGTAGTCTATAGTCTGTCTCTCTACTATAGTCTATAGTCTGTCTCTCTACTGTAGTCTATAGTCTGTCTATCTACTGTAGTCTATAGTCTGTCTCTCTACTATAGTCTATAGTCTGTCTCTCTACTGTAGTCTATAGTCTGTCTCTCTACTGTAGTCTATAGTCAGTCTATCTACTGTAGCCTATAGTCTGTCTCTTTACTATAGTCTATAGTCTGTATCTCTACTGTAGTCTATAGTCTGTATATCTACTGTAGTGTATAGTCTGTATCTCTACTGTAGTCTATAGTCTGTCTCTCTACTATAGTCTATAGTCTGTCTCTCTACTGTAGTCTATAGTCTGTATATCTACTGTAGTGTATAGTCTGTATCTCTACTGTAGTCTATAGTCTGTCTCTCTACTATAGTCTATAGTCTGTCTCTCTACTGTAGTCTATAGTCTGTCTCTCTACTATAGTCTATAGTCTGTCTATCTACTGTAGTGTATAGTCTGTATCTCTACTGTAGTCTGTAGTCTGTCTCTCTACTGTAGTCTATAGTCTGTATCTCTACTGTAGTCTATAGTCTGTCTCTCTACTATAGTCTATAGTCTGTATCTCTACTGTAGTCTATAGTCTGTCTCTCTACTATAGTCTATAGTCTGTATCTCTACTGTAGTCTATAGTCTGTCTCTACTGTAGTCTATAGTCTGTCTATCTACTGTACTGTATAGTCTGTATCTCTACTGTAGTCTATAGTCTGTCTCTCTACTGTAGTCTATAGTCTGTCTCTCTACTATAGTCTATAGTCTGTCTATCTACTGTAGTCTATAGTCTGTATCTCTACTGTAGTCTATAGTCTGTCTCTCTACTATAGTCTATAGTCTGTCTATCTACTGTAGTCTATAGTCTGTCTCTCTACTGTAGTCTATAGTCTGTCTATCTACTGTAGTCTATAGTCTGTCTCTCTACTGTAGTCTATAGTCTGTCTCTCTACTGTAGTCTATAGTCTGTCTCTCTACTGTAGTCTATAGTCTGTCTCTCTACTGTAGTCTATAGTCTGTCTCTCTACAGTAGTCTATAGTCTGTCTATCTACTGTAGCCTATAGTCTGTCTCTTTACTATAGTCTATAGTCTGTATCTCTACTGTAGTCTATAGTCTGTCTATCTACTGTAGTGTATAGTCTGTATCTCTACTGTAGTCTATAGTCTGTCTCTCTACTATAGTCTATAGTCTGTCTCTCTACTGTAGTCTATAGTCTGTCTATCTACTGTAGCCTATAGTCTGTCTCTCTACTATAGTCTATAGTCTGTCTCTCTACTGTAGTCTATAGTCTGTCTCTCTACTATAGTCTATATTCTGTCTCTCTACTGTAGTCTATAGTCTGTCTATCTACTGTAGCCTATAGTCTGTCTCTTTACTATAGTCTATAGTCTGTATCTCTACTGTAGTCTATAGTCTGTATATCTACTGTAGTGTATAGTCTGTATCTCTACTGTAGTCTATAGTCTGTCTCTCTACTATAGTCTATAGTCTGTCTCTCTACTGTAGTCTATAGTCTGTCTCTCTACTATAGTCTATAGTCTGTCTATCTACTGTAGTGTATAGTCTGTATCTCTACTGTAGTCTGTAGTCTGTCTCTCTACTGTAGTCTATAGTCTGTATCTCTACTGTAGTCTATAGTCTGTCTCTCTACTATAGTCTATAGTCTGTATCTCTACTGTAGTCTATAGTCTATCTCTCTACTATAGTCTATAGTCTGTATCTCTACTGTAGTCTATAGTCTGTCTCTCTACTGTAGTCTATAGTCTGTCTCTCTACTATAGTCTATAGTCTGTCTATCTACTGTAGTCTATAGTCTGTATCTCTACTGTAGTCTATAGTCTGTCTCTCTACTATAGTCTATAGTCTGTCTATCTACTGTAGTCTATAGTCTGTCTCTCTACTGTAGTCTATAGTCTGTCTATCTACTGTAGTCTATAGTCTGTCTCTCTACTGTAGTCTATAGTCTGTCTCTCTACTGTAGTCTATAGTCTGTCTCTCTACTGTAGTCTATAGTCTGTCTCTCTACTGTAGTCTATAGTCTGTCTCTCTACAGTAGTCTATAGTCTGTCTATCTACTGTAGCCTATAGTCTGTCTCTTTACTATAGTCTATAGTCTGTATCTCTACTGTAGTCTATAGTCTGTCTATCTACTGTAGTGTATAGTCTGTATCTCTACTGTAGTCTATAGTCTGTCTCTCTACTATAGTCTATAGTCTGTCTCTCTACTGTAGTCTATAGTCTGTCTATCTACTGTAGCCTATAGTCTGTCTCTCTACTATAGTCTATAGTCTGTCTCTCTACTGTAGTCTATAGTCTGTCTCTCTACTATAGTCTATAGTCTGTCTCTCTACTGTAGTCTATAGTCTGTCTATCTACTGTAGCCTATAGTCTGTCTCTTTACTATAGTCTATAGTCTGTATCTCTACTGTAGTCTATAGTCTTTCTCTCTACTGTAGTCTATAGTCTGTCTCTCTACTGTTGTCTATAGTCTGTCTCTCTACTGTAGTCTATAGTCTGTCTCTCTACTGTAGTCTATAGTCTGTCTCTCTACTATAGTCTATAGTCTGCCTCTCTACTGTAGTCTATAGTCTGTCTCTCTACTGTAGTCTATAGTCTGTCTCTCTACAGTAGTCTATAGTCTGTCTCTCTACTGTAGTCTATAGTCTGTCTCTCTACTATAGTCTATAGTCTGTCTGTCTACTGTAGTCTATAGTCTGTCTCTCTACTGTAGTCTATAGTCTGTCTCTCTACAGTAGTCTATAGTCTGTCTATCTACTGTAGCCTATAGTCTGTCTCTTTACTATAGTCTATAGTCTGTATCTCTACTGTAGTCTATAGTCTGTCTCTCTACTATAGTCTATAGTCTGTCTCTCTACTGTAGTCTATAGTCTGTCTCTCTACAGTAGTCTATAGTCTGTCTATCTACTGTAGCCTATAGTCTGTCTCTTTACTATAGTCTATAGTCTGTATCTCTACTGTAGTCTATAGTCTGTCTCTCTACTATAGTCTATAGTCTGTATCTCTACTGTAGTCTATAGTCTGTCTCTCTACTATAGTCTATAGTCTGTCTATCTACTGTAGTGTATAGTCTGTATCTCTACTGTAGTCTGTAGTCTGTCTCTCTACTGTAGTCTATAGTCTGTCTCTCTACTATAGTCTATAGTCTGTCTATCTACTGTAGTCTATAGTCTGTATCTCTACTGTAGTCTATAGTCTGTCTCTCTACTATAGTCTATAGTCTGTCTATCTACTGTAGTGTATAGTCTGTATCTCTACTATAGTCTATAATCTGTCTCTCTACTATAGTCTATAGTCTGTCTCTCTACTGTAGTCTATAGTCTGTCTCTCTACTGTAGTCTATAGTCTGTCTCTCTACTGTAGTCTATAGTCTGTCTCTCTACTGTAGTCTGTAGCCTGTCTCTCTACTGTAGTCTATAGTCTGTCTCTCTACTGTAGTCTATAGTCTGTCTCTCTACTATAGTCTATAATCTGTCTCTCTACTGTAGTCTATAGTCTTTCTCTCTACTGTAGTCTATAGTCTGTCTCTCTACTGTTGTCTATAGTCTGTCTCTCTACTGTAGTCTATAGTCTGTCTCTCTACTGTAGTCTATAGTCTGTCTCTCTACTATAGTCTATAGTCTGCCTCTCTACTGTAGTCTATAGTCTGTCTCTCTACTGTAGTCTATAGTCTGTCTCTCTACAGTAGTCTATAGTCTGTCTCTCTACTGTAGTCTATAGTCTGTCTCTCTACTATAGTCTATAGTCTATAGTCTGTCTGTCTACTGTAGTCTATAGTCTGTCTCTCTACTGTAGTCTATAGTCTGTCTCTCTACAGTAGTCTATAGTCTGTCTCTCTACTATAGTCTATAGTCTGTCTCTCTACTGTTGTCTATAGTCTGCCTCTCTACTGTAGTCTATAGTCTGCCTCTCTACTGTAGTCTATAGTCTGTCTCTCTACTGTAGTCTATAGTCTGTCTCTCTACAGTAGTCTATAGTCTGTCTATCTACTGTAGCCTATAGTCTGTCTCTTTACTATAGTCTATAGTCTGTATCTCTACTGTAGTCTATAGTCTGTCTATCTACTGTAGTGTATAGTCTGT
Organism: Oncorhynchus masou masou; assembly: GCF_036934945.1. NCBI lineage: Eukaryota > Metazoa > Chordata > Actinopteri > Salmoniformes > Salmonidae > Oncorhynchus > Oncorhynchus masou. The sequence continues at coordinate 31,288,354 of NC_088223.1, read as the reverse complement.
ATCTCTACTGTAGTCTATAGTCTGTCTCTCTACTATAGTCTATAGTCTGTCTCTCTACTGTAGTCTATAGTCTGTCTATCTACTGTAGCCTATAGTCTGTCTCTCTACTATAGTCTATAGTCTGTCTCTCTACTGTAGTCTATAGTCTGTCTCTCTACTATAGTCTATAGTCTGTCTCTCTACTGTAGTCTATAGTCTGTCTATCTACTGTAGCCTATAGTCTGTCTCTTTACTATAGTCTATAGTCTGTATCTCTACTGTAGTCTATAGTCTGTATATCTACTGTAGTGTATAGTCTGTATCTCTA